>NC_064627.1:360838888-361150435 GCF_023864275.1 Schistocerca cancellata | reverse complement strand
CGCTAGCTGCGCAGCATTTGTGCACCGCCGCCGTCAGTGTCAGCCAGTTTGCCGTGGCATACGAAGCTCCATCGCAGTCTTTAACACTGGTAGCATGCCGCGACAGCGTGGACGTGAACCGTATGTGCAGTTGACGGACTTTGCGCGAGGGCGTATAGTGGGCATGCGGGAGGCCGGGTGGACGTACCGCCGAATTGCTCAACACGTGGGGCGTGAGGTCTCCACAGTACATCGATGTTGTCGCCAGTGGTCGGCGGAAGGTGCACGTGCCCGTCGACCTGGGACCGGATCGCAGCGACGCACGGATGCACGCCAAGACCGTAGGATCCTACGCAGTGCCGTAGGGGACCGCACCGCCACTTCCCAGCAAATTAGGGACACTGTTGCTCCTGGGGTATCGGCGAGGACCATTCGCAACCGTCTCCATGAAGCTGGGCTACGGTCCCGCACACCGTTAGGCCGTCTTCCGCTCACGCCCCAACATCGTGCAGCCCGCCTCCAGTGGTGTCGCGACAGGCGTGAATGGAGGGACGAATGGAGACGTGTCGTCTTCAGCGATGAGAGTCGCTTCTGCCTTGGTGCCAATGATGGTCGTATGCGTGTTTGGCGCCGTGCGGGTGAGCGCCACAATCAGGACTGCATACGACCGAGGCACACAGGGCCAACACCCGGCATCATGGTGTGGGGAGCGATCTCCTACACTGGCCGTACACCACTGGTGATCGTCGAGGGGACACTGAATAGTGCACGGTACATCCAAACCGTCATCGAACCCATCGTTCTACCATTCCTAGACCGGCAAGGGAACTTGCTGTTCCAACAGGACAATGCACGTCCGCATGTATCCCGTGCCACCCAACGTGCTCTAGAAGGTGTAAGTCAACTACCCTGGCCAGCAAGATCTCCGGATCTGTCCCCCATTGAGCATGTTTGGGACTGGATGAAGCGTCGTCTCACGCGGTCTGCACGTCCAGCACGAACGCTGGTCCAACTGAGGCGCCAGGTGGAAATGGCATGGCAAGCCGTTCCACAGGACTACATCCAGCATCTCTACGATCGTCTCCATGGGAGAATAGCAGCCTGCATTGCTGCGAAAGGTTGATATACACTGTACTAGTGCCGACATTGTGCATGCTCTGTTGCCTGTGTCTATGTGCCTGTGGTTCTGTCAGTGTGATCATGTGATGTATCTGACCCCAGGAATGTGTCAATAAAGTTTCCCCTTCCTGGGACAATGAATTCACGGTGTTCTTATTTCAATTTCCAGGAGTGTATATTTAAAATATCGTTAGTGGTGAGATTTTTACCTCCTTCATTCTAGGTTATCAGGCGCCTGCTCCACGCCGGCGAATCACCGGCCTGTAATTTACAAGAACTGCGTGACCTGTGCATAGGCATCTGGTGCCTCGTACCTCTGGATACCTACCAAGTACTTTTCGAATCCACGACGTGCAGAATTGCTGCTTTATTGCGTTCCAAAAGTGGTCCAACACATCGTTAAGAGGATGGTCATAATGCACTCTGCCTGTACAAAACTGAAGCTGCTGCATCTGTCTTTCTGGTTATGCAGAAAATATTTGAGATGGCTTGTCATGATAAACTTCTATATCTATGGATGATTTCACTGTTGGTGAATCACTATTTGTTGATAACAAATATTTTTATCTCGATGAGGGGATTTATTAATTATTACTGTGGTAATCCGTACGAAAATAAATTTATAGTAGTCTACACCTTGACTAAAAGAAACGTTAGGTTGACCGGACCTTTCCAGAGATACCAACGAATATTCAGCTCGGTAATGGAGCGAAATGTGGGGAGTAAAAATTGTAGATGGAGGAAGCAGCTTATATAGTTGCAAAACCACGAAATGTATAATTTCCCTAAACCTTTCAAAACTAATTGTGAGAAGGCCACCTCTTTAGCAACTAATCTCTAAAGTAAAAGAATCGAACAGAAACAATGATTAAATTCAATACTCCCATTTATTTATAAGCACAATTATAGGATCAACATAAAAAATAAATAATCAAAAACAAATGACATTTATATCTACCTAATGTTGCATGAAGATGAAATGGAAAGCAGTGTCACTCCAATATCAGTTAAATTACTTCTTGCCATCTTAAGAATTTACTCTCTCCTTGTACTCAGTAATAACTGACAACTATTTAATCCCATAATTCTCGATCGGAACAGTAACTGGAAGTTTGTGATAAAAAATCCAGAAATCGACACATACATTACCTCTGCAAAGGAAATGAGACAAGCGATCTTCCTGGATTCCACATGTGTGAAATCAAAGTGAACATTTCTCTGCCGGTGCTGCGAGTTATGCTCACCGTAAGTAGTCGTCAGCACCTTTGCAAGACTCCAAGATGTGGCAGCCTCTACCGCACTGCAACGCTCAGTTGATCAGGCCACCTTCGCGTCCTAACGGAATTCGATACGGTCACTCTTGCGTCCTACCCCGATCTAGTCGATGCGGACACTTTCCCGTTCTATCCGCAAGTCGAACCAGACTCTTACGCGACCTGCAGGCAAGTACTTCTCTTGTGGCGGTCACTTACGTCCTGCGCATTCCTCGTCGCCAAAACATGCCAGTCGCACAATTATGAAACACTGCGGCTCAGTCGCGAGGATTCGCTCCAGCAGAGAATCTCGCAAAAAGTAGCGCGTCTTTTCCTGCCTCCAATTACAACGTGAAACTTTCTCCTCCTTCCAAAAATCATTCATTTCAACGCTGTAATCTGATGCCACACTTCTTTGCGCGAACTGTATGATCTACCGCCAATGTACATAGCCAAGCAACTGGATTCGAGAAATTCAGAGACGACCGCTACAAGGCTAGGGTTTCCAGAATGAGATTTTTCACTCTGCAGCGGAGTGTGCGCTGATATGAAACTTCCTGGTAGATTAAAACTGTGTGCCAGACCGAGACTCGAACTCGGGACCTTTGCCTTTCGCGGGCAAGTGCTCTACCATCTGAGCTACCCAAGCAAGACTCACTACCCGTCCTCACAGCTTTACTTATGCCAGTACCTCGTCTCCTACCTTCCAAACTTTACAGAAGCTCTCCTGCGAACTTTCCAGAACTAGCACTCCTGAAAGAAAGGATATTGCGGAGACATGGCTTCGAACTCGGGACCTTTGCCTTTCTCAGGCAAGTGCTTACCATCTGTGGCTAAGCCATGTCTCCGCAATATCCTTTCTTTCAGGAGTGCTAGTTCTGCAAGGTTCACAGCAGAGCTTCTGTAAAGTTTGTAAGGTAGGAGACGAGGTACTGGCAGAAGTAAAGCTGTGAGGACTGGTCGTGAATCGTTCTTGGGTAGCTCAGATGGTAGAGCACTTTCCCGCGAAAGGTAAAGGTCCCGAGTTAGAGTCTCGGTCCGGCACACAGTTTTAAACTGCCAGGAAGTTTCAAGGCTAGGACTTGTTTCCTGTGGCCTGCGCGTTCTACAATTGGCCGGTGCAAATCTGCAAAAGAAAGAAAACGGAAAGGCGCCCACGACTCCCGCACACGGCGCCGTACCGCCCTTGACCAGAACTTAGCGGCAAGCAGTCGTGTGGGATCTCAGTATTACTGAGCCATTGCGGTCTACTTTGGTGAGAATGGTGCAAAATCGCTATGCACCTCCATCATCGTTAACTAAACTTGCCATTATTTAGCAGGAGGAATGTTATGCTTGATGTGTCTACAAACTTCGGTGAATGTTATCATACAACAAACAAAACAAAATATACAAACAAATGTTCTTTAGTGTCCTTCAAAATAGTCGCCACCCGCTACAACACACTTTTGACAACGTTCATACAGCTTCTGGAAACTATCAGCAAAGGCCTTCTGTGGAGTCGATCGCAGAACGGCTGTCACTCGATCTTTAATGGCATTCACGTCCGCACAAATTCACGTCCGCACGATGTTCACCTTTCATAGCCGCCCTCAAGCGGGGAAACAGGAAGTAGTCCAGGAGCCAGATCAGGGGAGTGTTCACGGTGTTCAAGAACAGCTACCATCTTCTGCACCAGGAATTGGCGCACGTGGATAGCGCAGTGTGCAGGGGCATGATCATGGAGCAGCACCCATTTTCCCGTCCTGTGCAACTCTAGCCGAGCCCGCCGGATATGCTGTACCAATCGTTTCAAAACAGACTGATAAAATGCAGCGTTAATGGTTTGACCTGCTGGAACAAATTCCTTGTGGATGATGCCGTTGCCGGTCTCTGTGACCGAGTGGTTCTAGGCGCTTCAGTCTGGAACCACGCGACCGCTACGGTCGCAGTTTCGAATCCTGCCTCGGGCATAGATGTGTGTGATGTCCTTGGTTAGTTAGGTTTAAGTAGTTCTAAGTTCTAGGGGACTCATGACCTCAGACGTTAAGTCCCATAGTGCTCAGAGCCATTTGAACCATTTGATGATGCCGTTGTTGTCGAAGAACGCGATTAACAGCGTTTTTACCTTGAATTTTTGCAGACGGCTTATTTTCTTTTTTGTCTCGGTGAAGACGGTGAACACTATGACATCGATTGCAGTTTTGATTCCGGATCGAACTTTTGTAAACACATTTTCTGCTCACGGCTTCCCTCCCGTACCCCTGCACCAACATTCCATGTGTCTCCGTTGAAGTCTTTCCCAATTTGTAGCAGAACTTGATGTTTACATGGTGCTCCACTGCGCTGTGACACCTCCTCTCACACAACATTCAACTGGTCGCAGTCTGTTTACACAGCCAGTCACATTCTCCTCAAATCTCTGAAGACCTATGCGCATGCACGCACACATGCGTCAAGTTGCCGTTCAGATATGACATCATTCGTCGAACTTTTTAGACACACCAGGTAAGTTTCCCTTGAAAACCATACAGCAGCTGTATTTATCCAATCCGAGCCGACTGGAAGCTGTTTTGAACGCCAAGGATTTTGCTGCATCATATTAGGCATTGTAATGCTCTGTTTGGTGTTTCCATATTTTTGTCCACCCCCTGTAACTAAGCAAAGCCTTAACACACTTATTTATGCATCTGTTCAGTGGAACCGCAGGAGGGAAAAAAACAGGTCAGAACACTTACGTTTAACGCAACATGATGAAAGCAAGGGTATTATTTCAAACTGTTAGACAGTTACTTAAAAGTTCAGTGAGACGAGAAAAAACGAAGTTATGAAGCAGTCAACACAATAGTCTGAGCAGCTGTATGTTATATTTAGATACAAACTTATAACGCGAAATAAATCTTTCTGTTTTTACTTAACCATTCAGAAAATGTACCTGATTTCATTAATGAGACTTTATTCTGCAAATCCAATTTTTACACTAGTTTCTGCAGGTATTTGCGCTGTCACCAACGAAGAAATTTTTTTTATTAAATTTAGCTATTATACGTAATGGTATGCTATTAAAACTTATATCATCTTACCTTCAGTTATCAGCTCTTCAAAGTTGTCAGCAATAACAGAATGTTTCCAGGAAATCCGCAGACAAAATGGCTTTGTGACCAGCTCAAGTGTGATGTACGTATTAGTAGCTTCCAATACGTATGATGGCACTACGCAAGAACACTCTGGAGAAGAGCTATATGTTGAATGTTGACCTGAGTTACAGGATATGAGAACAAAGTGGCTGTGAGCGCTATTGTCACAAGGGTATACCTAAGTCACGAATTTGCCCAGTTTTACAGTACTTAAGCTGTGATAACTATAGAGTTCATGACGCGTGTAAACTATGAAGTGGTTCAGATATACACTGCAGTAAAAGTGCACACATACAATTTCTCCACGAATTTCTATACATGGATAAATAGAGATTTATTTCAAGAGTGCATAATGTTTTAGATTTAAATACATACTCGATTATCATGCAACTGCCTCTGCCTGTTTTCGGATGGAGTGCCCAGTCTAATCAGCGATCACATAGTGATAGTAGTCGAACAAACATTCTTGCTGTGCTTCGTTATCCGTTCATCTGTTGTGACATTTTAATGTAACTAGTTACAAATGACAAATCACAAAAGCAGTTACAACATACTTGCTGCATTGGCCACTACTTCGCCGCTTGTCCTGCATTTCAACATTTACTAGCAGTCAACATCGGAAAATAACACGCAGCCCGTTACATTTCTGCTGATGCTACACTTGTCCTGAGAACCGTTACGGTGTTAGGAAGCAACATGTGTCTGTTTGGCTAAAACCGTTGTGCAGTGCCATTCGTCGTTTACCTGGAAACCAAATGAAAACTGTAGTTGGGCCGACGTAGGTTATACCTGACAGTTGCAGTGAGCTGGGCGCTATAGATGTGCGCGCCTACCTCAACTAATCACTAACGCGATGTTTTAAACGTTTCTGTGGCAGCGCCTCTGTTTTGTCGTAACTCTATAGGCTATCGTTTTCGTCCGCAGCCGTTTCCGCATCGCAGCTGAAGGTTGGCATCAGTGCTGCTAACTTTCGTTTTGAACAGAACTTTATGCATCACAACAATCCATTTCAAATAGAGGGACAGACGTGTAAAATAACTTATTCCGTCTTCCAGCGTTTGCTAGTTTTAATGCAACAGTAATTTTCTGCGTAACTGGTAATTAATTCGTTTGTAACGATCGAATTGATGTTGCAGAAAATCCAAATGATAAACAGACAAACAAAGCGTATAGTACTCAAATGCCACACTCAAGTCGATGTTTCTTCATCCACTGACGATGTACATCCTGTTCAATTTGGAATATTATTAAACAATTTGGAATATTATTAAAAGAGAAACAGGTCAACCAAGAGCACAGGAAGACAGTATTACCATCAAATTGAATGAAAACTTTACGAACAAAAAGTCAGAAGTTGAAAATATTTTTAATAATCATTTTCTAAATGTTGTGGATGTAGTAGGATCCAGGTGTTCATTAGAAGATGCTAGGCTGTTAATGGAAGAGGCCATACCTATGCAATGTGATACAATTGAAATCTCACCCACTTCTCCCTCTGAAATTAGGAAAATAATAAATTTGCTTAAAAGCAAAAACTCACATGGAATTGACGGCATTTCCAGCAAAATACTAAAAGCTTGTTCTCAACAGATAAGTAAGATTCTCAGCCACCTGTGTAATAGCTCTCTGGAACAGGGCATTTTCCCTGATAGACTGAAATATGCTATTGTTATACCTTTGCATAAAAAGGGGGATAGATCTGATGTCAACAATTACTGTCCAATCTCCCTTCTAACAGCTTTATCCAAAATTTTTGAGAAAGTAATGTATTCAAGAGTAGCTTCACATATCTGTAACAATGAAGTACTAACAAAATGTCAGTTTGGTTTCCAGAAAGGTTTTTCAGCAGAAAATGCCATATATGCTTTCACCAATCAAATTTTGAATGATCTGAATAACCGAACACCACCCATTGGGATTTTTTGTGATCTCTCAAAGGCTTTTGATTGTGTAAATCACGAAATTCTGCTAGACAAGCTCAAGTATTGTGGCATGAGTGGGACAGTGCACAAACGGTTTAATTCGTACCTAACTGGAAGAGTACAGAAAGTTGAAATAAGTAGTTCTCATAATATGCAAAGATCAGCACATTCCTCAAACTGGGGAACTATCAAGAACGGGGTTCCACAAGGGTCAGTCTTGGGTCCTTTGTTGTTCTTAATATATATTAATGACTTGCCATTCTATATTCATGAAGAGGCAAAGTTAGTTCTCTTCACTGATGATACAAGTATAGTAATCACACCTGACAAACA
The DNA here is from genome assembly GCF_023864275.1 of Schistocerca cancellata. Lineage (NCBI taxonomy): Eukaryota > Metazoa > Arthropoda > Insecta > Orthoptera > Acrididae > Schistocerca > Schistocerca cancellata. The sequence goes on along the minus strand of NC_064627.1, from coordinate 361,142,713 downwards.
AGAATTAACTGATGAAATTGTCAATACTGTCTTTCAGAAAATTACTAAGTGGTTCCTTGTAAACGGACTCTCACTGAATTTTGATAAGACACAGTACATACAGTTCCGTACAGTGAATGGTATGACGCCATTAATAAATATAGACCTTAATCAGAAGCATATAGCTAAGGTAGAATATTCCAAATTTTTAGGTGTGTCCATTGATGAGAGATTAAATTGGAAGAAACACATTGATGATCTGCTGAAACGTTTGAGTTCAGCTACTTATGCAATAAGGGTCATTGCAAATTTTGGTGATAAACATCTTAGTAAATTAGCTTACTACGCCTATTTTCACTCGTTGCTTTCATATGGCACCATATTTTGGGGTAATTCATCACTGAGGAATAAAGTATTTATTGCACAAAAGCGTGTAATCAGAATAATAGCTGGAGTCCACCAAAGATCATCCTGCAGACATTTATTTAAGGATCTAGGGATATTCACAGTAGCTTCTCAGTATATATACTCTCTTATGAAATTTATTATTAACAACCAAACCCAATTCAAAAGTAATAGCAGTGTGCATAACTACAATACTAGGAGAAAGGATGATCTTCACTATTCAAGATTAAATCTAACTTTGGCACAGAAAGGGGTGAATTATACTGGCACTAAAGTCTTTGGTCACTTACCAAATAGTATCAAAAGTCTGACAGATAACCAACAAGTATTTAAGAAGAAATTAAAAGAATTTCTGAATGACAACTCCTTCTACTCCATAGAGGAATTTTTAGATATAAATTTTAAAAAAATATATAAAAAAAATAAAAATAAAAAACACAAAAAATGAAAGAGTTGTTATATTAACTTAAGTATGTTGTTAAATTAACTTAATTATGTCATGTATTGGAAAATTTGACTCGTTCCACATCATTACGAAATATCGTATTCATGATCCATGGAACTAGTATTAATCTAATCTAATCTAATCTAATCTACTACTAGAACAGCAGCTATCATTTTACATTGTCGCTATCTTAGCTAGTTGGACATATATATGTAATAGTTAACAAATGGCACTAAACTATTGTCGCATGGTATGGAATATAGAATTTGTATTTTTTTGGTTTTAGCACAGCAGTTTTCCATAAATGAATTTATGTTCGAAATGTTACAGCTCTTCTTGCCTGATATTAGATCTGCTTGTAACTAGTAGGTGAATCACACTGGTTCTACATATCAACAGCTGTGGAGACGCTAGTAAGTGACTACTCGTGGCAGCGACTCAAGAAAAAAACGAATAACGGCTCGCAACGTTCTGGTTTAAGTCTTCTCACAAATGGGAACCAGAACTCCAAGAAAACTGCACACACTGTACTCGGGCCCAACTAGGAACCATTAACACTCTGCATTACACAGTGTTTCACACTTAAATTGTATCACACACACACACACACACACACACACACACACATATACATATACACACACGTATATATATATACATTGTGATGAAAATTAACATTTTACAATTGTACCAAACTGTTCTCAGCTCATGAGTGTAAGGCGATTGCACAATGGGGCTATTTCCAAGCCGTACTTTTGTGGAGTATCACATGCTGCGATACTCGGACACGAAGAAATATATGGCCCATAAATACATGTACAGAGAATAATTACATGTAAATTGCGCTTATCTCATTTCGCTTGTACTGTTTTCGTCGACATCAGTTGACAGCATGCAACCGTAAAATAAGATACATCTAGGGCAGTATAAACTCACAGAAATTGCGGCCATACACTTTATGTTTTAGTAACTTACTGTTTTCTTTCGTTTTTATGTTGGAGAGGTTCATGTTCATGTGGAGAATATAAAACAGTGTGCAATATCTTAAGTAAATTGTGAGGTCCAACAAGGGCCTCAGTCCATTTCTACAAATGAAAGGAGGAACTAGTTGATTAGTACATAAAAGCAAAAACGAAAAATGTTCAGAAAAATATATAAATCCAGCTGTTGAATTTGTTGTAGCGATTTGTGCAAGGGAAGGTTTTTAACATTCAAACTACACAAAGTGGTTTTTGAGTCACTGTTGCAGAACTAGTCTTTCAGGTGCAGACATTGTATAGATGTTTGAAACATAGAGCATAAATTTCTCTGGAGTTCAGATGCACAGAACTGATTTTCTATTATTAAAATACATTGCTACCACCGTCATATGATTTCGGGATGGAGTATGTTTGCCTGTAACATGTCCTAGAAACTTTCAATGTCGTCATATCGCTAGTACAGACAGATTCCATTCGTAAGTGCTGTGAATTTGGCATAGACACTCTGTAGACACCATAATAATATGCATTTTATAACTGGAATAAACTGGATTCTTAAATTTGATGAGCAAAGTGAACGGGAAACACGTCATGGCACCTTCAAGACAGTGTGTATTTCTGGTGTCTGAAATGTTGTGTCATGTCAGTCTGTGTAGTCTGTGTCATAGTATAGTATTGGAATTGAGGAACTAACAACGACAAAGATTATTAATGGTCAGTCAAACTTCATAACACATGTTCTTCATCAGTTTTATTTGTTAAAGTGATGGGAAGTGAAACAACATTTTAAAACATCGATATTTATTTGCTGGGGGAAATATATGCACACAAACACATCCAACAATAGCTATAACTGCGTAACTAGCTATAACTGCGTAACTAACAACGTCATAAACAACTGTATTCTACTCGTTCATTGAATCAGACCCTTTTATATAAAATGTTGTGTAATGGAAATTGCTTTGTCAACTTACGCTCTTATTTATATACATTGTGGGTGTCAGCTGTTCCGTTATTGTAAAACCTAAATAATTTTTCGTTTTCAGATATCTGATCTCCTTTGTACACGAACAAACAGTGGAAAAAATCCAAGGCCTCATGGAATATTTGCAGTTTGCCACGAAAATCAAATGTAATAATAAAGATTAAGAAGACTCAAAATCACAAAATCCAGTACTATAAGTGAGCGCAGCTAAAATAGTTAATTTACGACGTTAGCAGACAATGAAACCGTCAAAACGTCTTTCCGGAAACTTACACGTGTTGTAACGTGACGTGACAGCACGTTGAAGATCTGTGTGAATGCCACCATTTGAAATACTTCGTGAAATATTTTGACATGACGTGACGACCAAAAACAACATCGTCCCAAGATTACGTGACAAGTCTAGCTTATTGTTGACAACATACGCAGAATGGAATACTCATTCCATTATATTTCTATTCTCTGGCTTGAAGCAGATTAACTAATGTTGAATCCCAGGAGGTGGGTTTGCTTTAATCCTATACTTGCACTGCCAGCTGTGCTTGGAAACTAGTTAATATTTCCTGTTATGAATATCTGAGAACATTTTTAGTATGTAAATTTTTAAGCTACATATTTCTTCCTATTCGAGTATTCGGAGAGTGTCCTGTACCCTGACTATAGAAGTAAAACTTCGACAAATTAGCATCACGCAGTTGCTTTATACTTGTGAACTGAGAACAGTTTAGTACAAGCCTTAGTTTTCCTTGCATTGGTCAATTTAAACCGCTCCACCAAGACCAAACAGGTTTTAGATAACTGAATGCTATTCTCTATACATGCATGTATACCTGAGTGACAAGCAGGTAGGGAAGGTGACATTGATAACTTCCTGGAAGATAGTAATAAATCTTCACCTATAATCAGCTTGTAGTGTGGTGGAATGCGCCTTAAGATCACTAGCATTTCCATCTTTTCTTCCTGTTCTGTTCACAAACAGTGTATGGAAAGAAAGATTAATAATGTTTCCAGTTATTACTATTATTATTTCCATATGGACCCATTTGATTTACACAGTGCTTTTAAATTCAATTTTCTGATGTTCCATATTCTCATTCTCTTTCTGGGGGCTAATTTAACACTTTGTTAAGACCACTTGGTTCCTGCTAATTTAAAAACTGTTCTGCTAACTGTGAAAGGTTTAGTAAAAACTACCTTGATTGGGGTAATCATGTGAAACACTTATGATTGCTGGTGGATTTATGCAAATGAAACAATATGCTGACTTGGAAGAAGTATTCAATATTTAAATCAGGCAATGAATAACACTGAGACAGCGTTTAATTTAAACAATGGATAATATTGAATCAATATTTAAATTTAAGCAACAAATACCACAGTCTCACAGTTGATGTATTTAAATATGGATCTGTGAAGATTTGTTCGATGGATGCTCTTAGTATCTTAATATTTTCCTCTAAACCAATTTGCTAACAAGCAAAAACTGATGTTGATGAACAAAAGACACACACACTGACAAACAGTTTGGTCCCAAATTGGGACATAATAAATCAATAGTACATTAATGCAGGGAAGCTACACCTTTTTTTGTATGTATGGATGTTAACAGTATCAAGAAGGTTTGGAAAATGCATGTGATAACTTGCGGGGTCGGTACACAATGAGAAAAGCCACATGTTCATTCCATTGCATCAAATGACATTCTCTACTGTAAACAATATCATCAAAGACTACTGAATATTCGGCAGACGAGTGGGACTTCAATCATGGACAGGTGACAATCCATGAAAAATACATTAAATTGAAAACTAAGAGAATGGATAATTTTTTCATACTTCAAAGTATTCTTTCGCATAGAGAACTGAGTACTACTCATTAATTAAGGAGAATATGAGCTCATATGAAACCTGAGAAGCACGCTGCATACATAGCAGTTATGTGAACAAGAAACACCGATCTACTTTGCCACAAAAGAAAACTTTATTTCAGAATTCCACACGTATACCGAACAGGAACTGTAGGCACATACATTTATTACAGATACAGGGTGACAATTATTGCACTATACGAGAAGAAACACAAATTAGTTACAAACTACAGCGTATACACACTTTATTCAACATGTAAACAACACTACATATATACGGATTTATGTTACGACGTGTCATCTCTGGTGATGACGTGTCTCAGACTAATAGCAAAATTCTGCATGACCCGCTGAAGTGTCGGAACATCGATGCTGTCGATGACCTCCTGAATGGCTGTTCTCAACTCAGCAATAGTTTTGGGGATATTGCTGTACGTCTTGTCTTTAACATAGCCCCACAAAAAGGAGTTGTACATGTTCAGCTCTGGAGAATATGCCAGCCGTCTCTGGGTACTCCAGAGCCAGAATGCGGTCCCCAAAGTGCTCCTCCAGGACCTCAAACACTCTTCTGCTTCGATGAAATCGAGTTTCGTCTTGCATGAACCACGTTTTGTCGATATCAGGATAACAGGGATGAAATCATTTTCCAAAAACTTGACGTACCGTTCGGTAGTCGCTGTGCCATAGAGGGATATCACACTGATTATTCTGTGACTGGACATAGCACACCACATAGTCACCCACTCAGGGTGAAGAGACTTCTCGATCGCGAAATGCTGATTATCAGTCCCCCAAATGCGCCAATTTTGTTTATTGACGAACCTATCCAAACGAAAGTGGGATTCGTCGTTAAACCAAATCATACATGTCCAGACTTACTCCCATCATGCCCTGCAGCCAACCGTACAGTTTGAACGTCCTAATGCAAACCGTTCAGAAGCTATGACAATTTTATTTCATATAGTTCAATATTTGTCACCTTAATCTCTACGACTGACCCATATGAGAATGTGACTGAACAAATACACAACTTTCAAATTTCCACAAATCGCTAAAACAATGGTGCAAATATTTCCCCTGAATTTATTTGATAGAAGGGCGGTGAATTTACTGGATTAACCATTCAAGAAGACATGGTTTCTTTGTAATACCACTGCATTGCAAACAATTTGACCTGCACACAGAATACTTCCCACAGAATTTTCTATTATTCTTTGTCCACTTTTAAACACGAAATGACTACCATAACTTCCCACTAACATCCAAAAACCGAAACAAAATTATTAAACTCAATCATAGTTTATTTATAAAACATTCTGATACCTTTAGGCAAACTATGGCAGTGTCATCAAAACATGTCTTTCATGTCTACTATTGCCTTCAGAGTGCTGGACAACCGGACGTTGACCAGCGGTTATACTTTGAAAGTGCGATATGGCAGTACTACCCAGCGAGGAATAACCATTCCTTGCCTACTTAATAATAAGCCCTGGACGAACAGCCTGTCCCATACACACAATTTAACTTCTCTGTCTTTCTGCCTACAGCACTCCATGTTGGCAGAACCGTTAAGTAGTCTACAGATCCCCTTCATTCACAAGAAATACGCATTCAGATCAAAAACAGCAATACATTCTGGTTTTAACCACAGGTTTAGGATACAGCAAAGAAACAAGTACGGAAAATACAAATGCATTAGCTATGAACAATGACTCGTTTCCTTTCTTGAGGGTTCCTATTGTCAGATACAGGCACCACCAACATAAAAACACTCTCACAGCATATGCAATAAATTCATTTTGTTACTGTTCAGACAGTAAAAATCGTCATTCAGTCACACACTAGCGATTCTTGCAGGCTCAGTTTTGCAACTGAGGTTCAGCAAAAACTCTAAGTCAACTCTCCTCTAATTCTTCCCTAAAATGCAGTCTTCAAACATTAACTTCACTTAATTCACTTAACATTCAATGTCACTTTTCCTCCTTCCAAGTCTAGCGTAGCCTTACAGAAATTCACAAAGACAATGCTCAGCATCACTTTCACATTTAAATATCAAATGATCACCACCTTTACTTCTAACTGAACACCCTGGCAATTGAACAATATTCGATCTGCCTCTTGACTTCTATGCTCTTTCTGAGAGGTGCTCCCTTAACTCTAATTTCCCGCAATGGCAAGATTGGCCATGTCTCCACATCCTCACACTTTAAAAATGTGTCCTCACTGATAGTTGAAAAGGGTTTTCCCTTGTCGAAAACACAACATAAAATAGTCAAAACAATACAGACAGATGTATACAGGTTTATTGTTGGAACTTTACTGTTAATACATTCCTCCAAAAGTATCTGCCTGACTCCTCACTGCCAAAATAATCAGTAACAGATGGCATATCTGCTTCTACCTCTTCAGTCTCCACACCTTCTGCTGCAGACATTAGTCGCTATGGTGAGGATGGTTTACTTTCACATTCTGTGAGTCACTTGAACAGGTATCTACCCAAGGTGGAATTGCAGTTTTATTATAATTGTTCCTCGTTTACTATTCACACTGATTAACATTCCCAGTTTTGCTAATACCAATTCCCCTATTCAGCCTCTCCATACGTCACCTTCTCCCTCATTCATAGTTATTATATGGCTCAAATTATACTTTCGTGATTCCGTCGCTATTCCCTCTCAAACCATCCATAACTGCTTGTTCTCTTATGCCCTTTGTAACGACTCTGACTGTGACCTCTGTTATGTGGTGGTCCATTGTATCGGTTTGATTCCTGCTGCTCATAGCACATTGTGCTCTCTCACCTATCACATCCTAACTCCTACAAGAGACTCTTGAAGGCTTCAGCATCATCTTTACAGTATTCTACTAATATGTGTTGAAGGTGAATGGGTGATTTTGTCATGTATATAGGTATCAGTTCTGCCAGATTATATTGGTAACATAGAAATGGATTCCGCCATATCATATCGATTCCACCAGGGGGTTGGAGAACCCCGACTGATTGTAATTCTGAAACATAATAATCCTATACTTCATGTGATCTTGTACTGCTTCCAACCAATACATATATGGAAAAGCTATGTAGAACTCCGTATAAGTCGTGCATTCATGAGAAATTGGCGTAATTCCAAATACAGATTCCCCTTCTAAATAGCCACACATGAATTCGATTCTATGTAAACTCGGGCATTTGGAAGGAAATGAATAATGAAACTGTTTCAACTGTGGCATAGGATGGATACCACTGGAGAAGTTACAAAAAACTTCATACTTACACACTAACAAGAAAAGTTTGTAATCACATCCTTCCATTTCCTACTGTGACGAGAGTCTTCGAACCTTTCTGCCAGGATACAAGTGATGCACAGGATCATAATTCTCTGGGCCACAGTTCAAATCATTTTCATGACATGACTCATAATGTTTGTCCCCATGATGCCTATCATTACCAAATTTTCTTCCTGTATTGCCTAACCTTTACTCCATTTTTTATATTCATTCATACAGTTAACATGCAATGCTTGATGTTACCTGTTAATCGCACATTGCACTTGCTAAATGTTAGAAGAGATTTAACATCGTCCATATCTGCCAGCGGAATTAGCAATGTATGTTTGCTACTTTTTTCTGTGTTTGCTAATTCCTACACTGTTTCAAAACTAGTTCCTTAAGAATATCGCCATCCCCCGAGGTTCCACAATTGATTTTAGCTAAAATTTCATCCTTGTCTTTCCATGGACATTTTCTTAAATATTCCAAATCACGCTGTACTCTTCCTTCACTTACCTGAACTCCTTCCCACAATTTAACTGGTTCCTCCTTGTCACTTACATGTGCAGATCTTAATTCTTCCTTTATCTGAGTGGTAAAATTCTGAAAATCAGTATCATACCTCACCAGTTTTATAGATGAGCTTTTCAGCTATCTCTTGACTCCCCTCATACAAATTCCCGCTGATTTCCTAATTCAGTTAATCACCTGTTTAACTTTTCCATACAAACAGCTAATTTTCATTCACTTTATTTAAATTTCCATTTGGTTTCTTCATCTTTTTACTTAAAGTTCACATCATACTAAAACATAAATACTGAACTCTTCTATTAAATACTCATGGGTAGCTGACCCAGTGGCTGAAAAGTTCTGTACATGGATTTATGTATTTGAAGCCATGGTTGTACAATCAGATACATTATTCAGATCTCTAACATCACATTGAGGAAAATCTTGTGTACCATCTAATTATGCAGTAGCACAAGTACTATGAGGCTCAGAATCTAGACTAATAGTACAGATTTCTATTCGCCAAACAAAAGTACTGTCCCATACTCTCTGCTTCTGTCATCAGATCCAATGTACACATTTTCCAGTAACACAACTTCCACACTGCACTCATTCCATTTTTATATCCCCACAGTTTCTTCTAAATTACATTCCTTTACTCCTGTAACTACTTTTTGATCTGTTGTGAGAGAATATATCGAAAAAATTCGTTGTGGCATAGTTAGCCAAAATCACAACTCACAAATTACAAAATAAATCAGTTAAAAAACTCATCTGACCCACTTCAACAGAGTCCCAATAACAACAGAAAACCATAGAAATCAACACTTAGACTTCACCTGAACCATGTAATAATTACACTCACTGTCCTATCCTTTGTTTCTTCAAACACAATTTAGCCTCATGTGATCTTTTACCCATAAGGTGAATTTCTTTTCTAATACTCAGTGCATGCAGTGCTACATCATTATCAACACTTCATCTTGCACAAAAAACTCCCCACAAAAATGCCCCAAAATTGTGACAACATAAAATATAATACACATGAAACACTTCAATACAATGATGTTCATTCAACACCAATAACCGACAGAATTATTGGATCCTAGAAAAAAATTAATACATTATACAAGATATTTCTCTTCCTGCTTATTGGAAAATTTTAATACGGTGTTCTTAGATTCTAGTAGGGTCGCCATATAAATGTGTGCTCCTAACAGGGAGGTTTAGTAAACTATCTTGGATGGATCATCATATGAAACATTTATATTTGTTGGTGGGTTATATAAATTGGAATAAGTATTCAGTTTAAATTTAGCAATTGATAACATTGAATCAACATTTAATTTAAGCAATGGATAATACTGAATCTAAATTTAAATTCAGGCAATAAGGATCTTTGCGGTTTTCTAAGATAGAAGACTGGATTTTCTTAAATTTTTCGAAAGACATGTCCACTAACAAATAGAATTGTCCCCACTTGTGATAAAATGGAACAGTGGCACATTAACACAGGGAAGCTACATCCTTCTTGGTATGTACAAATGTTCACAGTGTGACACTGTACAATGAATGTTTGGAAAATAAGTGTGGTAACTCTTGGGATTGGTACAAACAGAAAAACAGTTACACACTTGTTAATTCATTAAATAACCAGAGAAAATGAGATAGTTAGTGCAAACAGTATCTTCAAAGACTACTGCATACTCTAAAGAGAAGTAGGCCCTCAGTCGAGGGCAGGTGACAAACGACGAAAATTACATAAATTGATGATTAAGGAAACAGATAAAATTTTTGTTACAAATAATGGTATTCTTTCCAAGCAGAAAACTTAGTACTGTTCATTAATTAATGAAAATGTGAGCTCATATGAAACCTGAGAAGCTCTTGGAAAACAAACACCCATCTCTTTCACAACAAAAGAAAACTTTAAGTCTGAAATCCACACCAATACTGAACAGGCCTCGAAAGTGCAAATTTTTAGTATAGATCTAAAAGCACAAGGCTTAACATCTACTACTGGCCCATGTCACAATGTGGCTGAACAATTGAACAACATCTCAGGTTCCTGCATTAAGTGCAAATATTTCACTCGAATTTACTTTATACATTGGCGGTGAATTTACTATACTACCCCTTCAAAATGGACGTGTTTTCTTTGTACTACCACTGGATGTGGTACCAATTCGATCTGCATACAAAGTACTTGCCACGGAAATTGCAATTAATCATGCGTTTGTAATATTACACCGCAACTGACTACCACAATTTAACTCCTAACATTCCGAAATTGAGATAGAATTATTAAACACAAAAATAACTTAAAATATTCAATACCTGTAACCAAGCCATTACAGAGTTTCTACCAAAACACTTATATCCTTGTCTACTATTGCTGACAGACTGCCAGACAACTGGACGTTTACCAATGGTCACACTTTGAAAGTGTGGTAGGGGACAACTAGGCAGACAGAAACAAAATACAAGATACAGTTAAATTTCTCTGCCTACAGCACTCTAAGTTGGCAAAACTGTTGTAGCAGACTACAGTTTCCTGTCACCCATGAAGAACACACATTCAGATCACAACCATACCTTCTGGGTTTAGTCATTGAACTAGGATACAGGAAAGATACATGTACATAAAAATTGATGCAGTAGCTGTGAACAACAACTCGTTTCCTTTCTCGGGGCTCACTGATGTTGGATACAAGTAGTTAGTGGCAACAAAATGCAGCAACAACTTCACGTCAATACTTAATTATTTGAAATGCATATGACAGATTTGATTCAGTTTCATTCTTCGTATTCTGATGTCAACTACCAGGTTTAATAATTTCTCTGTTGCTTAACGGGATTTCAGCCTGTATTTGACTTCCGCGTTTTCTGGTCCAAGAATTTTACTTATAATTCGTAGCAAAGTAGTATGTTACATAGATCCTGTATCGTGTGTTACGTCTCATGCGACAGTGTGGTGCCATTATTCAGGAGGGCAATGTTTGTCCACACATGGCGCATGTCTCTATGAACTGTGTGATAGTGAGGTATTTCTGTAGCCAGCAAGATTTCCATATCTGTCCCAGATGGGACATGGTTGAGACCGTCTCGTCATCAACTCCATCCCCATGCTAGTATCTGGGATATCAGAGGCCAGTTGTGGCAGTTGTGGGCCAGTAGAAAAGGATACAACGGATTTATGAACCCTTCCCAACTGAATCAGTGTGTGCATCCAGGCCAGAGGGGTTGCAACGCCATGCTGAGAGTTGGATTTATTATGCAATGCTTTTTTTAGTTTTGACTCCATTTTATAATCACTGTACTAAATCACACCCCTTCACGATTCATGAACTTTCATTTCGTTTCTCCCTCCCCTCCTGGGTGCTTCACTTCTTTTGTGAGGCAGTGTATATACCTAACTAGGCCATCACTTTATCTTACAGACAGAATGTTTTAAGATCATACTAAAATTACAATCTTGACAACATTTACACATATGAAAAGCAGAACGTAATTCTACAGTTCTTAATGAGATATACATTAACAGGATAAGTGGCGTTTTACAATATACAGCTGAAGAATAAACACATGATTGTACATACAGATGGGTGCTTGCAGGTTAATAACATGACCTATCTGCTCCAGTATCCCAAGTAATTTTCATAAAATGTCTGCTAATTAAAAATATAGAATGAAGTCTTAAATTACTGATCATGAACATGCCTAATCACATCTTTGCAATTTGACGTGAATTTTTCCTCGTTCTCATATTCTGTCAACAAAACCATGTGGTAGGCATATGTAGCTGCACCTCTCATCTGGCTTCACCTGATTTATGGGTGGCTTCTTCATCTTTCTTTCGGCACAGATTTAAGTTTTACAGCTTAATAGTGGGTAACTTCTGCGATGCTTCCACCTTCGCCCTTTTCTTAACTGACTAGCAAATGAATTTTTGCGGTTCCTCGTTAAAAACATTCTCAATCAGCTAGTTTCATCTCACTCAGCATGCTGAATTTCAATGGTAACTGCATTTTCAGGTGTGTACAACTGCTAATTAAATTTGCTGGCGCTGCTAATTCCTCCCTTTCTTCATCCTCTACTTTACTATGCCCTCATTGTATTCCTTCTCCTTCATCTATTATCTTGTTTTTTCTTTCTCGTCCTCTTCCTTTCTTTTCTCGTTTAACTTCTTTTCTTCTCTTTTTCTTTCTTACTAAAACATTCTTCTTCCCAAAAACCATCTCCGTCTCTCCTGATTTCTTTACTTCATAAATTACAAATGTCTACATCTTCCTCCAATTCTTTTGCACCCACTGGAGGTTCCTCCCTTTCCATATCACTTCTTCTGCTTTCGTGACCTCCAAAAACAGCAACATTCTCTCTTTTCACTTTCTGCAATGACATCTTCTTTCCATTCTTCAGCCCATTCTTCTTCTTCCAGCCTAATAGCGATGGAATTAATCGAACACTTATTGATTACTTTCTGTAACCTCATATACTGACATCTTCATTTTAATTTTCCTCTTTCTTTCTTTATCCACTTTCTTTCTGTATATTTATTTCTCCTGATCTGATATCGTCTTCAGTGTCTCTCTTCTGTTCCTCTCTGTCCCCTCACTTTTTCCAAAAATCTTCCACATTCATTGCCTTTTATTCCTCCTCTGTGTTTCTTCTGTCTTCCCCTAACTTTTTCACATTTGTTTTCAATATACTCACATCTTCATTTTAATTTTCCTCTTTCTTTCTTTATCCACTTTCTTTCTGTATATTTATTTCTCCTGATCTGATATCGTCTTCAGTGTCTCTCTTCTGTTCCTCTCTGTCCCCTCTCTTTTCCTCTTTCCAAAAATCTTCCACATTCATTGCCTTTTATTCCTCCTCTGTGTTTCTTCTGTCTCATTGTGCCCTCAATCCTTTGTAACTCCTCCTTACTGTCCTCTGCCAGTGTCCTTCATCCCCTTCGTAACTATTTAATGCACTCATGTCCATTTCTTTACCTCTCAGTTCGTCGACATCTTTGTCCGTTTCTTCGCTGTCATTTGTTGTTGCGACATCGCTTTCAGATCTTCCATCAGCAGATTCTGCTGCCATACTCTCTTCATGACTAACTAGAAATCCAATCAAACTGATTCAAAAATGGTTCAAATGGCTCTGAGCACTATGGGACTTAACTTCTGAGGTCATCAGTCACCTAGAACTTAGAACTACTTAAACCTAACTAACCTAAGGACATCACACACACCCATACCCGAGGCAGGATTCGAACCTGCGACTGTAGCGTTCGCGCGGTTCCAGACTGTAGCGCTTAGAACCGCTCGGCCTCCCCGGCTGGCCAAACTGACTCGAAAAGCTTTGAAAATTTTCATTCATCATTACTTTCTCCATTTCTTTCCTTCCTCCTTCAATTCATACTAATTGTTTTCTAAAATATTAGTATCCAACACATCGTCGTAACACGGACTTATACGTGAGTAAGTGAAATGGTCATGTTGCATTCAATCCGTCTCTCAGGCCACAATGTTGCACATGATGTCACCTCTGTCTGTGTAACTACTGCTCACTTTGCCTCGCTTGTTTGCCACAGACGATTTCTAAAAATATTTCTGACTGTGTCCACAACAGTATTTGTAATTCTAGTTTCGTTGCTGCATAATTATGATATCGTCTTCCTGCAAGATATAAATTTAATGGTCCTTGTAACACCTCTGTTTCTATCCCGACCTGATATGATCGACTAGCTGCCCAGTATTTATTATTAACATGACTGTGAATGTAATGGGGCTAGTAATCGGAATTGACTGCTATGGAAGTTGTTACTTTCCAGTTCGTCCTGTTCAATACTATAATACTGAATGTATGGTAATAAGGAACACCAACACAGTTTTACTAATTACGAACATATATTCTTCTCAAACCACAAAAAGGAGATAGCCACTGCCTTCGTCATACATATCTAATTATGGCTAATCTCAGCACAGGCTTTCTTCATTTTGCCATTATTGTCATACTCTAATCCATCACTGAATCCAACACTGCAATCCAAGGTTAGGCCGGCACGGTAGACGTGAAACTAAATATCAGCACTAATAACGTCACTGATCACTTTTATAATGATACTTCATCACTTTCCCGGTATTCATTTATTATTTAGGGGTTTAACCACGGCGATGGTGACACCCTTCTCGGTTAAAAACCCTGTATTCCAATAATGGCCTCCACACAGACACCATTCCCGCTAACCTTTCTGGCGCATCTCGACACTCGCTCTCTCAACACATCGATTGTTCGCCATATCGACCTGTGCCGAGTGCAAAGTTATAGTAATGGCCTACGGACCCCTTACATCCTGAGTGTCGATTCCCGTTCATGTGGACCGCCACAAACGAGATCCTTCTTTTTCCGTATCGTTTTTGTTGAGAGTGTTGCAAATGAATGTTATTATCAATTCAGCGCAAAGATCCAAGGTAGCAGAAAACTGCTTTTTTTGAGTCACCAGTTTTTGACTGGTCTGATGCACTTGCAACCTACGATCTGCTGGATATATATCAGTCCCTGCCGTCTTCTACAGTTTTTACCCTCTATAAGTCTCTCTAGTACAATGGAAGTTATTCAATGTTCCTTTCCTCTCCGATTCTGCCCAGAACATCCTCTTTCCTTAACTTATCAGTCCACCTAATTTTCAACATTCTTCTGTAACACCAAATCGCAAATTCTACGATTCTGTTCCTTTTCGGTTTTCTCACAGTCCATTTTCGCTACTATACAATGCTGTGCTCCGAACGTGCATTCTCAGAAACTTTTTCTTCAGATTAAGGCCTGTGTCTGATACTAGTAGACTTTCCTTGGCCAGGAATGCCATTTATGCCATTGCTAATTTGCTTTCGATGTCCTCCTTGCTCCGTCCATCATTGTTTATTTTGCTGCTTAGGTAGCAGAATTCCTTAACTTCATCTACTTCCTGTCCATCAACCCTGATGTTTAGTTTCCAGCTGTTCTCGCTTGTGCTACTTCCCATTACTTTCGTCTTTCTTCGATTTACTCTAAATCCATATTCTTTACTCATTAGACTGTTCGGTCAATTCTGCAATTCCTGTAATTCATCTTCCCTTTCACTGAAGACAGCAATGACATTAGCGAATCTTATCACTGATATCCTTTCACCTCGAATTTGAATTCCACTTGTGAACCTTTCTTTTATTTCCATGATTCCTTTTTCGATGTATAGAGTGAACAGTAGGAGCAAAAGACTACATCCCTTTGTTACACACTGTCTAATCTGAGCACTTTGTTCTTGGTCTTCCGCTCTTATTTTTCCCTCTTGGCTCTTGTACATGTTTTACATTACCCGTCTCTCCCTACAGCTTTCCCTATTTTCCAAAGAATTTCGAACATCTTGTACCATTTTACATTGTTGGACGCTTTTTCCAGGTCGACAAATTCTATGAACGTGTCTCGATTTTTCTTTAGCCTTGTTCCATTACCAACCGCAACATCAGAACTGCCTCTCCTGTGCCTTTAACTTTCTAAAGCCAAACTGGTCGTCATCTAACACATTCTCGATTTTCTTTTCCATTCTTCTGCATATTATTGTTGTCAGCAACTTGGGCATGAGCTGTTATGCTGACTGTGCGATAATTCTCGCACCTGTCGGTTCTTGCAGCCTTTGGAATTGAGTGGATAATACTTTTCCCATAGCCAGATGGTATATCGCCAGACTCACATATTCTACACACCAACGTGAATAGTCGTTTTGTTGCCACTCCCCCCCCCCCCCCCCAATTTTTGTAGAAATTCTGATGAAATGTTATCTATCCCGTCCGCTTTATTTGATCTTAAGGCTTCCAAAGCGCTTTTAAATTCTGTTTCTAATACTGGGTCCCCTATCTCTTCTATCTCGACTTCTGTTTGTCCTTCGATCACTTCAGACAAATCATAGAATTCTTCAGTGTACTCTTTCCACCTATTCGTTCCTTCCTCTGCATTTAACAGTGGAATTTTAATCGTACTCTTAAAGCTACCACAATCGTTTTTAATTTCACCGAAGGCTGTTCTAACGTTTCTATATGCTGAGTCAGTGCTTTCGAAAATCGTTTCTTTCTCGATTTCTTTTTATGTTTCATACGGCCGTTTCGTCTTAGCATCTCTGCACCTCCTATTTTTGTATTTCTGTGTTCCTGAATTTCCCTGAACATTTTTGTACTTCTTCCTTACATCGACCTTCTGTTACAACTGGTTTCTTAGCAGTTACCTTCTTTGTACCTATGTTTTCCTTCCCAACTTCCGTGATTTCTCTTTTTAGACATGCCCATTCATCTTCATCTGAGCTGCCTACTGAGTTATTTCTAATAGCAGTATCTACAGCTTTGGAAACTTGAAGGGTATGTCCTCATTCTTTAGTACTGCCGTAACCCACTCTTTGTGTATTGACACTTCCTGAGCTGTCTCTTAAACTTCAGCCTAATGTTCATCACTATTAAATTGTGATCTGGGTCTATATCCGCTCCTGGGCACGCCTTACAATCCAGTATCTGACTTCGGAATCTTTGTCTGACCACGATGTAATCTAAGTTAAATCTTCCGTATCTTACGGTCTCTTCCTAGTACACCTCCGCCTCTTGTGATTGTTGAACGGAGTATTTGCAATTACGCACTGAAAGTTATTGCGGAACTCAATTACTCTTTCTCCACTGTCATTCGTAGCACCAAGTCCATATTCTCCTATAACACTTTCATCTTCTCCATCCCCTACAACCACATTCCAGTCCCCCACAACCACATTCCAGTCCCCCATGACTATTGGAGTTCTTTCAATATCGTCATATACTTTCTCTATCTCTTCATCTTCAGTTTGCGACGTCGGCTTGTGTAGCTGAACTTTCGTTGCCGATATTGGTTCGCTGTCGATTCTGATGAGGACAACCGCATCACTGAACTGTTCACAGTAACATAGTCTCTGTCCTATCTTCGTATTCTCAATCTTACTCCTGTTATACCATTCTCTGCTGCTATTGATATTACCCTGCATTCATCAATCAAAAATCCTTGTCTTTTTTCCATTTCACTTCACTGCCCCCCCCCCCCCCCCCAAACCCCTATATCTAGACTGAGCCCTAGCATTTCCCTTTTCACATTTTCTAGCCTCCCTACCAAGCTCAAACTTCTGGTATTCCACGCTCCGACTCATAGAAAGTTATCCTTACGTTGATTATCCGATCTTTTTCTAATAGCCGCCTTCCCCTTGGCAGTCTCCTCTCAGAGATTCGATTGGGGGACTAATTCGGAATCTTTTGCAAATAGAGAGATCATCATGACATTTTTTCAATTTCAGGCCACATGTCCTGTGGAAACACATTATGTGTCTTTAACGCAGTGGTTTCCATCGCTTTCTGAATCCTCATGCTATCGATCATTGCTGCGTCTTCCGCCTTTAGGGTCAGTTTCCCACATCTACCCGCTCCTCCGCCCTCTTTGGCGGCCGTTGGCAGAATGAGAGTGACTTCTTATGCCGGAAGTCTTTGGCTGCCAATGCTGATGATTTTTATTCAGAGTTTAAGCAGTGGCTGAGCTCGAACCAGGTTACTATCAAAGACGCTTTCTCTAGACCACGGGTGGGTGCAGCCTACATAAGTGATATGGTTCATTAATGGTGGCAACTGCATCGATGATTATTAAGAAAACACTTTCTTTGCAGTGTGTCACTAGAACAGAAATGTGGCAGCACAGTATGAAATAACCAGTAACATTTATTAAGAGTGTGTTACAAAATTGTATTTAACTTTGGTACAGTTTTTCCGTGGCACTTTATGTCCTATACGTAGTAGAATGGAATCTAAATAGCTATGCTGTCTCTTGACAATCTATGATGTTTACACTATAATTGGTAATATCGATGCAGACCCTCTTGATTGCTCTATTACTGCGTAAATCGCGACTGCTAAATCGGAAAATGGTCTTGCAGAGAAATATAGTGATGTGGCTGCAGGCACTGAAGTGAACCGGACCTTAACGAGTGTCTGCGGCCCGTTGTGTTTTGAGCCTGTTGATAGAAGAATTTCCATTTCCATGTTCGCCAGTACAAGGCAGAAGCAGTGTAGTCCACGACTGACAGCCCTTCCTTCGGCGGCTGTCCACACTACCGGCGGACGAGTACGACGTGCAGATAGATGTGGTGCGGAAACAGAAAGTGGCCAAATTTGTGAGCGCCATCCGGAGGCTGCTTCTAGGAATTGAGAGGCGCCAGGTGAGTGATTGTGCCTTCGTAGTGATGGTTTCTCGCGGTATTTATTGTGTATACCGTTAACCCCAATACACAACATCTCTCCCTGGGGAAGGAGCGGAGAGGGGGGGCACAGACATGATGAAGGGTCATTAGAGCCCTGCTTTCTTGCCTGCCGATATGCGTATGTGATGGGTGCACGTATGTTGTTGCCCCTGGGACTGTGGGAAACACGCGAAAAGCCGTAGTGAGGGGGCGGCCGGTCAAACGTTTGCCACGTCGATATCTGTAGGCTAATCTGAGGCGGCAGGCGTGACGTCCAGTTACATCCGTTCGTCGCGGGCTGGATTCGGCAGGGCCCGGTGCTGAAGAGGCTGGTGAGAGGCGGCTGCTGACTGCATCGTAAGATCCCTCGGATGGTCGGATGCATATGGGGCTTCTGATTCTCTGAGAGAGAACATCGTAGGAGTTCTGCCTGTACGCAAGTGAGTGCGGCGGATCCGATTTATTATTGTAGCGAAATGCGATGGCATGTAAACATTTAATCTTAAAGACATAGCATTTCCGAGCTGCTCTATGACTATGCCTTTAGGCACAAGTTTTACAATTAAATCTGAGTTGACAGTATCCTTTTAAGGCGTCTAGCTTATTTTTAATATTCGATGAGAGTGATGTGAGTATTCTTTTTATTCGGTGAGTCATACTCACAATGAAAGTTCCGAGAACTTTCCTGGTTGCGTAAAACGACAGTGGCAGAGGCAGCTGAATCACCCTGTGTAGGCGCTGACAGTAACACAAACGATTAGTGTGATATTCGGGTCTTTCCGAAGTGCGTGTGGTAAATGTGGAAGTATGAAGTATGGCGACGTTATTACCAAATGCATCCAAACGGGGCCAACGCGCTATTATTCTTTTTTTGGTTGCCGAATGACAAACACTGGCAGACATCCATCGGAGACGGAAGAACGTGTATGGTGTAGCAAGTCTATCGGAAACGACTGTTGTGGAATGGTATGCTATGTACCGAGCACGTCGCGATTAGACATAAGTTCTCGGAACGGAATAGAAAAAGAGTACTTACATCCCTGAAACTTTTTTTATTTTTCAGTGTAGTCTCCTTGTAGATTAACGTACTTGGTCCAACGATGTTCCAGTGCCTTGATACTAGAACTGACATGTGATTACATTTTCATGCAATTTGGGTGCATAGATCCTGAGAAATCAGTACCCAGAACAACCTCCTCTGGCCGTAGTAATAACGGCCTTGATACGCCTGGGCATGGAGTCAAACAGAGCTTAGATGGCGTGTACAGGTACAGCTGCCCATGCAGCTTCAACACGATACCACAGTTAAAGAGTAGTGACTGGCGTATTTTGACGAGCCAGTTGCTGGGCCACGATTGACCATACTTTAACAATTGGTGAGAGATCTGGAAAATGTGCTGGCCAGGGCAGCAGTCGAACATTTTCTGTATCCAGAAAGGCCCGTACAGGACCTGCAACACGCAGTCGTGCATTATCCTGCTGAAATGTAGGTTTTCGCAGGGATCAAATGAAGGGTAGAGCCACGGGTCGTAACACCTCTGAAATGTAACGTCCATTGTTCAAAGTGCTGTCAGTGCGAACAAGAAGTGACCGAGACGTGTAACCAATGGCACCTCATACCATCATGCCGGGTGATACGCTAAATGGCGATGACGAATACACGCTTCCAATGTGCGTTCACCGCGATGTCGCCAAACACGGATGCTACCATCATGATGCTGTAAACGAACCTGGATTCATCCGAAAAAATGACGTTTTGCCATTCGTGCTTCCAAGTTCGTCGTTGAGTACACCATCGCAGGCGCTCCTGTCTGTGATGCAGCGTCAAGGATAACCGCAGCCATGGTTTCCAAGCTGATAGTCCATGCTGCTGCAAACGTCGTCGAACTGTTCGTGCAGATGGTTGTTGTCTTGCAAACGCCCCCATCTGTTGACTCAGGGACCGAGACGTGGCTGCACGATCCGTTACAGCCATGCGGATAAGATGCCTGTCATCTCGACTGCTACTGATACGAGGCCGTTGGGATCCAGCACGGCGTTCCGTATTACCCTCCTGAACCCACCGATTCCATATTCTGTTAACAGTCATTGGATCTCGAGCAACGCGAGCAGCAATGTCGCGATACGATAAAACGCAATTGCGATATGCTACAATCCGACCTTTACCAAAGTCGGAAACGTGATGGTACGCATTTCTCCTCCTTAAACGAGCCATCACAACAATGTTTCACTAGGCAACGCCGGTCAACTGCTGTTTCTGTATGAGAAATCGGTTGGAAACTTTCCTCATGTCAGCACGTCGTAGGTGTTGCCAACTTTGTGTGAATGCTCTGAAAAGCTAATCATTTGCATATCACAGCATCTTCTTCCTGTCGGTTGAATTTCGCGTCTGTAGCACTTCATCTTCGTGGTGTAGCTATTTTAATGGCCAGTACTGTAGTAGTGCACGCAAGTTTCATCTGTGGTCACAAACCAGTGCAAAAAATCTTGTTCGTTTCTTCTAAAACAGGCCAAACATTGTTTCGATATGTCCATTCTCATGTGTTTTTGATCCAGTGTCAAGAGTCGCGGCACCCACGTTTTAGATTTTTTTTTTTCATTTCCAATTCTTCTGTTAAAATGCGATATACCCTTTGGTTCAAATGACTCTGAGCACTATGGGACTTACTTAAACCAAACTAACCTAAGGACGTCACACACATTCGCGCCCGAGGGAGGATTCGAACCTGCGACCATAGAAGTCGCGCGGTTCCGGACTGAAGCGCCTAGAGCCTCTCGGCCACTGCGGCCGGCGATTTCCTCTTTCAGATGACATCTGGCAAGCGTGAGCAATTCCACGCACTTTCAGTCGACGATCCTCCATGACTATTTTGTGCACTTTTGCAATTATTTCTGGAATAGTGGCACATCTTGGCCGACCACTACGCGGACCATCATCTAAGCTCTCCCGACCATATTTAAATTCATTTTTCCACTTGGCAACAGTTGAATATGAAGGCGCAGAGTCCCCCAGTGTATTCTGGAAATCGGCATGCATGTCCTTTGCTTTCATACCTTTCTTTACGAAGTACTCAATCACTGCTCGAATCTCGATGATTTCCATCTTCGCAAAACACTACGCGGGAGCAACAACAGAGCCACGTCATTGCCATACCTCTCTCACAATAGCACTGACGTGGCACGTGTTTACAGGCAACAGTCCAATGAATACCTCGTGAACAACTCGTTGCGCTAGCACTGACCTCTCGTGGTGATTCCGAGAACTTTTCTAACTACCCTCGTATGTCTGTTCTTCACAAAAAACGCGTAAGGGTTTTCATATCCTCTCGCCCACTACACACAAAGTATTAGTACTACGGCGAAAATGTACAGGACGTTCTCGTAGGAAATGAAATGTTGTTAAACTTTGTACTGTGATACGTTTTTGCCAGAGGCCGAAGTTGTTCAAGAAAAACATATAGAAGTGAACTTCAAACGCACCAGCACTCATCCCTTCGAGTCAGGATTTCCAGTATGTTATTAAGGCACTCGCTCGTACCAGTGCACAAAAATTTGCGGCTACACGACCTGTTTCCCACATTCGAGCTCTTCTGGTCTTCATTGACTTGCCTTATTACGTTACTCAACAGATTTGTGAATTTTAACACCTAAAATAAACAATCACATCGTTGTATTCGTCACGCCTTCTGACTACGAAACTGCTGTACTTTTAAGTTTGGATCGAATTGTCAACGCCGTTAGTTTTAGCGTAACGTTTACAAAAGTCGTTTTTCTTTGATTACCCTTAGGGGTACATTTAAATTAACAATCTTAAAGAAATAATCCACTATGCTGGTGGTATAATAGCCCAATTAATACACACCAAGCCGGCCGAAGTGGCCGCGCGGTTCTGGCGCTGCAGTCTGGAACCGCGAGACCGCTACGGTCGCAGGTTCAAATCCTGCCTCGGGCATGGATGTGTGTGATGTCCTTAGGTTAGTTAGGTTTAACTAGTTCTAAGTTCTAGGGGACTAATGACCTTTAGCAGTTGAGTCCCATAGCGCTCAGAGCCATTTGAGCCAATACACACCAAAGAAGTTCGAATATCGGAAGTAGTTCGTGCAGTCACAAATTTTGCACAGTGGCAGGAGGGGGTGCCATAAGCAGCATACCAGAAATCTTGACTGGTGCAGAATGATGAAGGGGTGGCAACGCGTTTGAAGGTCACTTTTGTACGTTTTTCTTGAATAATTCGAAAAGCATGGCCACCCAGCGAAAACGTATGCCAGTACAAAATTTAACTACAGTAAATTTCCTACAAAAAAGGGCCCTGTACATTTTTTTCTATGCGACTAAAAGTTTGCTCGTAGCGAGCGTTGTTTTTAAAGCAAGATACAACATTACGGGTTGCATAAAACTATAGCATTAGGGGCAGCTTAATCACCCTTACACCCCTATCGGAGTCGTGCTACATTGCAATACGCTGCAGCAACGCCCTCAAACGAAAACTTTTTGATCGCCCCTGATACATAGATCAAATATATCCCTGACTAGGGCATCACATCACCTTACGCACAGAACAGAATCTTCAGATCATATTATATTTTCAACATAGAAGATTTTTAGATGGGAGAAACAGAATATAATTACACAGCTTGTCATAAGATAAATTAACAACACAATTCAACTGGAGAATGAATAAATGATTGCACATATATATGGATGCCTAAATGTTGATAAAAGAAATAGTCATTTCATCGCGTTTAAAATACCTGAAGCTTAAAGATTGAGTCAGCCACAATTTCCAAATCGTCAGTGTACTGGAAGCGCTCAATGCTTTTTTAAGAATTCGTAGTTACTGATACTGTAGCACCTTTATCGTGCAAAACTGGAAAAGTGTGCATGTCCTCCTACCATTGCTGGCACTTTACGCGAGGTGAGAGTTATATAAACGTAGTGCGCCGAGCAAGAACGCGAGCAGTTGGAAAGACAACAGAATGCTAACTTTGTTGCTGGAAATACGTATTTTCCAACATGTAGTATCAGATGATTATTAACATTTATACGATTCTCAGATGAAACTGTGAATAAAAATTACGAACTTGTTCTAAATATTCATTTGTGCAGCAGGCGTAATGAAACATCGAGCTGAGACTTCTGTGCATATAGCTAATCAATGAGTGCATCCCTACAGCTAAAATAAACGAATCCAGGTGGAGGAGGAGGGGGAAGGGGGAGATTAGTGTTTAACGCTTTGGCAGATACAGAAAAACCTCAAGGAGGGGGCTAAAGATACCTTGAGCTACCTTTTCTTTTACCGTAATAAAAAATAATCAAGTCACGTACAAAGTTTAAGAAAGTTTTATTTAAACAGATTATACACATTTGCAAGACAATGCCATCTTATGATATAAAAAAGTTACAATTGTGGTTCTCTTCCTTAAATGATGAATTCTATGCGCCTATTCTTCCTGGAAAATTGGTTATCGTCAATAGGACAATCAATGTCAGAGAAATAGTTCAAGAGAGCTAAGCCATTAAGTCGATCCTCCTTCATTGTCGATCTCAGCCATATCTTTGTACGCTGCTATGTTGAGAAACTTCTTTCTACTGTAGCAATAGATGCAGGTAGACAAGCAAATATTTTGTACAGCGTGTGCAAAGTAGGGCAGTCAGATCTCGGACAAACAGACAACGCTTGCATAACAGAATCACGATCGTTAAGGGCGTTCATGCTTGTTTGCTTGTATTGAAGAATCTCTCCCATTAGTCTCTTTTCAATCACAGAAAGTGATTCTTTTTCAGAGAATGGTAGTTCAGTTAAGCACTGATTCAATTTATGTGCCAGATCATTACCATCATGTTTCGGTAGTTGTGAGGGCAAAAGTGTGCTGAATTTTAAATGTAATGCTACATAAGAAAGTATAACTACTAGATAACTCAATTCAGTCGAGCCGACTGACGAAACAAACGAATGAATAGCGTGCGGGCTGACTGGCGGGGGCGACGCGAGCGGCAACGCTGAGGGTGTGGGTGGGGGGGGGGGGGCGGCGCCCCTTTAGCCACCCATATGTATCCGCCACTTTAACTTCCCGTCTACAACGAGGTCATGAGAGACGGAGCAAAAGCTCGGATTAGGGAAGGATGGAAAAGAAAATTGGGTGTGCCCTTTTAAAGGAACCATCCTGGCATTTGCCTGAAGCGATTTAGGGCAATCACGGGAAATCTACATCACGATGGCCAGACGCGGGTTTGAGCCGTCTTCCTCCCGAATGCTAACCACTGCGTCAGCTCGCTCGGTAAACGTGTTCATTCCAAGAAGATAATCACTGAAGCGGTTGCATATATTGAACAATATTGCATGGTCATTATCTTTGCTGAAAAGGCACCACCTTGTAGAGATTCCGTGTCATTCGATAAATTAGGTGACATCGAATATTTCTTTCCAATTTACTGGGAAATAATTTCGTCAGTTAATGCAATTTCTATTGACTAAATATTAGTGTTGGCATTTTAATTCTTCCCCCCCCCCCTCCTCCGCCATGAACCATGGACCTTGCCATTGGTGGAGAAGCTTGCGTGCCTCAAGCGATACAGATAGCCGTACCGTAGGTGCAACCACAATGGAGGGGTATCTGTTGAGAGGCCAGACAAACGTGTGGTTCCTGAAGAGGGGCAGCAGCCTTTTCATTAGTGCAGTGGTAACAGTCCAGATGATTGACTGATCTGGCCTTGTAACATAAACCAAACAACCAAAACAACCATGCTGTACTGGTACTGCGAACGGCTGAGAGCAAGGGGAAAATACAGCCGTAATTCTTCCCGAGGGCATGCAGCTTTACTGTATGGGTAAATAATGATGGCGTCCTCTTAGATAAAATATTCCGGAGGTAAAATAGTCCCCCATTGGGATCTCCGGGCGGGGACTACTCAGGAGGGCGGTGTTATCAGGAGAAAGAAAACTGGCGCTTTATTGATCGGAGAGCGTATTGTCAGATCCCTTTAATCGGGCAGGTAGGTTAGAAAATTTAAAAAGGGAAATGGACAGATTACAGTTGGATACAGTTAGAATTAGTGAAGAAGAACAAGAATTCTTGTCAGGTGAATACAAAATCAAATAGGGGTAATGCTGGAGTTGGTTTAATAATGAACAAAAAAGTAGGAACGCGGATAAGCTACTATGAACAGAGCAGTGAACGCATTATTGTAACCAAGATAGACGCGAAGACCACGCCTACTACAGTAGTACAAGTTTATATGCCAACTAGCTCTGCAGATGATGAAGAAATTGATGAAATGTATGATGAGATAAAAGAAATTATTCAGATAGTAAAGGGAGACGAAAAGTTAATAGCCAAGGGTAACTGGAATTTGAGAGTAGCGAAAGGAAGAGAAGGAAAAGTAGTAGGTGAATTTAGACTGGGGGTAAGGAATGAAAGAGGAAGCCGTCTGGTAGAATTTTGCGCAGAGCATAACATAGTCATGGCTAACACTTGATTTAAGAATCGTGATAGAAGGTTTTATGGGTTGAAGAAGCCTGGAGACACTGTAATGTTTAACACAGATTATATAGTGGTAAGACAGAGATTTAGGAACCAGGTTTTAAATTCTAAAACATTTCACAGGGGCAGATGTGGACACTGACCATAATTCATTCCTTATGAATTGTAGATTAAAACTGAAGAAACTTAAAAAAGATGGGAATTTAAGGAGGCTGGACCTGGATAAACTGAAAGAACCAGAGGTTGGAGAGAGTTTCAGAGAGAGCATTAGGTAACGATTGACAAGAACAGGGGAAAGAAACACAGCAGAAGAAGAATGGGTAGCTTTGAGAGATGAAATAGTGAAGGCAGCAGAGGGTCAAGTAGGTAAAAAGACGTGGCTAGTAGAAATCCTTGTGTAACAGAAGAGATATTGAATTTAATTGATGAAAGAGAAAATATAAACATTCAGCAAATGAAGTAGGCGAAAAGGAATACAAACGTCTCAAAAATGAGATCGACAGGAAGTGCAAAATGGCTAAGCTGGGATGGCAAGAGGACAAATGTAAGGATGTAGAGGCCTATATCACTTGGGTTAAGATAAATAATGCCTGCAGGAAAATTAGAGAGACCATTCGAGAAAAGAGAACCACCTGTATATACGAATACGAAGACGTCAGATGGAAAACCAGTTCTAAGCAAAGAAGGAAAAGCAGAAAGATGGAAAGCGTATACAGAAGGTCTATACAAGGGCGATGTACTTGAGGGCAATATTATTATGGAAACTAAAGAGTATGTAGATGAAGATGAAAAGTGGAATATGGTACTGCGGGTAGAATTTGACAGAGCACTGGAATACCTAAGCCGAAAAAAGGCCCCTGGAGTAGACAACATTCCATTATAACTACTGATAGCCTTGGGTGAGCCAGACACGACAAAACTCTACCATCTGGCGAGCAAGACGTATGAGACAGGTGATATACCATCACACTTAAAGAAGAGTATAATAATTCCAATCTCAAAGAAAGCAGGTGTTGACAGATGTGAAAATTACCAAACTGTCAGTTTAAAAGTCACAGCTGCAAAATACTAACACGAATTCTTTACAGACGAATGGAAAAACTTGTAGAAGCTGACGTCGGGGAAGATCAGTTTGGATTCCGTAGAACTGTTGGAACACGCGAGACAATACTGACCCTACGACTTACCTTAGAAGATAGATTAAGGAAGGGCAAACCTACGTTTCTAGCATTTGTAGACTTAGAGAAAGCTTTTGACAATGTTGATTGGAATACTCTCTTTCAAATTCTGAAGGTGGCAGGGGTAAAATACAGGGAGAGAAAGGCTATTTAAAATTTGTACAGAAACCAGGTGGCAGTTATAAGAGTCGAGGGGCGTGAAAGGAAAGCAGTGGTTGGGAAGGGAGTGAGATAGGGCTGTTGCCTATCCCCGATGTTATTCAATCTGACATTTTAATTCTGTCAGAGACAGCAAAGGACTTGGAAGAGCAGTTGAACGGAATGGACAGTGTCTTGAAAGGAGGATGTAAGACGAACAACAACAAAAGCAAAACGAGGATAATGGAATGCAGTCGAATTGAATCGGGTAATGCTGAGGGAATTATACTAGAAAATGAGAAACTTAAAGTAGTAGATGAGTTCTGCAATTCGGAGAGCAAAATAACTGATGACGGTCGAAGTAGAGAGGATATTAAATGAAGACTGGCAATGGCAAGGAAAGCGTTTCTGAAGAAGAGAAGTTTGTTAACATCGAGTATAGATTTAAGTGTCAGGAAGTCTTTTCTTAAAGAATTTGTGTGGAGTGTAGCCATGTATGGAACTGGAACATGGACGATAAATAGTGTGGACACGAATAGAAGCTTTCGAAATGTGGTGCTACAAAAGAATTCTGAAGATTAGATGGGTAGATCACGTAACTAATGAGGAGGTACTGAACAGAACTGGGGAGAAGAGGGGTTTGTGGCACAACGGACTAGAAGAAGGGATCGGTTGAAAGGACAGGGTGAGGCATCAAGAGATGACCAGTTTAGTACTGGAGGGAAGCGTGGGAGGTAAAAATCGTAGAGGGAGACCAAAGAGATGAATGTGCTAACCAAATTCAGAACAATGTAGGTTGCAGTAGTTACTGGGAGATGAAGAAGCTTGCACAGGATAGAGTAGCTTGGAGAGCTTCATCAAACCACTCTCTGGACTGAAGACCACAACAGCGACCAGTAATTTTTCGTGTCAATTAGTCTTAAATTTACAGAACCAGTTTTAGTCAAAGAGTCTGAGCCTCTACAGTTGCATAATATACTGCTAAAAAGAATTAGAGTAACATGACTTTTGGCGTCTGCTGTACCCCCTGCCCAACAATAATTAGTGTCTCTAACTGCAGGATATGATCAATGTGAAGTTCCCTCATTGCTTCGAACCTAAGTGGGTCCTGAAGCCTATTTCTGAAGTTCCTAGACGGAAGGATTCAAGATTAAGTTGAAAAAATTGCGTAGAAACACTGAAACGTCCCCTTTGAATAATTTATTATGAAACGTCCCCTTTGAATAATTTATACACGACTGTGCTTAAACTGACACACAATATTTTTAGCGCAACGCAGTCTGACTTTCAAAAATCCCTACAAAGGAATGGCCCTGACTAACATTAATCTATACGTTTCACAAATCGCTTACCTCACAAAAATCTTGGTTACTCGAACTACTGCAATACAGCGAGCGCGACTACTGCCAGCTAAATAAAAGATTCAAACTACTGAAGGCACTAACTACTGATAGGCATAGTTAGCAAATGAAAGATTTTAATAGAGAACAAACAATGTATTTACCTTAATAGTGTTGAAAAATCATAATATACATAGCAGGTCATAATATCCAGTATTAAAAATTTCAAAACTCCGCCATCTCTCTCCCCACATCCACCACTGCTGGCGGCTCACCTCCAACTGCCCAACGCTACGCGCTGTTCACGTCCAGCTGCCCAACACTACAATGGCAGACAACAATGCAAACTAGACACAGACTGCACACAGCACAGCCAGTGATTTTCGTACAGAGCGCTACGTAACGTTGCCAATAAGAAAACATAAACAGCCTACTTACAACACCGCGAGAAGGATGAGGCCACCCTGTACCACGTATTTTTCTTAGTCCAGTTTGATGAACGAGGAGAACAAAATATTGCGTCAGCTGCAAAAATCACTTCTGCTAGGAGCACATTTTGGACAAAATATTAAAAGTTAGACATATAGCGACGAAGCCCCAGGGAGGGGTATTAAAAAATTCATTGGGCAAACTGACGGATATGATGACGGAGACAACAACAAATACATTTCGTTAAATAATCAGGCATCGTAAATTCATATTGAGTGAGTAGTATTCAGGATGCCATTGTTTGTGAACGAGAATAAAACAATGTTAAACCTGTTTCAGTTCTTTGTAGTTCTAATCAAAGTTACAATAAGTATTCAAAATGAACGCACCGCCAACTTCAGTGCAAACCCGATACAGAGGTGCCAGGACGTTCCGAGTTCGATGCCAAATGTGTGATATGTTCTGAATGTGGGTGCCACAGCAAGAATTCTAGCAATACAATTCTTGTCTTAGAATACACCTCAGTTTTCTTGCATTCCCAGGAAAAGAATGGGGCGAGGTTCAGAGATATTACAGGCCACTGGAAGCCTATAGGTCGCCCACGATACCAGCCCACGTGTTTGCTGTAAATTTTCTCTCATGTCTTCACGTAACTGTTGTACCTGGGGTTTCATCCGCCCATGGAAGCCAGTTATGACAACTGTGCCTGCCCGCGTAAACTGAGCCTCAGCGCGACAACTTCAAGAAAATGGCGGTCTTCGTTAGCCTGTTGCAGAAGCCAGGATACAAAATAAAGATGAGGTGGATAACTATCTAGCTCCAGGATCTGTGCTCTAGTAGGCTGAAAAGAATGAAGCAGCTGTTCACATAACACATTCCGTATCCAGTTACGGTGAACACTGAACTCAGTGGCAGTCGCTCGTGTACTTGCCTTGGGCCTGTTCTCAAAGCATAACGGCACGTCTTTCTGAAAGGCACGTGTACGCACCGTCCGTGGCCAGCCTGTATTAGGCCTGTGTACCACCAATATGCCGGTATTGATTGATCAGTTGCTCGTGAACTGCAGCAAAGCTGCGATAAAATGGACATCTTCGTGCAGGGAAGTGTTCACGGTACATTCGTTGAACTCTTTCACCATTGTCTTCAGCTGCACGCTAGAAAAAATTCATGTTTGACAGTCATCTCCTTATGTAGCGCTGCATATTACGTCTTGCGAACAGTGTTACTTGTTGCTTACTGGCTCTGTGCGAACGCGAGGACGTCACAGCACTACGTACCTCAAATCAACTTTGGTATAACGGTTTTTTATCTCCGTTTGTTATCTCCTTCGACACTAGCGTTCTCTCTGAATGCGCGTATCAGACGCCTGGTTCCTTAACGAAATATACTTGTTGTTAGAAGAAGTAAGCTTCCTGCATTGTCTGTTATTCATTTCTATTTGATTTTTGTTTTGTGTACTTCGTCCGCAGCTCGTCTTGCGGTAGCGGTCTCGCTTCCAGCGTACGGGGTCCCGGGTTCGATTCCCGGCGGGGTCAGGTATTTTCTCTGCCTCGTGAGGACTGGGTGTTGTGTGTCCATCATCATTTCATCATCATTGACTCGCAAGTCGCCGAAGTGGCGTCAACTAAAAAGGACTTGCAATACGGCGGCCGAACTTCCCCGGCCGCCCGTTGTAGCCGAGCGGTTCTAGGCGCTTCAGTCTGGAACCGCGCGACCGCTACGGTCGCAGGTTCGAATCCTGCCTCGGGGCCGGCCGGTGTGGCCGTGCGGTTAAAGGCGCTTCAGTCTGGAACCGCGTGACCGCTACGGTCGCAGGTTCGAATCCTGCCCCGGGCATGGATGTGTGTGATGTCCTTAGGTTAGTTAGGTTTAAGTATTTCTAAGTTCTAGGGGACTGATGACCACAGATGTTAAGTCCCATAGTGCTCAGAGCCATTTGAACCAATCTGCCTCGAGCATGGATGTGTGTGATGTCCTTAGGTTAGTTAGGTTTAAGTAGTTCTAAGTTCTAGGGGACTGATGACCCCAGATGTTAAGTCCCATAGTGCTCAGAGTCATTTGAACCAACCATTTTTGAAATTCCCCGTATGGGGCCTCCCGGCCAACAATGCCATACGATCATTTCATTTCATTTTGTGTACTTCGTCGTTTAACCTCTGTAGCCACTATCCAGCATCTGCACGTATATCAGAAAACCCGTAAATAGAATACTAATTAACAAGCAAGCACTGGTCATAGTCACCAGAATAACATTAGACTAAAAGAAGGATAGAAAGAGAATGTGCTATCTTTAACCTGTTAATTACATATGTTTTGGGTCACAGTCATATAATTTTTCATGGATAGTGCGCCGTAGATCTGATACAAAATTAAGTAAATTAAAAATGCATCTCTGCAGCTAAATTATTTGAAATATTTGTTGTCGGCTATGGCACTGAATTTTTGAGCATCCTGCGTAAGCTCGTCCGTCTCTGACGCCAAATAGTCAGCACGGCTGACTGCCGTGTGGAGGTGCCATGTTCGATTCCCGGTACTGCAAAGGGTCTTTTCTTGGTGGGAAGACTGGAATGGGATGCATTCAGTCTTGTGGGACCAACCGAGGGACGACTTGACAGAATAGTAGCGGAACCAGATCTCCTAAGTGGTGACTGGCGGCCTTTTCAGATGAATCACTTTCCATGCTCCACTGGACAGATGAGCATTGGTGTTTACGGCATGAAACACCTGAAAGCAAACACCCTGCATATGTTATGGTCTGGGGAACGTTTCCGTGGCATTCCCTGGATGGTTTCATCATTTTATGGAAGGCACAATGAATCAACACAAGTATGCATCTGTCCTTGGGGACCATGTCCACTATATACCATTTGTTTTCCTCAGCATGATGGCATCTACCAGCAGGACAATGCAACATGTCACATAGCTCACAGTGTAGATGCGTGGTTCGAAGAGCAGCAGGATGAGTTCACCGCATTCTTCTGTCCAGTGAACTCTCTGGGTTTAAACCCAATTGAGACCCTGTGGGACCACTTTGGTCAGACTGTTCGAGCCATGGATCTTCCAACTGAGAAAACTAACGCAGCAGGCCACGGAACTGGAGTTAGGACGGCTCTACATCCCTGTTGGTACCTTCCAGACCCTCAATGACTTCCTTCCCGCACGTCTTGCAGTGATCCGCACTGCAAAGGGTGATCATTCAGGCCTTTGACTGGTGGTCACATTAATGCCACAGGAGTGTATATGAACGCACTGAGGAAAAAATTCCAGGAATATGCACATCTTTCTGAAACCGACAGATCAGGTAACAAAGTAAAATCAATATGGAATATAATTGGAAGAAGGGCAGAGAAAGAAGCCATAGAGGATGACATTGTTTCTGTTATAGAGAAT
Organism: Schistocerca cancellata; assembly: GCF_023864275.1. Lineage (NCBI taxonomy): Eukaryota > Metazoa > Arthropoda > Insecta > Orthoptera > Acrididae > Schistocerca > Schistocerca cancellata. Next base: position 361,110,058 of record NC_064627.1, on the reverse strand, counting down.
GGGATCATTGTAAAAGGCAGTTCATTTGTATAAGATATTTTTAATAATTACTTTCTAAAAATGGGTGAGAAAATTGGTTGCAACAGTAGAGAAAGCAAAACAGTACACTGAAGAAGCAGTACAGGGACATTTAATAAAATAAAAATCAGTCTCACATCCCCGTATGAAATAAGGAATCCATCATGACTCCAAAATGTAAAAGTTCATTTGGGGTGGGTAATATCTCGAATAAAACACTGAAAAATTGAGGCCCTTGAAATATGCCGTCGTTAGGAGTTATTGTAAAGTGGGTGACACCATGTATACCAACAACTAACTTCCAGTGTCACTCCTTATATAATTTTCAGCAGTTTTGAGAAAGTAATGTACTCCAGGGTTGTCACCCAGCTGCGTAGAAATTTGGAATTCAAAAGTATGCTTCTACTTAGTCAGCTACTTATACATTTACTAAGCACATAATGAAATTTGAAACTGATAACATTTCACCAGCTGATATCTTCCGTGACTTATCGAAGGAATTCGTAAGTCAATGATAATATTCTATTAGAGAAGTTAAGTTGTTATGGAATGTGTACTTCAGCAAATGCCTGGTCTAGTTTTTACTTCAGAACTGGAATGCAGAAAGTTATAAAGTTACCTTAGGCTGTTTGGCCGACTATTCTGTTGCTTTACGTCAATGATATTCCATATTATTTTAATCAGGAGGTGTCTCTTGAACCAGTTGGGAATATTAAGCACAGCCCCTTCGTAAATTTACTCACTTATCAAATTTGTTATCAACAGTCCATTTTAGCTTGGAAGTAACGGAGATATTCATAAGTAAAACACTAGAAGGAAAATATAAAGAAATTCTTGAGTACAAATAATTACTCATTTTTAAAGAAAAAACCTGTAAATGGCCAGAATGTAGTCATGGATATATTATTATTTCCAGTTGTAAATTGGTGTTCGATGTTTGTTCTGTTGTCACGTTCTACATCATCTTGAATTTGTTCTATAGAACAAGTACGAGTAACGCTCTAACGAGCGAACATCAAAGTTTCTTCCCTCTATGTACTAACTCCTTTGCCCAACTAAGTATTGCAGATGCATTCGATTCCACAATCTTCCGCCGATGTCTGGAAAGTCCACAAGAATAATCTGAGAGAAGTGTCAGCATGCAGCAGAGATAGTATTGAATTTCTTCCACCTGTTAACTAACTCTTCACCAGTCTTAAGGATGTCTTAGGCTTACCAGAAGAGAGTAACGGTCGAGTAGGTCGCAACATTTCTTTTCATTGGTTGTGGTAAATACACTCCTGGAAATGGAAAAAAGAACACATTGACACCGGTGTGTCAGACCCACCATACTTGCTCCGGACACTGCGAGAGGGCTGTACAAGCAATGATCACACGCACGGCACAGCGGACACACCAGGAACCGCGGTGTTGGCCGTCGAATGGCGCTAGCTGCGCAGCATTTGTGCACCGCCGCCGTCAGTGTCAGCCAGTTTGCCGTGGCATACGGAGCTCCATCGCAGTCTTTAACACTGGTAGCATGCCGCGACAGCGTGGACGTGAACCGTATGTGCAGTTGACGGACTTTGAGCGAGGGCGTATAATGGGCATGCGGGAGGCCGGGTGGACGTACCGCCGAATTGCTCAACACGTGGGGCGTGAGGTCTCCACAGTACATCGATGTTGTCGCCAGTGGTCGGCGGAAGGTGCACGTGCCCGTCGACCTGGGACCGGACCGCAGCGACGCACGGATGCACGCCAAGACCGTAGGATCCTACGCAGTGCCGTAGGGGACCGCACCGCCACTTCCCAGCAAATTAGGGACACTGTTGCTCCTGGGGTATCGGCGAGGACCATTCGCAACCGTCTCCATGAAGCTGGGCTACGGTCCCGCACACCGTTAGGCCGTCTTCCGCTCACGCCCCAACATCGTGCAGCCCGCCTCCAGTGGTGTCGCGACAGGCGTGAATGGAGGGACGAAGTGTCGTCTTCAGCGATGAGAGTCGCTTCTGCCTTGGTGCCAATGATGGTCGTATGCGTGTTTGGCGCCGTGCAGGTGAACGCCACAATCAGGACTGCATACGACCGAGGCACACAGGGACAACACCCGGCATCATGGTGTGGGGAGCGATCTCCTACACTGGCCGTACACCACTGGTGATCGTCGAGGGGACACTGAATAGTGCACGGTACATCCAAACCGTCATCGAACCCATCGTTGTACCATTCCTAGACCGGCAAGGGAACTTGCTGTTCCAACAGTACAATGCACGTCCGCATGTATCCCGTGCCACCCAACGTGCTCTAGAAGGTGTAAGTCAACTACCCTGGCCAGCAAGATCTCCGGATCTGTCCCCCATTGAGCATGTTTGGGACTGGATGAAGCGTCGTCTCACGCGGTCTGCACGTCCAGCACGAACGCTGGTCCAACTGAGGCGCCAGGTGTAAATGGCATGGCAAGCCGTTCCACAGGACTACATCCAGCATCTCTACGATCGTCTCCATGGGAGAATAGCAGCCTGCATTGCTGCGAAAGGTGGATATACACTGTACTAGTGCCGACATTGTGCATGCTCTGTTGCCTGTGTCTATGTGCCTGTGGTTCTGTCAGTGTGATCATGTGATGTATCTGACCCCAGGAATGTGTCAATAAAGTTTCCCCTTCCTGGGACAATGAATTCACGGTGTTCTTATTTCAATTTCCAGGAGTGTATTACTAAAACCTTTGCCTAAACGAAGAATGGGCCAAACCAGTTGTGCATAAAGTAATACTGAAATGATTTAACTTCTATCTCTCTATTTTGGAAGCTCTCACATTCTGCATTTTGTGTAGATTATTATGAGTAAGCCACTTGCCGACCACGCATCCATTAAAAGCTCGCCTGTTGTTTTACCATGTTTTGTCCAACAGTCTACAGTCATGGTTCGTTACTGTAATCTCTTTTTTACTGTTACAAGCAGGTTTGCTCCATGAGTGCAGCTGAGTCTGCTCAGCTCTCTGGTTTCCCCCACCACTATGTTGTCCCGAACATGTGTGTGCGCTTGCAAGAACTTAGGAAGATATGTTTGCAACAAAAATGGTTCAAATGGCTCTGAGCACTATGGAACTTAACTTCTGAGGTCATCAGTCCCCTAGAACTTAGAACTACTTAAACCTAACTAAATTAAGGACATCACACACATCCATGCCCAAGGCAGGATTCGAACCTGCGATCGTAGCGGTCGCGCGGTTCCAGACTGTAGCTCCTAGAACCGCTCGGACACCCCGGCCAGCTGTTTGCAACACAATGAGACTACTTCCAAGAGGCGATTATCGCAGCATAATTTTTAAGCAATGTTTACATTCAAATTTTTATTTTTTTGCGGAAGCAGAAATTTTTAAATACTGGCATTTGTGATGATTTTAGAATATGTAATATATATCTGAAACTATGATTTCTGATACTCAAACACATTAAAATCCCATAAACAATAAAGTTGGTGAGACTTTGTCAGTTTCATAACAGAAAAAAAGTTATCATACTTATGTTGAACCAAACATTGAAATAACTTTAGTGGCTTGTTTATGCAGTGAAGATGTTGGTCCTGGGGTACTATTTTATTCAAATCTTGTAAATTCAGCAAATAGGTCTCTGATCTGGGTGCTACCCTGCACATCCGTTAGCTTAAGTTGGAAGTAATGTGGTACATTAGCAGCCAAAAGCGTGAAAGGGCTAACAATTAAATCTAAATCCGTCTTTAGGCGTGTAGTGTCTTGGAATCTATTTGAGAAATCATAATGTAATGTTTCACTTACTGAAACACAGTCTGTCATGTCTGGTCCACAGTTGACTGGTTTGAGTTATGGGAAGTGTTCCATGTCATGAACTTGAATCTGATTTTTCTATGGGCTTACTTTTTGTTTTATAGCATCAATCTTGTCTGCCACGTCTGTCATCATATGATTCTCCCCTTGTGTTAGAACACTTAACAAATTCATATAATTTCTGATGCCAACAATAACAGATTTTATCACCACGCTGCTCACATTTGGCAACGGCCTTACGGCAGTGGATACTCCAGTACCCGTCAGATCACCGCAGTTAAGCGCTGTTGGGCGTGGCCGGCACTTAGATGGGTGACCATCCGGGCCGCCATGCGGTTGCCATTTTTCTGGGTGCACTCAGCCTCGTGATGCCATTTAAGGAGCTACTCGACCGAATAGTAGCGGCTCCGGTCAAAGAAAACAATCGTAACGACCGGGAGAGCGGTGTGCTGACCACACGCCCCTCCTATCTGCATCCTCAGCTGAGAATGACACGGCGCCCACTTGTGGCCTGAAGACGGAGTGCTACTTACATTTAACTCAGTTATATTCCCTAATGGCCGCCTTCAGTTCAGCCAGCGTTCACTGTCGTTCGTCAGAAGATAAGTGCGTCGTATCTTCTTTGTGGCTGGCATTTTAATGACGTTCCAAGCAGTGCTTTTCCAGCTCATAAGACTGCGATGGCTTTTTAAGTGCTTTAGATGGCCTTTAAATGATGTGGAAAGTAAGGCCATTCCCATTCAGCATTGAACAATGTGCCTTCTCCACTTTTCTTTTTTGGACAAATGAGTCGACGCCATAGTATTCCTAGTGCACAACGTAAATCTAATTTATCAGAAGTAGTATACTCAGCGAACCGTTTGGCGCCTGGCAAGGCAACTGCTTTGCTGTGGCAACGTCCGGCTGCAGCCTTTATCCTGTTCCTCCTCACCCCTCAACCCTCAGCCCCACTCACCACTGTGTTTTAACTTCACTATTCTAGAGCCTCATCAATAACCACTCCTTTAGAAATGCCTTAAACAGTACAGTTTGTAGCTGTCTCATAATGTTTTATACTGCACTAAATTCTTTATCTATGCATATGATGTAACTGAAGAGTCTTTGTTTTCCCTTGCAGTTATTGCACTTTACTGTTCCTTCCATCCTCAAGTTAGGTAAGAGATGTCCCAGAAATAGCTACACATACATGAAAACTTGTTTCAACGACAAAGTTTACAACATTGTTAGAATATTGCGATCTGGACGATTAAAGGGTTTTTATATAAAGAGTCTTTAATGTGTGCATTTGTTGAGAACAGCATCCTTTAAAAAAACCTCGTATCAGTTCACTATGTCTATTCCTCACGCAACAGTGCAGTGCAACTGCGTTCATGTGATACCAAAGGTGTTAGGGACTTTACATGCATGGACCATAGGAACTATTTGACTCGTCTACATTGGCCAACAGCCTGATGAGGATACCGAATGTTCAGCCACTCTTGCTCCATCATATTAAAAACATACAGAGAAGGTGCTATCCAAAGTTAAATGTCAAAATCCGTCGTCAACTCATTGAAGAAGGAAGTAGTGAGCCTGACCCCCTACAGACCACACCAAATCATAAATTCTCAGCACCCTCTAACTAGGAACATCTTATCGGTGGCGACTGTCCATGCCCCACTATCATATTTTTTACGATTTAATAAAGTATAGGTGGTTGTGATGGTACAGGGTAGAGCACTAGGCTCCAGCTCTGGAGGTCCCAGGTCCAACCATGGGTAGGAGTGGGATTTTTCTTCATTCCAGGTCCACTCAGCCTGCTGTCAATCTGACTACTGGCCGTCTTCATCTTTCCCTGCCGGCCGCGGTGGCTGAGCGGTTCTAGGCGCTTCAGTCCGGAACCGCGCGACTGCTACGGTCGCAGGTTCGAATCCTGCCTCGGGCATGGATGTGTGTGATGTCCTTAGGTTAGTTAGGTCTAAGTAGTTCTAAGTTCTAGGGGACTGATGACCCCAGATGTTAAGTCCCATAGTGCTCAAAGCCATTTGAACCATGTTTCCCTGGGCAGGAAGATGAGGTCGCCACCCTCCCTCTCTTCATGCCAAGGTGAACGAGAGGCTGTATACTTCAACTGCAGTCAGGTTAGAATACCACAGATTGAGCACTACAAATTTTACTTTTTTTTGTTAACTAAGTCTAAGTAACACGTCACAACTGTAGCTAATAGTTGCGTAATGTACGAAAGCGAGATCATCTTTTGATATTGCATCATTAGTGATCCCAGGTGTGACCCATCTCTGTGCAATTTAGACTTAAAATGGTTCAAGTGGCTCTGAGCACTATGGGACTTAACATCTGAGGTCATCAGCTACCGTAGAACTTAGAATTACTTAATTAAACCTAACTAACCTAAGGACATTAAACATATCCATGCCCGAGGCAGGATTCGAATCTGCGACCGTAGCAGTCGCACGGTTCCGGACTGAAGCGCCTAGAACCGCTCGGCCACCGCGGCCGGCTGGACTTCAGATCTGAAAATGTTTCCATCGGATCAAAACTAGCTATGATTCTTTTATACTAGTGGACTAGATATTCAATACATTCATTAAAATGTGAAAAAGTAACGGATTTTCTGTGTACGTAAACACTGCATTGGCAGCCACGTCCCTGTGATTCATGAGCTTACTCTTGTGTGAGTTCAGTGTTCCATTTAAGAAAAACATGCCTGTGAGCTGACCGTTTACTATCCCACACCACACGTTCACACTCCATGGACGCTGATGTTCCACCTGAAGAATCAAACGGGGATTGTGACAGACGAATAGAGCAAGTTTCGGCGGTTTAGCCGGCCATGATTGGTAAATGTGGCTTCATCACTAACAAAGATATGAAATCCATCTGGAGTATCCTTTCTTAATTCCCATGTACAGGAATTAACACGATTCTCATAATCGCTTCCATGCAGATCTTGATGGAGAAAGATGTGATAGGAATGGAACCCATGTCAATGGAGAATGACACTTCCTCGTGCGATTGCGCGGGAGCTAACGCTCGAATTAACTGTAACAACAGCAAGAACATTAATTTCTCATTCTTCTGTCGTTAATTGTTTCCTTCTCTTACGTTGTCTGGTTACTACACTACCACGTTCACGTAAATGGTTGAAGCGGTTGATAAATAGTTGCCGAGATGGTTGATATTTGTTGGGATATCTTCCCTCATATTTCGTACTTTCTCCATACACCATAAGCATGTCGGCTTTTTCTATATTGGTAAATTCCATCGTCCACTCTCGATCTATTGCTTGGACTGTTACACACTAACTGACTATCAAGTCGCAATGCACTCAAGGAACACACAAGCACACTGTGAGCAAACATAACAACATCGACCCAGGTTGAATAGCTTACACAAACGTCGGTGTCGAAACTTCATCTGGGAACGATTTGTACTAGAATCCTGCAACAAACACCACTGACGTTCTAATTTACCCTACTTTTAGTTTGTTAATGTCAATAGGCATTTTTCCATTCCAAAAATGTTTGTTTGCACAAAAAGTACACTTTCTAACTATTACAGCAATCTATTGGCTAGCAATACGAGCCCCTGGCTACCAATTAATTCTGTAAAAACCACATATCAATAGCACTTTCCATTTCCACAATATCTGCGGTGCAAGTTTTAGGTGATTCACCCTGGATATCGACATTTTTTATGTGTCACTAGGTTGTGCTACGTCGATTAGTCTTCCTATAAACGCCATATCAAAATATAAGATATAACTTTGCTCTCAATTTTATTTTATGAAATCAAAATAATTTCAGTTTTATAAAAGTCATTTAATTTTTAGTTGGTGAACTACGTTACCACCGTTTTTGCCTATTCTCTCAGACATAAAAGGGTGAGACAGCGAGACTCTGCACAGCCGGGGTGCTTTTGCTCCGAAATTTGGTGTACTCAATCGAATTGAGTCGCCCCGCCACCATCCTTGGCGCAAAGAAGCAGACCAAGAGACTGGCCGCTGCTCCACCCCATTATCATTGCTCGTTAAGGTGCGTTTCGTGTGACAACAACGGGGAATTCCTGCAGCGTTCCCCCATTTTTTCGTGTGATAAGCGACATTCTCGTGTTTCACGCTGGTAACAGCATTGATTCGTCCTCTCCATATAGTGTTTTTTCTGGAAGTGTCCTAGAGAGTTGTGGTATGGTCATTCATCCGTTGTAAGGGTCGCTTACCTCCTGGCCGCCGTTGGTACTGATGGGCGCACAGTTTGCTGATTCTGCGAAAATACGTCGCAGTGGCGGTAGCACGATACATATTCCGAACACTGTGTTCGCACTTACTTTCCTCGCAACTTGTGTTGCTTAAATTGGTTATAAGTTGTGGGATCCTTTGTATCATTAACTTTGATTTTGTGAGCAGCACAAATGAGCAGATTTTGTTGTGCTTTCTCTATACAGTCTTCCACTCTTTTTGGTACCTCCCCATAGTTTTGGCGTCACTTTGTGATTTGATTTGAGTTTTAGTGAATCTTATGCCGGCCGGAGTGGCCAAGCGGTTCTAGGCGCTACAGTCCGGAACACCGCGACCGCTACGGTCGCAGGTTCGAATCCTGCCTCGGGCATGGATGTATGTGATGTCCTTAGGTTAGTTAGGTTTAAGTAGTTCTAAGTTCTAGGGGACTGATGACCTCAGAAGTTAAGTCTCATAGTGCTCAGAGCCATTTTTTTAGTGAATTTTATTCTCTCTAAACTTTTATTGTGATTTTTTGTCCCCATTACAGCAAATAAACATTTGTTAATCTCTTTCCTGGCTTACATTACAAGATCCTTTGCATTGTTGTACAATTTTTACATGGTACTAATTGATGTGTACGAGTCGTCCGGGTAGAACGGATCGCACACGTCGTATCAGATCCTCTGAGGTGGGTAGAGGAACTGTGACAGTGCAAACAAACTAGTGACACACATATATACACTTTATTGTGCTGTGATACTTAACTAAAATTGTACAGCAGCTTATTAAATGCGCTTGCAGACAGATGCAGTTAAGCAGTAGCCTGTCAAGGCTGTATTACTGAGTACAATGTCGACAAGAATAGGTCCGTCCTGGGCGCTACACTGTCAATCACCGTAGTTTACTTCTGTCCCTAGGCGAAGGCTGTCAGCAACTCCGCTAGTAGAGTAAGTCTCGCAGGCTGATCACTACAAACTGTAGCTATTAACAGCAACAATGGGACTCTGTATCAGAACTGTCGTACGCCAACGCTGAAAGTGAACAATCCGTCGCTGCCTATGGCCGCCGCTTCTCACGACGCGGTAGTCCATCTCATTGGCCGCAGATGGAGGTTGCTGATTGGGTCGTGCTTGTGGTCGATGGCGAACTACAAAGCGCCGTCCTTGGCGCCAGTCGGAAACTGTCTCAGCATCACAGCTCTAGTTATGTCCATTGGCGAGGACACAACACTAATATTAAAAATAACCCAGTGCGCACCTAAGCTTGTTGTTCCCACCGTGACAGTGATATCGTTGCGCACACTGGCCAAACTCGACAACCAGTCATATTAAGAACTCAGTGAAAAGCAAAAGCATGGCATTTGCGCGTCTTGTATGATCATAGAGTCAGACACCACGGGTTTACTAACAGAAATTTAATTATGAAGCACACTACATAATATCTTGTAGGGTCCCAACGAGCACACAGAAGTGCCGTTTCACGACGTGGCATGGACTCGAGTGAAGTAGTGCTGTAGGGAACTGACACCATGAATCCTTAGGGCTGTCCATAAATCAGTAACAGTACGAGGCAGTGGAGATCTCTTCTGAACAGCACGTTGCAAGGCATCCCACATATGCTCCAAAATGTTCCTGTCTGCGGAGTTTGGTAGCCAGCGGAATGTTTAAACTCAGAAGAGTGTTCCTAGAGAAACTCTGTAGCAATTCTGTACCTACGGGGCGTCGCATTGTCCTGCTGGAATTGCCCAAGTCCGTTGAAATGCACAGTGAACATGAATGAATGCAGGTGATCAGACAGGATGCTTACGTACATGCGAGGGTTGGAACTTAAATAGTGGCAACTATTTATTCACAACAGATACAAAAGATCCCCATACTACTAAAACTTTGATAAAAATCATCAGCAATAGCGGCCAAAGACTTCCAGCATACGAAGTCACCCTCATTCCGCTAACAGCCTTGTCAAACATGGCAGATGAGCGAACAGAGGTTCAAGACACTCTCTTGCCCTTGGCTTTGAAAACTGTCCCTACAAGATGGAAGAATCAGCAATGATCAACGGTGTGAGGATGTAGAAGGCAATGGAAACCACTGCATTAGAGACACATAAGTCGTTTTCACAGGACATGTAGCCTGTAATTGAAAAAGTATCATGATACTCTCTCCATTGGCAAAGCATTCGAGACTAGTCCCCCATTCGGATCTTAGGGAGGGGACTGCCAAAGGAGAGGTAACCATAAGAAAATGATTAAACAACCAACGACTAAGGATAACATTCTATGAACCAGGGCGTGGAATGTCAGAAGTCTGACTGTGGTAGAGAAGCTAAAAAACCTAAACAGGGAAATGCTAAGGCTCACTCTACATACAGTGGGGGTTAGTGAAGAGAAATGGAAAGAAGACAAGGATTTCTGGTCAGATGAGCGTAGGGTAATATCAACAGCAGCAGAAAATGGAATAATGGGAGTAGGATTCGCTATGAATTGCGAGGTAGGGTATAGAGTGAGTTACCCAATTCAGTGATAAAGTTGTTCTCATCAGAATCAACAGAAAACTAACACCAACACAATATTTCAGGTATACATACCAACCTCGAAAGCCGAAGATGAAGAGGTAGAGTAAGCGCATGAGGATACTGAACAGGTAATGCAGTACGCAGAGGAGGTTGGAAATCTATTAGTGATGGGGGACTGGAATGTGGTTGCAGGGGAAAGAGTAGAAGAAAAAGTTATGGGAGAATATGGGCTTGGTATTAGGAATGAGAGAGGAGAGTTATAGCGAATAATCTGTTCAAGAATCACAAGAGGAGAAATTATACTTGGAAAAGGCCGGAAGATACGGAAAGATTTCAGGTAGATCATATCATGGTCAGGCAGAGATTCCGAAGTCAAATATTGGATTGTAAGATGTATCCAGGAGCAGATATGAGACTCAAGAGTCTAGTTTAAGAGACCAGTCTGGAAGAATAAACGTGTAAGGAAGTGGGATACGAAAGTACTAAAGAATGACATCCGCTTGCAGTTCTCGGAGGCTGTAGATATTGTGATATGGAATAGCTCGGTAGGCAGTTCAGTTGAATAGGAATGAACGTCTCCAAAAAGTGGCCATCCCGGAAGTTGGAAAGAAAACCATAGATACAAAGAAGTTAACTACTCTGAGATGAAGATGTTGGCATAGAAGAGGAATTCATGGCGGGCCACATCAAACCAGTCAAAAGGCTGATGACTCAAAAAAAAGTGTTCTCGACCTGTTTCGCATCCTTGAGGATCTTCTCACTATGCAAAAAGTATGTGTAACCTGCTGTACGAGGTTATAATATGTGCTTTTGTAGTGCAAGAAATAAGCAACAACAAGTTAGTTATGCTTCATTGTGGTCAAATTTATTTTATAATAAAATAGTCACATATAGCACAGATCAGTATAGGAGAAATTCAGCCGGTGTTTTCTAATGTGCACCAGGGAGCTTGCAGGTGGGGCAGTTGCCGCAGACGCCGCCAGGTTTGGAGAGGTAGCCTCCCTGGAGGGCGCATGCCGTCTCGTTGACTGGTGGGCACACGAACAAGCACACGATGCTCTGTCTGGCCACGTCCAGAGGAGATGCTTCTTGCTGTGGCATCAGCTCTCCAGACCCCACCAGCACCAGCACCAGCGCCGATATCGCCAACACCTGTCGGATAGCAACACACAAGGCATTAAACTACGAACATACCGCAAATCTTGTGTTCATTGCTGGGAGGGGTAGCAGATTGTTACAGTCTGTCTCCTCCTCCTCCCCCTCCCCCCCTCCACCACCAAACCCTACGAAATATAACTTGCCACCATCCACACTTTTAATGTGTGTCTCTATTCGTTTACAGTGAACTCTAGCAACTGGATGAGTTTTGTTTCCCCAGGTACCTGCTCGTGTGTTAATACAGGAGGGTCAGTCAATGTTTTTAACAATGTCATGTTTTCGTAGAGGATAAACTATTCATTTATCTTAACAACCCCAAATAATATTTGTAGGGAAGTAAAATAAAAAATGCACCAAGCAAACGTTGTTTATCTAACCAGCAAGACTGCTTTTCTTCTAAATTTTTGTTCGTCACGAAAGTATGAACAGCAGTACGTTTTTAAAAATAGTATACTACATTTTGTAATCAGTAATCGACTTCCTGTTGTCAAGACTTGTTCAAAAATGCATACAGTGTACCACTCACATAAACATGAGGTTTACACTATATAAATACAAGCTAACCTGGTAACGCTTCACAACTGCTAAATATTTACCAGTATTTGTATACAATGATCTGTCAGAACATTATGTTCACCTAGCTAATAGCCGATATGTCCATCCTTGGCACGGTTAACAGCAGCATGGGAGCAATGAGGCCTTGGTAGGTCGCTGGAGAGAGTTAGCACTACATCTTCACAAGTTACCTAATTCGCATGAATTCCGGGGAGGGGGCGATGACCTCTGATGCCACATTCAAACACATCCCAGATGTTTTCGATCGTTTTCAGATTTGGTGAGTTGGGGGGCCATCACATCAACTGAAACTCACCAATGAGTTCCTTGAACCACCCCAACATCACATTCCTGGCCTTGCGTCATGGCGCATTATCTTGTTGAAAAATGTAAATGACATTGGGAAACATGATTGTCATGCATGGGTGTACATTGTCTGCAATCATTGTATGATACTCCTTGTCTGTCATGGTGCCTTGCACGAGCTCCACTGGACCCATGGACGCTAATGTAATGTTCCCCAGAGCATAATGGAAATTTGAAAATTTGTGGCAAGATCTTATGAGACCAAACTGCTGAGATCATCGGTCCCTAAGCTTACACACTACTCAATCTAACTTAAACTTACACTAAGGAGAACACACACACCCATGCCGGAGGAAGGACTCGAACCTCTGACGGAGGCAGTTGCATGGACCGTGATAAGACGCCCAAGACCGCGCGGCTACCCCGCGCGGCAGAGCAGAATGGAGTCGCTGTCAACTTATCTCCATTCCGCAGTACAGGTTTGAAGGAGCTGTTCCTCTGGAAGACAACGGATCCGCGCCTTCTCATCAGCACGATGAAGAAGGTTTCGGAATTCAGTATAACATGAAATCCTCTGCCGATGGTCACATGCCAATTTCAGTCAAGTTGGTGACGTCATGGTGTTAACATCGGCACATGCATGGGTCGCCAGCCGCAGATGTCCGCCGTTAGGAGTGTTTGGTGCACTGGCTCTTCAGGCACACACCTACTCAGCCCAGCATTAAAGTCTGATGTTAGTTCCCATACAGATGGCCGCCTGTCTTGTTTTACCCATCAGTCCAGAATACGACATCTGATATCTGTAATGTGGGGTGGCCATCCAATCCCGCGACATCTGGACGTGGTTTCACCTTGATTTCACTATGTGTTGAAGACACTCACCTCAGTACTCCTTGAACACCCAGCAAGTTCTGCAGTTCCCGTAATGCTCATGCCAAGCCTCCAGGCCATCACAATCTGCCCTTCGTCAAACTCAGACAGATCACACACTTTCTCCACTCTATATGTGGACAGCACGCTCACTGATACTACATGCACCATGCGTGTGTCTGACTAACAGTCATTTCTCGTCAGGTGACGCTGTTATCGCTTGGACGGGTTTATATCTCTAGTAGGTCAGTAAGCATAATGTTCTGGCTGATCAATGTACGTTCTAATCTTCTGCTCCCCACTCTCTCTATTCATTTCCTTCTCTCCCCTCTCTTAGTCCATCTCCTCCTCCTCCAACTACTTCTTCAGCCCGCATCTCGTGGTCGCGCGGTAGCGTTCTCGCTTCCCACGCCCGGGTTCCCGGGTTCGATTCCCGGCGGGGTCAGGGATTTTCTCTGCCTCGTGATGGCTGGGTGTTGTGTGCTGTCCTTAGGTTAGTTAGGTTTAAGTAGTTCTAAGTTCTAGGGGACTTATGACCAGAGCAGTTGAGTCCCATAGTGCTCAGAGCCTCAGAGCCAGTCCAACTACTTCTGTCCATCTCCTCCTTCTCCATGTCCATTTTCTCCCTCCCTCCCTCTCAATTTTCTCTTCCCCCTCTGTCTGACGTTAGCCTTTTTTATTGTTACTGCCAACGAAACATTGATTGGGAATTAAAGTCGCTTAAAACAAAAAACATCAGTGGCTGTGTTATTGGTTCAAATGGCTCTGAGCACTATGTGACTCAACTGCTGAGGTCATTAGTCCCCTAGAACTTAGAACTAGTTAAACCTAACTAACCTAAGGACATCACAAACATCCATGCCCGAGGCAGGATTCGAACCTGCGACCGTAGCGGTCCTGCGGTTCCAGACTGCAGCGCCTTTAACCGCACGGCCACTTCGGCCGGCCGGCTGTGTTATTAAGAAATACAATGCAGACCTGCATGCATCTCCGAAATAACATTGTATCGTACTTCTTAAAACACAGGCACTGCTATTTCACATTTATTCGACAGTGCCAGGCCCTCAGCTCTCAATAAATATGTCCTTCCAGGCGGGAATAGACTTGATGTACAAGTGCAGGTAGTGACACATGGAAGTTTGGGTCTGGCTGTGATTCGTGCTCGGATGGCCGAAGCGGTTGAGGCGACTGCTCACGTAAATTTGCATGGTCGTTATTACAATATACAGCTGATGGTGGTTCATATTCGCAACTGTGAATACACTTACTGTATTCATTGACAGCTTTAGTCGCTGCAGTGAACATTACATTGTACTTCTTAAAAACACAGGCATTGCTGTTTCGCATTTATTCATCAATATGAGGCTCTCGACCCTCAATAACTACGTCGTTCCTGGTCGGGATTATGTGTAATGAATGTGTGCATTTTGTGAGACAAGAATAACGACATACGGAAGTTTGAGTCTAGCCGTGATTTTTGTTCAGTTGCCCACAGTGGTTAAGGTGACCGCCGGGTTTAGGTCCCAAATCGGCATAAATTTTCATTGTCGTCATTCGAATATACAGCCAACGGTGGCTCATATTCGCAACTTCGAATACATACCCTGCATCAATTAAAATAAATGGGTAAATCGGTTGGGATCATTGCTGTACGGGGTAAGAGACATCTGCTGCTGGATCTGTGGAAACAGTAGCTTCAGTGGCGGCGTATTTCTAATCTGCGAATGGGTAGGATTACAAAGCTACAAACCATTAGGGTTCTGTAGTAATATACTAATCATAAACTGATAAGAGATAAAAACTTTCCTGTTTTCTGACTAAGCGACTGCGAGAAAAAAACAACACAGCACGCAGCTGTGTATAAAATTTTTGTTTAAATTATATACAAGGGAAAGAATATATACGAAACAAACAATTTCTCTAATGATTTAAGTAGCCTGCTATCGTAGTGAAAACATACTTTGATAAAGAAAACGAAATCATTTTCACAGCATGGCTTTTGTAGTTTTAAATTCGACCTGTCATTTTCAAGGTAAAACTGTGGCAAGTAAGCGTCCACACTGACTTGTATTTGCAGGTTGGTAGTTGTCACCATCAGTCCCAACATGAAGGGGTATTTCGTACCTTGGTTCAAAGGGCCCATGTAATTTCGGATCGTGAGAATTCGTTAGCTGAGGGAACTCCATTCGAAGTCACCTTTCGTTGGAGTGTTTATAGTGTAAAATAGATCAGACACGCGTTGCGCTACCGACCAACTGTGCTCCGAGTTAGTGATAATAATACCGATGTAGCACCGAAGTCTACGGCCTTTTTGCCTCACTCAGAGAACATTTCGAACAGGATTGGTAGTATTTTGCAGAAAAATCACGTGAAATTTGCTTTTCGACGACCACATAACATCAGGGTACTTTTACGTTCCGTAAGGGATGATCTTGGTTTGCGCAAGGCGGGTGTCTACCGTATTCCTTGAACGCCCTATCCTGGGTATCAGGACTGTGGAGGACCGGTGTACTGAGCATAAGCGTCACACACACTTACAACAGCCGACAAAATCCGCCACTGCAGGGCATTGTCTTGACACCGGGTCATCCTAGGGGATATGACAACACGGAGACCCTGGCATGCACTTCCAGCTGTTGAGATAATGTTATTAAAGAAGTAGCTGAAATTAAATTAGCAAGTAATCTTATAAATAAAGATACTGGTTTTTAATCAAAGTCTGCATGTAAACCTGCTCTCGCTCTTCTCAAAAAAAGGAGAGATGGAGCTAATGCTATCTCGCTCGTTGATTATTAATTTCACTATCGATAACTTCTGACTTCGATCGTCTTTAGTTTGCGATGACACTATGTGTGTGTGTGTGTGTGTGTGTGTGTGTGTGTGTTTGTTTGTCTTAGCCCTCTGGAGTGTCTCTGAAAATCGAGATTTTAAATTCCCTTGCACAGTTATTATTTGCTGCAGTATTGCCTTCAAAATGACAGGGTGAGCTCTGCCAAAATATCGGCGGTTGTCGACGATGTTACCCGTCTGCATGCCCGTTAAGTTATTTGAACTGAGATACTGTTGTTCGACGTCAGTGGTGCATTTGGCTATTGTAGTCTGTTACATGATGGAATAAAAGACCCTGAAATGGTCTTTTCTGTTGATGTAGCATTGCTGCATTTATTGGGCTACATAGACTAGAAGATATGTAGCCCGCATCTCGTGGTCGTGCGGTAGCGTTCTCGCTTCCCACGCCCGGGTTCCCGGGTTCGATTCCCGGCGGGGTCAGGGATTTTCTCTGCCTCGTGATGGCTGGGTGTTGTGTGCTGTCCTTAGGTTAGTTAGGTTTAAGTAGTTCTACGTTCTAGGGGACTTATGACCACAGCAGTTGAGTCCCATAGTGCTCAGAGCCATTTGAACTAGAAGATATGTATGCATATAGGTGGAGAAAATCAGGTGCTAAATAATCGTTGATACCCATGGCGAAAACCCTTCAGCTGTCTTATTTTGCGCAGTACTACATGTTTCGATCATAATCCATTTTCAAGCTTGTGCCTGTTAAGCTTGAAAAGGGTCTATGACCGAAACTAGTAGCACTGTGCAAAATGAGACAGCAGATGGTTATCATCATTAATTTAAACGTAGGCTAGAAGAACCAGCGACATTGCAATTCTAAAAATACTGCTTCACTGTAATTTCAGTGTAACTTACAGGATGACAGTTATTGAACTAGATGAGAAAAAAACGTAATCTAGTTACAAACTATGGCGAGCACACACTTTATTCAACATGTACACGTCACTTCAGATATTCAGATTTGGGTTGTGATAGGTTCGATATGCCTGCTATCATTGGCGTTGATATGGCGCAGACGAATAGCGAAATTCTGCATGACCCGCTGAAGTGTTGGAACATCGATGCTATCGATAACCTCCTGAGTGGCTCTCTTCGGCTCAGCAATGGTTTTGGTGTTATTGCTGTCCAGATAGCTTTAATATAGCACCACAAAAAGTAGTCACGTGTGTTCAGATCCGGAGAATATGGCGGCCAATCGAGGGCCCATGCCAGTGGCCTCTGGCTATCCCAGAGCCAGAGTGCGTTCCTCAAAGTGCTCCTCCAGGACATCAAACACCCTCCTGATTCGATAGGGTCGAGCTACGTTGCGCATCTTGTCGGAATCAGGGTCACCTTGGACAGTGGGAATGAAATCATCTTCCAGATCCTTTACGTACCATTCAGCAGTCACCATCCCATCAAGGAATATCACACCGATTATTTCGTGACTGGCCATTGCACACCACACAGTCACCTGCTGAGGGTGAAGAGAATTCTCGATGGTGAAATGTGGAGTTTCAGTCCTCCAAATGCGCCAGTTTTGCTTACTGACGAACCCATCAAAATGACAGTGGCTTCATCGCTAAATCAAACCTAACTACGCATTCTAATTCCCATCATGCCCCGCGGCCAACCGTGAAGTTTGACAGTCCTAACGCAAACCGTTCAGTAGTGCTGACGCTTTCATTTCATATAGTTCAATAACTATCAGCCTGAAAATGAACGCTTTGTTGCAAGCTGTAGCACTACAAAACAAAACAAGCAGTCTAATGATGGAGGTCGGCTGACTGCTTGTAAATAACAGTAGTTTTGACGGATGTCGCAAACACTGTGTGATTAAGAAACCTTTCAGCAGTCGCAGTATCACATCTATGCAGAGCTGTCAACTAGACTTTCTTCCTTTCATGGACGGATTCGTACTACACTCTAGATGGAAACTGCGCATTAATTCATGCCAAGTACTGACTATATCCGTACTCCATTTAGTGGTTTCACACGCTCAAACTTTCAGGTGCAGGCAAAGGTAGGTAGGAAGGTTAGGGTTTAACGCTCTGTCGACAATGAGACCTTTATAGGTGGAGTACAACTTTACTTATACTATGATAAAGGTGAGAAAATCGTCTGTGCACTTTTGAAGTAGCCATTCAGACACAAGCTCGAAGCTATTCAGGGGAAGCTATACTGGAGTGAGGATCTTGCAGCATGCTGCAGTTGAAAAATAGGCCTGCAACTTGAGTTATAATTGAAGTAAATGGTTGTAGCTCCGTCATAAGTTGCACTAAGAAGTATCTTCTTTATTTCTTAAGTGTGACAAAAACAGGTGATGGCTTATGCACAAAAACTGGCTCTGCAGTGGTGATCAAAGCGGCACTATGGCCGACTCGACAACAGTAGAGAGACCACATACGACGGACATCAGAGAACGTCTCGATACGTCGACTCGTTCCTGAGAAAAAAAGACAGACGGGCAGACAGAGAGACACACAGAAGCGCGCGCGCGCACACACACACACACACACACACACACACACACACAGAGAGAGAGAGAGAGAGAGAGAGAGAGAGACGGGCAACAAAGCTATTTCTTAACGGTCCCATTTTTACAGATTAGCACTGAACATAACAGAAACAAAACTAAAGGCTTCTTATGGAAATAAACGGTAAAGAATGATGTAGAAACAGATCTCACTAATATTTTCAAGCATTTAAATGAAATGAGGTACCATGGGATGAGTTTACGTAAAGCTATAAAAGTTTTGGTTCCAACAAGAAGCGACAATTCCAAACGCTCAGAAAAGATAAATCTTCATGATTTCTCGGTTTTTGGAGAAAAAATTGGACCTAATTCCAAACGGCCTGTCGTCCTAAGAAAGCACCCAAGAGATAACTTCAAATTTCGTGCAGGTATGAAGTTTTACCGGAGGTGAAGCGCCTCTAATCTTCGAATTACTATCTTACAGCTTAACAAATGTGTCACTCGAGAACAAACTCTTAGCACTCAGTTGCAGTAGAATAAAGTCTTTACAGTCGTCACCCGAAAACTTCATTTTTGATGATGGTACATCCGAAGAACATTTCCATAGAATAGTATTAACAGATTCACTTCCTTTCAGAAATAGCGTTCACTCTGTGCGAAGTATTTAGTTTGCTGTAAAAATAACGCAGATGATGACGTCGGAGAGCACTCACCTTGTATGCGAGCATCGTGGCAGCGTCTCAACTGATGCACCGCCAACTGCTGCGCCTTATTTATATGCTGCACGGACGTTTCAAAACCGGACTCATTATACTCGATGTTGCGTTGCATCCTTCCTCACATCACGTCTACCGACTATCGACACGTAGCACGTCATTCCTCGCATTAAGGAAAAAAAGGAGGCCTGAGACGGGAACTCAGGTACGTGCCACGAATAGTCTCCCTAGATGATCACCCCGCACACCGCACACTGAAATTTCTTTCAATTTAGTACTTCGACACGGTCTTTCACTATATGACAAAGAATTACTTGACGGGACTGGCAGAGACACCGAAAAGTTCAAAGAAGATAGCAATTTGTCCATTTTATTTGGACGGTTGAGCTCCGTGGCCGTGGATAATGATATTTTACTATAAAGATACTGCGGCCAGCCACTTTTTTTAATGTGTTTTATTAATGCCAATATGCATTTCGGGTTTGCACCCATCTTCCGCTGGCAAATTACATGTATCTTCAGTTTCTACAGTGGTAAAATATCGACAGCAGTTTGGTTACTGCAGCTGGCCTGTGCAAAAGCAACGATTCCAATCAATTACTTCAATTTCGCGAGTTTAAAGTTATGCACAATCAGTTGTTCATTTTACTTACATTCTCCTCTCCTTGTTTTTTCTTGGCTTTTCTTCTTTTTTGTAACAGCACAAACACTTTTGTCACGTATTTTACACAGGCGCACTGCGTTATCCGCCATGTTGTCGACTGACAGTTTTGTTTACATAGAAGCAGATTATCTATGGACAGAGTTTTATTATTATTTTTTACGAAAGTTTTGAGGTTCTAGCTAAGCTACTGTTTACTGAACATTGACTTGGGTGATAGAAGTATTCTAACTACAATGTATATATACTAAGCTGGTTTTTTTTTTTTTTACTTAGGCAGTATTGAAGATGAGAAACTAACATAACACATTTATACAAAGCAGTAATTCATACATTTACATTTTTTTTTACTTAGGCAGTATTGAAGATAATAAACTAACATAACATATTTATACAAAGCAGTAATTCGTACATTTACAATATAACAAAGATAGAATTAAGATTTTTATGTTGTATATTATTACATGCATTAGTTGGGTTTATATTAGATTATATTATTTCTTGATTGTGCTTAGTAAGTGATTTGATAAGTAGAGTGTGGAAGTTTTTCAGAAATATTCGGTTTGGTAACTCTGTTTTGTCGTTAAGTATGTCAGAAGGGGATGCATGTTTATGTGAATAAATTTCGATTTCTTCTAGGAGGTTCACTCTTTTTCCTTTGTTGGCTAGGTGGAGAACTTGTAGGTTATGGGATATGTCTGTTACTTGATGTTCATCATATCCCATATCCCATAACCTACAAGTTCTCAACCTAGCCACACATCACGCCGGTAAATGCCAAACGACGCCTCACTTGGTGTAAGGAGCGCTAACATTGGACGATTGAACAGTGGAAAAACGTTGCGTGGAGTGACGAATCACGGTAAACAATGTGGCGATCCGACGGCATAGTGTGGGTATGGCGAATGCCCGATGAACGTCATCTGCCAGTGTGTGTAAAATTCGGAGGATGTGGTGTTATGGTGTGGTCGTGTTTTTATGGAGGGGGCTTTTACCCCTTGTTGTTTTGCGTGGCGCTACCACAGCACAGGCCTGCATTGATGATTTAAGCACCTTCTTGCTTCCCACTGTTGAAAAGCAATTCGGAGATGGTGATTGCATCTTTCAACATGATCTAGCACCTGTTCACAAAGCGGGGCCTGTGGCGGAGTGGTTACACGACAGCAACATCCCTGAAATGGATTGGCCTGCACAGAATCCTGACCTGAATCCTACAGAACATCTTTGAGATGTTTTGGAACGCAGACTTCGTGCTTGGCCTCACCGACCGACAACGATACCACTCCTTAGTGCAGCACTCCGTGAAGTATGGGCTGTCATTCCCTAAGAAACCTTCCAGCGCCTGACTGGACGTATGCCTGCGAGAGAGGTTAAGGGTGGCCTAACACCATACTGAATTCCAGCATTACCGATGGAGGGCGCCACGAACTTCTAAGTCATTTTCAGCCAGCTGTACAGATACTTTTGATCACACAGTGTAGGTGTTTGATATGCTTTGTCCGGCATGCGCATTATTGGCCCCATATTTTTCAATTACACATTAAAGAATGCCAGATGTCTAGAGATCTTTGACTCTTTCTATACACAGTTAAAAGATGCAGAGAAGCTCCATGCTGTATTCCAGCAAGATTGAGCATTCGCCCGCACATCCAACCAAAGTATGGCCGCATCAACGTGTTCAATGAAGACAGACTTGTTAGTAGAGGCCCCTAGCCCCAAGGTCCCCGCACTTAACATCGTGTGAGCTTTCTTTATGGGGTACACCAAAAAGCAAAGGGTACGCTGACAACCCTCGGACAACAGATGATCTTTAACGGAACATTACTATAAGAATTAACATCACGCCTGCAGAATTATAGCGTGTTGCTGGTAATGTCGTCATACGATGCATGGATCGCCATGGGCACCACTTGGAGCGTCTCTGATAAACATGTAATTACATTTTTTAACGTTACTATTATCTATCCTTTTTTGATTTGTTCACTGTTACACTTCAATCCCGGGCGTGAGGTGTACCAATTTCACGTGGGACGCCTGGTATTGGCCGTAATTGACATGGAGCGTGGTACGTATCAGTATTCACAAAATCATTAGTGCAACTGTAACTAGTTATCGTGGGCTCTATGAAGATTAGCAAAATTAGTTGAAACTAATAATATCTTGCCGCAGTTAGTGAGGCTGTATTGTAATAAACTAATAAACGTGATTTTACATTTGCCACAACAGGCTTTGATTAACAATATCCGCGTTTTAACACATCCGTACAAGGCGATATTGAGCACCAGTAACGAATACTCATACAAACTATTTTCCAACCCAGAAAGCCTATGTGTCTTTTTGTAATTGACATTCGTTCTTCGGTAGTGGCACTGACGTATTTCATTCGACCAGCTACTTCCGTGCGACATTCGAAAGACATCCGTTCTGGAGAACCTATTGATATAAGACCTGGTGATCGTTCTGGTTACAGGAATTGACAAACGTGTACAGTAGTTTCCAGTGCAACAGGAATATTGTACGGATGGGGTAGCTAGTCCTCTGGAGGTATCCGGTACAGTTCAATATTCCATCAACAACCACGAGAGATGTGCGAGCATTGTAGCCTACGGTTCCCCGCGCCATAACGTTCAAATTTGCGCACTTGTGTCCTATTAATTGTCACACTCTTGTAATTGCAGATCTCCTCGTCGACACCTTATTCACAAATTACCATCACTGTATCACTTCAAAATCCACTTATCACCACTAAAAGCACTGACGCAAAAAAAAAATCCCGACTCCAAGAAGAAGTTGCGTGGCATAAACGAAAGTTGGCAGGCGTATTTCACATTTGAAAGATGATGACTAATCAAATTTCATGCCAATCGCGTACGAGTGGGGCAAGTACCGGCACTATGAGAATGCAAATGAGGTTTGCTTTAAATACACGCTGTAACGGTCGTGAGGGTTAGTTACTTTTAAGACTGGACGTGGTGAATTGATGTTAGTCAAGAACGCCTTTAAGGCGACACAGACGCCATTATTAACAACTCACAGAGTTTGAACGAGGTCGTGTAATAGAGCTACGAGAAGCTGATGTTCCTTCTGAAATATTGCAAAAATATTTGGCAGGAATATGGCCACAGTACATGACTGCTGGCAGCGGTTGTCGTGAGAATGTACTGTGGCAAGAAGACCGAGCTCTGGCCGGCCACGTGGCACTACCGTTAGGGAAGATCGTCGTACTCTGCGAATGGCTCCGGTGCATTGTACTGCATTTGCATTTGCGACAGCAATTTGAGCAGCAGTTGGCACCACAGTGACACAGCGAACTGTTACAAGTCGGTTACTTCAAGGACAGCCCCGAGCCAGACACCCTATAACGTGCATGCCACTGACTCCAAACCACCGCCGTATGCGACTTCAGTGGTGTCAACTGAGAGCTCATTGGAGGTCTGGATGGATGCCTGCAGTGGTTTCCCATGAAATCCGGTTCTGCTCGATTCCAGGAATGGCGGTGTGTTGGTTAAAAGGAGGTCAGTGGACGGCCTGCAACCAAACTGTCTGTCTGCTAAACACACAAGACCTACGCGATTTCGTATGACAGCAGCAGCTCTCTCGTGGTTATCCCACGTAACTTTACTGCAAATTTGTGCGTCAGTCTGGTGATTCGACCTGTTGTGCAGCCATTCATGAACAGCATCCAGGGTGATTTTCCAACAGAATAACGCTCGCCCACATACGGCTGTTGTGACCCAACATTCTCTACACAGTGTCGACGAGTTTCCCTGGCCTGCTCGATCATCAGATCTGTCTCCAATCGAGCATATGTGGGATATCATCGGACGACAACTCCAACGTCGTCCACGAACAGAATTAACCGTTCGTGTATTGACCGACCAGGCGCAGTTGGGTGAATAACGACAATGTTATTTTATAAATTATAAGCGATGTTTAATTCAGATCTTCACAAGAATAATCAGATTCCTCTAGATGGTAAATTTTTCCCCTTTGGGATTACATTATGAATAAAAAATCGACTGCCTGAAAAAAGTTGAATTTTTGTGAAGGGAACGAACAGGAGAGGTTTACAAAAATATTTCATCATCAAAGTTAAAATCTTATAGTCTTTAAGTCTTTTCCTCTTCTTGTAATATTTATTTTATTAAATCTGATTTTCGAATACTCTATCATTAACATAGGATATCCACAAATTTCATATTCTTTTGCTATTTGCTTTAATTCAACAATTTTCTTGGTCTCTAAATCCTTTGGAAATGGCTTTTCTGGCACAAATTTATAACTTTTTTATTAAATCAATTAATTCTTCTCTCTAACAATTATAGTATTTTTCTGTCTTTAACATTTTTGCAATAGCTAGAAGCTGATTGACATTTGCTGCTTCTATCTCCGAATTTTTAGGATACAAAAGTTTGTCAAATCAACATGATTGTGTTGTACTTAATCGATAGATTCGATTAAATATTGTTTATACTTTTAAGAATAGCCTCTCATATATAATTTTTTTGCTATTTCACGCAAATCTAAATATTCCTCCTTCAAAAGTTTTTTATTCTGTACTATGTATCTTTTAGAAAAATTGTTGTAACTGTCTACTAATTCACTTAAATTACTTCTGATCTATATTAAAATAATTTTATTAAGAAAATGGAATTTTAGCATCCATAACGAATGATCATCCCCTATTAAAGTTGAATTTTTGTGGAGGGAGTGAATAGGGGACAACCTATTTTTGTTGAATTTTTCAGTTTTTATATTAATTCAATTTGATGAAGGTTCATTACATCATTAATTAGTTGTACTTGTGTACATTTATCCAAAGTATTGAAATATTTACAGATGTTTCCAGGAACAACATCTAAGAAACCTTTAAAATTAAAGAATAATAACATATTCATTGAGAAAAATAGTGGATTTTTCATTACCTTTCAATATGTCCAAATTGAGTACAGTTAAATTTTCCAATATTTTTATATTCCATAGCAATATGTTAAAATTCTATAGTGGGTACATTCAAAATTTCTTCATAAATATTTTTTCTCTCTCATTTATTTCATAAGCAATATTGTTGGATTGTGTATATAAGTTCTCAACAAAGTAAGATAGATTGTTGAAGTGAATATTATACATTTCTTTTCTTTTATCTACTCTGTGTACACCGAAATAACTGTTAAGTATATTCTCTACTAAATTGTAATCTGTTCATTCATATATTCTGACATAAAATATTTTGTTGTCTTTAGGTCTGCTGCTATCATAGCTTGATTATCTACCTGAAAGATGATTTCCACATAATACGCCACCAACTTAAAAATAATTTTTCTTGGCATACTGTTTTGATGTGGCAATGTGTATAGTTTGTTCTTTCTTCATCTCTACTACATCAGATATTAATTCTTTTAACTGTAGACATTCTTTTTAATTTTATTTTAATTCTTGATCTTTTGTTTGTAATTCTGTTGCCTGTTGTTCAATTATTTTTTGAGAGTGAATGGCTTTATATTCTTTTACATAGTCAGCATAATCACGAAATACACTCCTGGAAATTGAAATAAGAACATCGTGAATTCATTGTCCCAGGAAGGGGAAACTTTATTGACACATTCCTGGGGTCAGATACATCACATGATCACACTGACAGAACCACAGGCACATAGACACAGGCAACAGAGCATGCACAATGTCGGCACTAGTACAGTGTATATCCACCTTTCGCAGCAATGCAGGCTGCTATTCTCCCATGGAGACGATCGTAGAGATGCTGGATGTAGTCCTGTGGAACGGCTTGCCATGCCATTTCCACCTGGCGCCTCAGTTGGACCAGCGTTTGTGCTGGACGTGCAGACCGTGTGAGACGACGCTTCATCCAGTCCCAAACATGCTCAATGGGGGACAGATCCGGAGATCTTGCTGGCCAGGGTAGTTGACTTATACCTTCTAGAGCACGTTGGGTGGCACGGGATACATGCGGACGTGCATTGTCCTGTTGGAACAGCAAGTTCCCTTGCCGGTCTAGGAATGGTAGAACGATGGGTTCGATGACGGTTTGGATGTACCGTGCACTATTCAGTGTCCCCTCGACGATCACCAGTGGTGTACGGCCAGTGTAGGAGATCGCTCCCCACACCATGATGCCGGGTGTTGGCCCTGTGTGCCTCAGTCGTATGCAGTCCTGATTGTGGCGCTCACCTGCACGGCGCCAAACACGCATACGACCATCATTGGCACCAAGGCAGAAGCGACTCTCATCGCTGAAGACGACACGTCTCCATTCGTCCCTCCATTCACGCCTGTCGCGACACCACTGGAGGCGGGCTGCACGATGTTGGGGCGTGAGCGGAAGACAGCCTAACGGTGTGCGGGACCGTAGCCCAGCTTCATGGAGACGGTTGCGAATGGTCCTCGCCGATACCCCAGGAGCAACAGTGTCCCTAATTTGCTGGGAAGTGGCGGTGCGGTCCCCTACGGCACTGCGTAGGATCCTACGGTCTTGGCGTGCATCCGTGCGTCGCTGCGGTCCGGTCCCAGGTCAACGGGCACGTGCACCTTCCGCCGACCACTGGCGACAACATCGATGTACTGTGGAGACCTCACGCCCCACGTGTTGAGCAATTCGGCGGTACGTCCACCCGGCCTCCCGCATGCCCACTATACGCCCTCGCTCAAAGTCCGTCAACTGCACATACGGTTCACGTCCACGCTGTCGTGGCATGCTACCAGTGTTAAAGACTGTGATGGAGCTCTGTATGCCACGGCAAACTGACTGACACTGACGGCGGCTGTGCACAAATGCTGCGCAGCTAGCGCCATTCGACGGCCAACACCGCGGTTCCTGGTGTGTCCGCTGTGCCGTGCGTGTGATCATTGCTTGTACAGCCCTCTCGCAGTGTCCGGAGCAAGTATGGTGGGTCTGACACACCGGTGTCAATGTGTTCTTTTTTCCATTTCCAGGAGTGTATTTCTTCAAGAGAAATATAGTAATCTTTAATTTCATTAGCTACTTTGGTTCTCAAACTCATTACAAGCTGCTAACTAACAGTAAAATCCATGTTTTTTAATTAAATTATTTTGCATTATATTTTAAATTTATTTTTAATATAATCATATTCTAAAGCTAACAGATCATATTGTTTTATTTCAATATAATCTAAAGTACGTGTGTTTCTAGATTCAATAAAATTCTTCTAATATTGTGTTAACTTTTCAGTTGCTGCTAGGCCGGCCACTGAAATTCCATTTATAATAAAGCATAAAATATTGTTCGTAATCAAAATATCTTATTAAATAATGTAAACCATATGTCATCGAACCATGTTCCTAAACTTTATTCATACTTCTTCTCTTGAATGAATTTAAAAATATTCAACATAGATGAAGTTAATATCGATTGAATTGCCTCTATTTATATACAATAAAAATATATTGGATAAATTAAAACTCTGTAGGAGTCAGGGTTGATCCTCATTGACCCTGTAATTCCATACTTAATAAAACACAAAATTTCGTTTCTGATCAATACATGTTTAGCTTCCAATAATGGAACCCAAATATCTTTAAACAAGTAACTTAATTTAACTGACAATTGTTATGGTTAATAAATGCAAATATATTCATGATGGATGATTCAGCAACAGTAGTGGATGTATTTGACATTGATGGAATCAACTGAAGTTATATAGAATAAAAATATATTAAAATTCTATAGCACTCTTAATTTTTTCAGGTGTCAGATCTTTGGTGCCTGGAATTCCATCTAAAATTTAGTTCTGTAATTTCCTTAGTAGTGTACCATTATAGATTACAATTTCTTTTTCATGAAGTGTATATGTTAAGTCCCATGGTGCTCAGAGCCATTTGAGCCAGCCATGAAGTGTGTATTGTACCATAAACTCATAAATGAGAAAAAATACACACTAAAAATACTAGCGATAGGAAGAAAATTAAGGGTGTAAATACTTTAGCTATACAGCTATCTATACCACAGCAAAAAGAAAGTGGATACATTTATTAAGGAATAATTTGAATTAATCTAATGAAACATTGTCTTTATAAATGGAGATGTTAAAGAAGTGTAAAAAATAAGGAAGAAGAGAAACTGCTTGATAATTTTTATCCACATATGTATACAAAGGATAAGCATTTGCACACTTGCAAAGAATGTGAAAAAATTTATAAAATAAATATGTATAAATAAAGAAAGTTCTTTTTGAAAATTATATATCAAATTATAAGAATTTTTAAAACAATTTTCAAGTGGTGATTATACAAAAAAGTTGAAGAAATAAACTAATGCAGTGTCAGCTGAAGCAGCCAACCCTAATTCTAAAATATGTATTGGCTGTCAAGAAAGTAAAGATATTACTTGTTTTTCCTTTAACCATTCATCTAGGGACAAACTCTCAAGTAAATGAAAGGTTTGCCAACAAGAAAATAAGCTAAAAAGAAAAATGGCGTGTAAATATGGAAAAGAAATAAATACAAGTGATCGCAAAAGACATTTACAGTCACTCAAACATATAAAATTAACTGAAGGTAAAATTTAATTAATTACTACTTTAAAAAGCCGCCTTATGTTTTGCAAACCTAATGGCTTTTTATCCTTAAAATGGCTAAGGCTTTTAGAGACTTTATGGATGCTCAACTCTGATTATGGCAAAAGGAACAATTTACGAATTTATAGATAATTTAAAAAGTATGATTTAATTAATTTAATAGTTTCAAATAATTTACCTCCTCCTACTAGAACTCCAGATAATTTGAAAGCACATGAACTCAAAGCTAGAGCTAAAAATATTGGTATCAGACAAAACAGTATATTCATTCAGAATTATTCCAAAAAACTAGATGAAGGCAAAAACAAGTACCTAATATAAATTATTTTTACAGATTTTATGATGATATTGAAACAGCTCGATCACCAAGACAAGAAAAAAATTGTGAGACTAGATCAAATTTATCCATTCAGTAGCAAACTATTTCAGCAGGAAAAAGAGATTGAGCCATGTAAAAAGCATTTATTTGAGGTTAAAGAAATAAGATCGAGATTTAATGAAAAATTTTAGGGTTGGTCTGTTGACTATAAAATTGTCCTTATTGACACTAAACTCGATACCATTAGTGATAAAACAGATTATGTAACGAAACTAACCAATTCTATGTTTGAAATAACAAAAAAAGATCTAATTTTAGAAAAGGAAATAAACTGAATATAACATCCAAAAATGTTTTATCCAATTTCTACTGGATATAAAGCATCAGAAAATACTCAAGCAGCTGTTCAAGTTTTGTGCAATGAAAACAAAGATATACACTAGTGGCCATTAAAATTGCTACACCACGAAGATGACATGCTAAAGACGCGAAATTTAACCGAGAGGAAGAAGATGCTGTGATATGTAAATGATTAGCTTTTCGGAGCTTTCACACAAGGTTGGCGCCGCTGGCGACACCTACAACGTGCTGACATGAGGGAAGTTTCCAACCGATTTCTCATAAACAAACAGCAGTTGACCGGCGTTGCTTATTGAAACGTTGTTGTGATGCCTCATGTAAGGAGGAGAAATGCGTACCATCACGTTTCCGACTTTGATAAAGGTCGGATTGTAGCCTGTCGCGATTGCGGTTTATCGTATCGCGACATTGCTGCTCGCGTTGCTCGAGATCCAATGACTGTTAGCATAATATGGAATCAGTGGGTTCAGGAGGGTAAAACGGAACTCCGTGCTGGATCCCAACGGCCTCGTATCACTAGCAGTCGAGATGACAGGCATCTTATCCACATGGCTGTAATGGATCCTGCAGCCACGTCTCGATCCCTGAGTCAACAGATGGGGAGGTTTGCAAGACAACAACCATCTGCACGAACAGTTCGACGACGTTTGCAGCAGCATGGACTATCAGCTTGGAAACCATGGCTGACTTTACCCTTGACGCTGCATCATAGACAGGAGCGCCTGCGATGGTGTACTCAACGACGAACCTGGGTGCACGAATGGCAAAACGTCATTTTTTCGGATGAATCCAGGTTCTGTTTGAGCATCAGATGGTCACATCCGTGTTTGGCGACATCTCGGTGAACGCACATTGGAAGCGTGTATTCGTCATCGCTGTAATGGTGTATCGTCCGGCGTGATGGTATGGGGTGCCATTGGTTACACTTCTCGGTTACTTCTTGTTTGCATTGACAGCTCTTTGAACAGTGGACGTTACGTTTCAGATTTGTTACGACCTGTGGCTCTACCCTTCATTCGATCCCTGTGAAACCCTACATTTCAACAGAATAATGCATGACCGCATGTTGCAGGTCCTGTATGGGCCTTTCTGGATAAAGAAAATGTTCGAGTGCGGCCTGGCCAGTACATTCTCCAGATCTCTCACCAATTGAGAGCAACTGGCTCGTCACAATACGCCAGTCACTACTCTTGATGAACTGTGGTACCGTGTTGAAGCTGCATGGGCAGTTGTACCTGTACACTCCATCAAAGCTCAGTTTGACTGAATTCCCAGGCATATCAAGGCCATTACTATGGCCAGAGGTGGTTGTTCTGGGTACTGATTTCTCAGGATCTATGCAGCCAAATTGCGTGAAAATGTAATCACATGTCAGTTCTAGTATAATATATTTGTCCAATGAATACCCATTTATTATCTGAAATTTTTCTTGGTGTAGCAATTTTAATGGCCAGTAGTGTAATAACATCAGATGAGACTATTGATAGAGCAGATACCTCATTTAACATGCAGATGATAGCAGTTCCTAGAGGTGGTTAAAGTAAAAAAAATAACAAATTTAGCTGAAGACATAAAGACTGAAAGATGTATCACAAGAATTAAAGATCATGGTAATTTGTGTTGTCCCAGAGCAGTAATTTTGGCACTAACATACCATACAAATAATATTTTGGGCAGTGAACTAACTACAAGCGATTTTAAGAAAATTAGAGAAGGAGATAAATACAAATTACAAAAAGAGTTAACTGATATATTATATAATCAGTTGGGTGAATACAATGAAGAAGAATTTACTCTAGATGACCTAAAAAATGTTGAAGAATTGTTGGATATTCAATTAAATGTTGTATGTGCTGAGAATTTCAATTCAGTTATCTATAGTGGTCCTATAGAACGAAATAAAGATATATCTGTATAAAGATAACAACCATTTTGATGTAATTAACAGTATGAAGGCTTTCTTGGGATCGGTATATTTCTGTAATAAGTGTAATAAGCTGTATAACAAAGATAAACATAATTACAAAATGGAAAGAAAAATCTGTGTACTATGTAAGGTCCAGAACACGAAACTATAGAAAACAACATATACCGTGAAAAGTGCAACAGATACTGTTATAATGAAGTATGTTTAAAAGAAATCAACAAGAAGTTTGTAATACAGCCTATAAATATAAAGACTGTAAAAAGATTTGTTTGAGATATAAAAAAACATAAATGTGCTTTGACATTGCAGGAATTGTAAACAAGTTGTGAAATTCGGAAATCATGAATGTTACATTGAATACAATTTGCAAATGGGGTATTTGTGAAAGAAAATTTGGTGAGGATTTTATAGTGCAAGGTTGCCCAAATGTAATAAATATGGTTTTTATATTAATGTAGAATTCAAAGATTTTTATGTTTACCAATGCTTCATATGCTGTAAAATAGTTGCTGGTAAACAGTTTAAATGCTGGGAAGATGGATTCCCTAAGAGAGTGAATTGTACCTATACAGAAAGACACATGTGGTTTGATTATGAAACTCTACAAGAAACTGGTATATATATTCCGAATCTCATAATAGTTCACAATTTTAAAGGAGATAATGTTTATAAATTTAAGACAAATGAAGAATTCTGTGGGTGGCTGATATCTGATAAAAACAGGAATTATACATTCATAGCTGATTAAGTTAAGGGTTATGATTCAAAATTCATTCCAAAGTAATGTGTTGAAAATACAATAAAGCTATATACCATTTACAAAGGAACTAAATTGATGTTATTGGAGATAAAGCATTTAGAACTAAAAATTATAGATTGCAGTAATTTTGTACAAGGCCCTCTTAGTAGTTTTCCAAAAACATTTGATTTGAAAGAATTGAAGAACGGATACTTCCCACATTTGTTCAAGATAGAAGAAAATTAAAATTACATATGACCTATTTCAGATACTCGTTATTATTGTGTTGACTCTATGAAGTGAAACGATAGAGAAGCGTTTCTCAAATGGCACAGATCCAGAGTTAAAGAAAATTATGTGTTCAATATGAAGAAAGAAATTGTTGAATACTGCAATTCTGATGTAGATGTTTTGAGAAGAGGCTGTTTAGAACTAAGAAAACAGTTCCTAGAAATAGTTAATATTGAGCCATTCTGTTATTTAACAATCGCTGGAGTTTGTATGTCTATATACAGATCTAAATATTTACCTGAAAATACAATTGCTGTACTGGGTAAAGAAGAGAAAGAGAATTAAAGTAAAGAGTCAATGGCTTTGTTAAACAGTTTCAACATTATCGATATTTTGCATGCTCTTAATGATGGAGAAGTAAAAATAGCCACTGAAAAGTAGATGGCTTTGATAAAGAAACTATTAAATTGGGAGAACAGGAAGAAAGGTTCAGCTTCGTGGCCTCTTTCGCGTGTGTTTACGCCATGACCTGGACTGAACCACAGCCCTCCATAAAAAGATCGTTATCTCCCCTGTTGCGTCATTTCTAACTTTCCAATGAACGGCCATAAACTCGCTAAAAGCCTCGTGCTTTCACAAATATGTTTTGTAGCAGAGTGTGGGCGCCTGGGCGCCACTGCCCTGTCCCACGGACATTCGCAGAACCTCACAGTCGTCTCATCCGCTTTCTCTACGTAACAAGGGCCCACCCTCTACTTTACTGCCAGTCGCCAGTGCTCTGCTCACTGGTGAAGCGACTCATCGGCGATAGTCAACCTACCTGAACGCGGCCGCCGACCGACCGGCGCCACCCAATGTGTCTGCACAATGAGACCGAGGGACCTGGCTGTCCGCAAATGTTTCCACGCACGTTCCGCAGAAAAAACGCTCCCCTCGGCCTCTTTCACTGCAGTCAATTAACTCGGCACCCTCTTCCTTTGAACACAGGTAAAGCTTACCACTATGCCTTCACTAGAGCACACAAGCAAGAGCGTTAACTACTGCCAGCCATTTCATCATATGAATGAAGTCAGATCGTATTAAATATAGCAAATAAGTAACAAAGATCATCTTCCCTAAAAACATTAAGCAGCATGACACCATATCAAAGTGAGAGTGCCCTGAAATCTCTCAAACTGTGTTGCAAATAAAGTTATTGGTAAAGAAATTATAAACTAAAAATGTCTAGAAGAAGTTTGAAATTACATGTAAAATTTATTGCAAGTCGCTAAGTGTTCTCATTCTCAAATACTGGATGAATAAACTACAGAATTTGCCTGCCATTAGTTGCACTGCCTCGAGACAAACACATAGTCTGTAACTGTAATACTTTCCTTTATGCTACAGTTTTAACCCAGGGTTAGACATTTCAACGAGTAGAATATGACAGAATTCCAAATTTTTAAATTCCATCAGTAATTACGCGAAATATTTAAAATCAAATATTTGTTCTTCTAATAATTTCCGGGTATGCAGCCGGATCCCGTCGACATTCTGCCACGATATTTCGGCCCAGAGACGTCCGGCCATCATCAGGTGAGTACACAACTACTGAAGAGCCCAGGTGCAGTCGCGGTATTTATGCCAAACAGACGGCGTCGCCATGGGGAGCCCTTTGTCGCCTGTGGTAGCTAATCTCTTTATGGAGGACTTTGAGGAGAAAGCACTTGAGTCTGCTGTTTTAAAGCCTACGGTCTTCTGGCGGTACGTAGATGATACTTTTGCTGTATGGCCTCATGGCAGACAGGAACTGGAGAAATTCCTTCATCACTTAAACTCATTACATGAGAACATCAAATTTACGATGGAGATTGAAAAAGAGGGCACTTTACCATTTCTAGACGTGCTAGTACGCCGTAAAAATGATGGGTCATTAGGACATTCTGTGTACAGGAAAGCGACTCACACAGATCTGTATCTCCAGGCGTCAAGCTGCCATCACCCAGCACAAACAGCCGGTGTTCTCAGTACCTTAATACATCGAGCGCATATAATATCGGATGATGAAAATCTCCACGCAGAATTAGAACACTTGGAGAAGGTTTTCAAAGAGAATGGCTACACTTCTCGCCAAATACGGAAGGCCATGCGCAACTATCATAACAAGAAGCAACGCACTGAGGACGCAGATGATGACTTTAAATCAACTGCGTTCCTTCCATACGCCGGGAATGTGTCGTCGAAAATAGGCCGATTACTGAAGAAAAATAAAATCAAGGTTATCTTTCGTCCACCAGCTAAGAACCGGGCCCTGGTTGGATCCGTTAAAGACGATTTACAACTGAAGAAGGCAGGCGTCTACAAAATTCCCTGTGAATGTGGCGCTGCATATATTGGCCAGATGACAAGAACTGTCCATGAACGATGTATAGAACATGAAAGATACACCCGTCTGCGGCAACCGTCAAAATCGGCAGTAGCAGAGCACTGTATTTCTTTGGGACATTCAATGGAATACAATGTAACAAAAATTTTATCCCCGGTTTCCGGTTTTTGGGATTCCGTAATCAAGGAATCAGTGGAAATACGTCTTGCCAATAATCTTATAAATCGTGACAACGGCTTTCAGCTGGATAAAAATTGGAATCCTGTTATTAAAATTATACAATCACAGCGGAATCGACAGTGTCATTCGATACTCAATGACTAGATGAACCTTTATTTCCACCACCGAGGGCAGCACGTACAACTCGGCTATGCTGCGCATGTCAACACCTGACGCATGCGCTGTAGGATGCCAGTACATTTCACATGCGCGAGATTCGGCATAAATACCGCGACTGCACCTGGGCTCTTCAGTAGTTGTGTACTCACCTGATGATGGCCGGACGTCTCTGGGCCGAAATATCGTGGCAGAATGTCGACGGGATCCGGCTGCATACCCGGAAATTATTAGAAGAAGAAATACGCCGGGAAAATTTCAGAAGTCACATCAAATATTTGTTGCTTCTGGAAGCCGTTAGATAGGCAACCTGCATGTACCCTGGGTTCCAGGATAGTCGTTTGGTAATATGACTAAACTTACCATATTTGCCACATTATAACAAGGAAAGTCATTACCGTTCAAGGACCAAACTTGGTAGCATTAATGTTAAGGGCATGGGGAAGAGAAATAATGCAGAATCAATCCAAATGAAACACTTTTGATGTGTTGCTACAGTACATGATACCATTACATAGAAACACTTTTAATGTGTTGCTACAGTACATCATACCCTTAGATACCGGTACCATTACTGCCACAAAAGGGGCTCAACATGGCACCCATCAGTGCCCAGAAGAGTCTGAAGGCACAGGATTGTATTCCGCACAGCAGAAAGAAGAATTCTGTGGGTATGCTGGCTACTTCTCTTGATATGCTGTGCTTTAGATCGGCACATTTGTGAATGTTTCCCTGGTAGACCCTGTCCTTCAGGTAGCCCCACAACCAGAAATCTCCGGGAATGAGATCAAGTGATCATGCCGGCGAAGGATTTGGAAACAATCGGCTGATAATTCGATCGTTTCCAAATGTATTTCGGTGAAGCAGGTGAACTTCACGAGCGATATGCGGTGGGACGCCATCTTGCAAGAAAACTGTTGAGTTCAATTCGTCTCTTTCCTGTAGGGCGGGTATGACATGCTGGCAAAGCATATCACAGTAACGCTGGCCAGTCACACTGCACATCTTTGGTCCTTGAGCGCCAACCTGCTCAAAAAAGAATGTGCCAATGATGAACGTACCCATGAAGCCACACTATACAGAGGAACTTCATGCACAGTGACTGGGGGTGAAGATCCCCACACTCGACCATCCTGTGTGTTCACCTCAACCATCAGAGAAAAATGAATTACGTCTGTCCATAGGACGGTCCAGGGCCAGCCATCATCAACTTCAATCCTTACGAGAAACTGGAGAGCGAAGTCAACACGTCGTTGTGCGTCCTGTGGTGCAAATTTGCTGTACGATATGGATCTAGTACGGATACCATTTGAGAATGGTTCAAAGCACCTCCCGTACTGTGGACCACGGGATGTTCAACTGTCGTGACACAGCAAGCGCAGTGCCTGATCACCGGGAATTGCGCGCAGCGTTGTCTGCCATAGCAACAGCGATTTCATCAATCACCTGTGGCGCAACCAGTCGCCGGCCTCTTCCCGGTGCGACGCCCAGTTCTCCAGTTGACTCGAACTCTTCAGCATGCTCCGCACGGCCATGGAGAAAGACGACCCTTCCATAATCTTTCAGCTGGCGATAGTCTCGAAGTGCAATTCCAGCATTTCTGTTCTTTTGATAATATAATTTCACCAATAATGTCCCGCTCCTTTTGTCTAAGCTCATGTTAGCACGTCAACAAGTGCACTGTGGCTGGTCAGATGTGTGGCACTATGAATCACGATGACTGATCACGGCACCTGGCGGCCATAGATTGAACTAGAAGGCGCCACTGTGACGCATGGAAATCATGCACCCCGTACTCTGGACATTAATGCTACCAGGTACACTAATTACTTTCCGTGTCATAACGTGTTAAGCAGGGAAAGTTTAATTATAATCACACAGTTGATTGCCCGTGAAAGATAGGAATCGAGATTGCGTGCAGATCCACAGCACACCAAACCATCATATTTGTCATTATTTCATTATGACTTCAACTTTGCAAGCTGCCAGATTGCGGACACAGCGTGCGCGGCTCGTGCTCTTGCGTTAGCGTTCTCGCTTCCCGCGCACGGGGTCCCGGGTTCGATTCCCGGCGGGGTCAGGGATTTTCTCTGCCTCGAGATGACAGGGTGTTGTGTGTCTTTCATCATCATTTCATCCTCATTCACTCGCAAGTCGCCACAGTGGCGTTAAAGAACTTGTGGAGTGGCGGCCGAACCGCCCCGCGAGGGGTCTCCCGGCCACCAATGCCATACGCTCATTATTCATTACGGACACAGCGCAGACAAAGTAAAGAACAATATGGTTTAACGTCCTGTCGACGACGAGATCATTAAAGATGGAGTACAAGGACGGAATGGGAAAGGCATTTGGCCATGTCCTTCTAGTAACACACCGTCTCGGCATTTGCTTAGGAGATTTAGAAAAACCACGGAAAACATACAAGTGTGTTTCACAGGGATTTGAAATGCCGAAAAAACATGCAAGAAATTAAAACAAATATAAAAACTGATGACCTTAGAATTCATCAGGTGAAACAATTTTTTGTTATCTCGGTAGTATAATCGCAAAGGGCAATAGAGGCTCCATGAAATTGAAGAAAAGGATTGTACTGCCCAAACAGGTAGTTATGACTAATAAAAGCATTTTAACTAGTAAAAATATAAATATTCTTTGCAAAATCGATTCTATGGAATACGTCGCTCCATGGAAGTGAAAGTTGAAATCTGGGTAAATAGGAAAGGGATCGATTTGACGCTGCTGAAATGTGGATACGTCGCAAAATGACAAGAAAAAAATGGACAGAAAAAAAACAACCTGGAAGTCTTCAGGAAAGTCAATGAAGAGAAAAGATTATTAAAGGAAATATAAAAGACAAAAGTAAAATTAATTGGACTTGTCATCAGACAATAATTTGATTGTTATTCTTGGAGGGAAAGTGTTGGGAAAGACAGACGATGTGTGTGTGAATTCCTAAAAAATGTTCAAATGTGTGTGAATTCCTAAGTGACGAAACTGCTGAGGTCATCGGTCCCTAGACTTACACTGTACTTAAATTAACTTATGCTAAGAACAACACACACACCCATGCCCGAGGGAGGACTCGAACCTCCGGTGGGAGCGGCCGCGTAATCCGGGACATGACGCCTCTAACTGCGCGGCCACTCCGAGCGGCAAAAATAGACGAGAACGGCCTAGAACGAAGTAATTAGAAAGATATCGAGATGAGGATAGGAATTAGGATGTGTCGATAACCTAGTGATTGCTTAGACAAGGCATTACTCTTTAGAAAATGGGCATATGTACGTGTGCTCCCAAGGGAGTGGCTCTGAGCACTATGGGACTTAACATCTAAGGTCATCAGTCCCCTAGAACTTAGAACTACTTAAATCTAAATAACCTAAGGACATCACACACATCCATGCCCGGGGCAGGATTCGAACCTGCGACCGCAGCGGTCGCGCGGGTCCAGACTGAAGCGCCTAGAACCGCTCGGCCACTCCGGCCGGCTCCCAAGGGAGTCTCGTGGCTTAAACACTGTGATACTTGACACTCGGTAGAGCCTAATATGGATACAATCTCCACTGTATGACAGGTTAGTCTCCTCTGAACACTACATTTTGCTAGTCAGCACGGCAGCGAAGGCACGACGTCCCTATTGCAGTGTGGAGCGTCTGTGGTTTCTGAACAAAGGAAGACGACGTAAAGGTATGGTTTCCACCAGTCCTGTTCACAACAGACACAGACAAGTACTCTTGCAGCATTGCTTCAGTGTTGAGTCCTTACAGTTGACGAAGCTGTACAGCTTTTCGACCTCAGTTTTGTCTTTTTTTTAGACTGGAGGGGGGGGGGGGGGGGGTTGGGGGTGAAGGGGGACGTAAGCCTAGTTAACCACCCAGCTCGCAGGAGTTACTTTCGACTGACAACCCGACTAGTATGCGGAAGCATGTCAAAATCGATGGCAGTGTGTGGCCTATCCTTGGATGTGCCGAAGATTCTCAGTAATGCCCAGGACTACCGTCCTAACATTTATGTTTGTTTCTCTTGGAACCCGTGAAGCCACACTTTTCGAGACGAACCAGA
Organism: Schistocerca cancellata; assembly: GCF_023864275.1. NCBI lineage: Eukaryota > Metazoa > Arthropoda > Insecta > Orthoptera > Acrididae > Schistocerca > Schistocerca cancellata. The sequence goes on along the minus strand of NC_064627.1, from coordinate 361,071,076 downwards.
CATCCAAAGACAATTGACATGAATAATGTCATCGATTCCAAAATAAACTTTCCTTGTCAGTCCCCAACAGTTTAATATACAGGGTGAAGAATAACTGCCGCACTTGCCGGTCGGCATGCGGTTCCTCATCCCATTTCAAGACAAAACGCTGTAACTGCATACAGCGTGATCAAGAACAGGTAGCATGACCTCTGCACTGTGCTGGAGCTGTCCCATTAGCTCAGTGAGATGAGGCACATGCTTGGGGAACGGGTATGTAGACTCACCGATGTTCTAATCGCGTTCGCGCCTAACGGTTTTTTTTTTCAGTTAAGGCATAAAACTGTGCCCAATTTACACATCCACAATGTGGTATCTTGTGTATTTCTTTCTTTTTGCTACGAATTTGTTCGTTTAAGTGTCCCCACAAATAAATTTTTTGTGGATTAAGGTCCGAGAACGTAAAGGCCAGGATATTGGATCTCCACGACCAATTCGTTACCCTGGAAATCTTAATTTAAATAGTTGCGTACATTCATTCCAAAGTGTGGCTGTGCACCATCACACTGAAACCATAGCAGTCGCCGAACGTCAAGTTAAACGTTTTATAATGCGTCAGGCAAAGTATAACAAAGAAACGTACGATGCAGGGCCGCATTCAACTCGTCCTGCAATAGGTAAGGGTCCAAAAGCACATCTCCCACGGTTCCACATGTTTATGCCAAAATGTGTCCGAAAGCCACGTTCACTGGTGACATGCGGTTGGTGCTCCGACCAATAATTGCTGTTGCGGATATTGAAAATACCTTCACGAGTGAACCTAGACTCGTCAGTCCGTTTCACGTTATTTATAAAACGGTTATGTTCGACTAACAGCAAACGCCATTCACAAAACTGTACTGCTCTTCGAATGCAGTCCTCTGGCCCCTGGTGTCGAGTTAACGTGTAATGATATGGGTGCAGTTCTTCATCGTGCAACAACCAGTCTTAGAGTTATCTGGAACTGCCTTGCAATATCAAGGGTACTTCGCTTAGGTGACTGGTGAACGGTTTCGAGAATCACGTCTTCTGTGTGCGGAGTACGTCCAGTCCCTGGACGACTGCTGTCCATTACTCGTGTACGACGATTCCCGGTTCCCCGAAGGCGTTGCTCCAGACAAGGAAAAACATTTTTACCGGCCTGGCGTCTTTGTACCGCGCAGCATACGCACGAGCAGCAGTAGCAGCTTGGTTCTCGGATGCGTTCAGCACTAAAAGCGTATCGAAGTGTTTGTCGTTAATGTAGTCCATCGGGAAACCGCCCTAAATGAACTTGACAGGACCAGTTATGGTTGTGCACTATACGGTTAGTAGACACATAAACGCAGTTTAATGGATAGCACTGTCATGTGATAGTCTATTGCATGTGACAAAATGGCGTCCTGCTTATCAACGACAAGAACAAGGGAACGGACGTCTGAAAAATTAAAAAGGAACCCGACGGGGATTCGAACCATAGGTCCATGGTAGACAAGGATTTGACATCCCTGAAGTCTACTCAGTGGGTAACAAAGGGTGGTACAACAAGGCGGGATGATATATGTTCCTGTATAGATTCCGATGCGCTGCGTGATGTGACAGCTTCCAGCTTCTCGTTTTCATACCAGTGTTTTCAAAATGCATCCGATCTGATTTTGGCAGATAAACTTTTGTCTAGAATCTGGATGAGAAATCGCATGCAGACCTCCAAGTGCGGTATTTTTCCTTCAACATGTACATCGTCAAAAACTTACTGTAGCAACTTAAATTTACTCTAAAAGTAAATATAGATGTTCTGTTTGTATCCTCATGGAATAATTTTATATAAACATACCTCTAATCCTCCAGAATGACATCACACTGCACGCCTTGAAGTTAATTGTGTTTCCTGATCTGGCTACGTTACGCCAGTAGAAAAACAAAGTGATGTCGATAGCGCTGCTGTTCGTAGGAACTAGTACCTGACATAAAATATAGAAAAATACGTATCGTGGAGCAACACTAAATGGAACACGCTAATGTAACATGTTTCCAGTATCGCTTGGCGCAATCACTGACGCCACTAAACAGCTAGAACTGCACACATAACTGTCGTTCTTCTAGGAAGGAGAAGACACTCGCCAAGCTCAATATGGAATGCTGCTATTCGTTAGGCATTAAAAAAAAAAAAAAAATGACCGGGATCACCTCGCTCCTATATATTCTTGAGCCTCCTTGTGAACTACGTTGCGCTATGCGTTATCCTGCCCAGCGTTATATTTTTCCACCTCTCGTGCGATAATGAGAATCAAGAATGTCTTCGTAATGGTTTTGGTGAAGACATTCTGAATGCAAACCACGTGCTCCTAAGCAGAGCTGTTACCTCTGAGAGAGCTTACTGTATTCTTCCCTTGGGTACCTCAACATACAGCATGTCCCATTTATCTTGACCACTCCAGTAACTTTTTCTCTAGATGATAAATAAAAAAATATACGAAGCATATGTTGTTTAGCTAGTAGGGGGACATCAAGCAGCATGATTGACTTTATTGTAACTTTCTTTTTTACGAAAATATGAACAGCAGTACGACTTTTTTGAAAAACATCCTATATTTGTCCTTCCGTGTGTCATTTCTTCACGTTCAGATGCCTCTTCATAGTTCCTTCACAGCCCCATTACAGCAACCATCTTTTCATCTCCATCGTAAACATGATCGTTTCCATACAACCATAATATGTCAGAATCAACATCATCTTCATATATTTTTAACTGTTGTACAAATTGCCCACCTAAGCCTCTTCAAATTCATGAAACTGTCTCGTGTTAAATCATACACACGAGTTTCAAAGGAAGTTTTTAAAGTATGTTTATTATCTTGTTTGACTTTTGTACTCATCCGCTATTGGATAATTAATATATTTGGCTGAAAACTCATCATGATCCGCTGCTGGCCTGTTCTGATTGTGTGAAAGAAAGCAATGTAGGATAAAACGAGTCATACTTCAATTAGTTTCGTTCAGAACGACGGTGAGTTTACCCCTCGAAACGAGGGCTGATTTAGACGATTTTGTAGGCTCTGTTAAAGCCAGAGAGATAGAACACCACAGAAAGGCAACACCGCGACCAGAGGTAACCGTACTGAACCACCTTCCGCCGTCGTTCTCAAAGCATTTACGAGTAAGTAACATGTTTCCACGTGGTATGATGAGTGACCGCGCTCTTTAAATCCGGATATACGCTGTTGAAAAAAAAAAGAACGCAACACCGTCAAGTGTTCAGTGGCACTAGAGTTTTGTGTGTGTGTGTGTGTGTGTGTGTGTGTGTGTGTGTGTGTGTGTTCTCCTCCTAAACCACTGGATCGATTTCAACTAAAATTTGCACACATGTTCCTTATCGTCAGGCAACAATCGCTGAGAGAGTAAAAACCACCTACCTATCATACTACCATAAACAATGAGATGCGTGAAAAACTCCCACATCATGCGAGATGTTTAAATTTTCCACTTCTTTGCTTCTAGCTCTATTCGCAATATATTTTGCAGACAGTATCCACATACGCCGCCGAATGTACCTACACAAATAAGCCATTGTCTGACACACAGGTCAAGAGATATGATGTCACAAACATTGAGAAGCGTGGAGAAATGCTTGTCATGCGTGAAGTTGTAATGGATTTAGTCTTTGCTACTAAGACACTCCTACAGTTGAGTCTACTTAAGAAATCCCTAGCTCCTGGCAGCGCTTTTGACAGCTTTCAGCTGCGAGCTCAAATGAGATTAGGCGAAAATAGCCATCTACAGAGCAACGACGGGACGTTGCCATTGAGACGTTTTCAAAATGGCGTTGCGGACACGTGAAGCAGCTGCCATTGGTAAAATGAATGCCCGGGCCATGCTGGATATGTCAGGTAGTGATCCTTAGTGATCCTTTTGTCACGGTAAGCGCCGAATCTACCAGTAAAAAATCCAATCCGTATTGGTGGGTATACCATACACTCGAGATGTACTGAAGACTGTGTTCTATACGCGGTCTCCTTTACAGGGCCTTCCATTTCTAATGTCTTTTCATCATTAAAACGAGATATTTAATCGACGTAACTGTGCCAAGCAGCACGCCGCTAATGCTGTATTCCGCCAGTTCCTGCACTGCAGACACTACAGAATATTGTAATGTGTTTTCACATCCTTTTACATTTAGCATTTTATGTATCTTATAATTAAATTTTCCCGAGACATTTTAATCTCCATCTACGATAATGATGGAAAAGAAGAAATGAACTAAAATTTGTGCCACCATAGCCAGGACTCGAACCCAGGCTCTTTATTGCGCGTGGTTTGGAGCCCAGGCGATTGGAAAACCGTGATCTGGTCAGGTGAATCCCTATTTCAGTTGATAAGAGCTGATGGTAAAGTTCAATTGTGGCGCTGACCCACGAAGCAATGGACCTAAATTGTCAACAAGGCACTGTGCGAGCTGGACGTGGTTCCATAGTGGTGTGGTGGTGTGGTCTAAAACTGAAACGATCATTTACTGGTAATGATTATGTTCGGCTACGAGGAGACCATTTGCAGCCATTCATGGACGTCATCTTCCCAAACAAAGATGGAATTTTTATGGATGAACTGTCACCAGTACGCAATCGTTCGCAATTCGCTTGAAGAACAGTCTGGATAATTCGAGCGAATGATTTCGCCACCCAGCTCGCCCAACATGAGTCCCATCGAACATTAATGGGACGTAATCGAGATCAGTTCGTACACAAAATCCTGCTCTGGCAACAGTGTCGCAGTTATGGACAGCTTCGTATGCAGCATGACTGAAATATTTCTGCAGGGGACTTCCAACGACGTGAATCCATGCCACGGCGAGTTGCTGTACCACGCCGAACAAAAGGAGATCCGACACGATATTAGGAGGCATACTATGACTTTTCTCACCTCAGTGTGTGTCGTTGTACGCTGCCTGTAACCTCGGCCCGTATTTCATCTGTAGTCACAGCCAGTCAATCAATCTTGTGTCTTCTTGTGGCGAAGTCCTATATGTACCCGTGCCTAATCTTACTGCCGCACTGTAGTCACCTCGTCACCAATATTCTGCAGGCATTGCAGTACAGCTAACTACGCAATCAATAAGTGTGATGCATTCATTGAGTCCGACCTTTCTAAAATCCGGAAATTCACGATAAGTAGCATGTTCTGATCTCCATCTGAAAAGTCCCTATAATGTTTTCTCTCCTACTGCATTAATGTACTGAGCCAGGGAAAAATGTTGATAAGCCCCTGTGCTTGCCTTACTCTCTCTTATATTATTTTGACAGATCCCTACATCTACATCTATACTCCGCGAGCCACCTTACGGTGTGTGGCGGAGGGTACTTATTGTACCACTATCTGATCCCCCCTTCCCTGTTCCATTCACGAATTGTGCGTGGGAAGAACGACTGCTTGTAAGTCTCCGTATTTGCTCTAATTTCTCGGATCTTTTCGTTGTGATCATTACGCGAGATATATGTGGGCGGTAGTAATATGTTGCCCATCTCTTCCCGGAATGTGCTCTCCCGTAATTTCGATAATAAACCTCTCCGTATTGCGTAACGCCTTTCTTGAAGTGTCCGCCACTGGAGCTTGTTCAGCATCTCCGTAACGCTCTCGCGCTGACTAAATGTCCCCATGACGAATCGCGCTGCTTTTCGCTGGATCATGTCTATCTATTCTATTAATCCAACCTGGTAAGGGTCCCATACTGATGAGCAATACTCAAGAATCGGACGAACAAGCGTTTTGTAAGCTATCCCTACGCGTGATATACGACGGCGGCAGCATAGTGGCTGCATAGTCTTCTAAAACACTGATTCCGTAAATCTAGGCAACAGGTTTTCTCGAGGAGTATATAGTCTTTCCTCCACGGATTATGATGTAACTTCTCTGATCACTTCCGTTGCACTTGTTGTGTCCGAACACTGGTTTGATGCAGTTCCCCATGCTGCACAAGCCTGCTCATCTCCGAAAATCTACTGCAACCTACATCCTTCTGAATCTGCTTACTGTATTCATGTCCTGGTCACTCTCTACGATTTTACCCCCCTCTCCCCCCCCCCCCCCCACACACACAAACACACTTCACTCCAATACTAAACTGGTGATACCATGATGTTTCTGCATCGCATTTCAAAAGCCTCTGTTCTCTTGTTGTCTAAACTGTTTGCAATCCGTGGCTACACTCTATACAAGTACTTTCAGATAAGACTTTCTAACACTTAAATATATATTCGATGTTAACAAATTTCTCTTCTTCAGAAATACTCTCCTTGCCATTGCCCATCTATATTTTATATCGTCTCTAATGCGGCCATCGCTACTGATTTTGCTTGCCCAAATAGCAAACCTCATTCTTTCTTCCCTCTAGACTTTAATCCCTACACCGAATTTTTCTTTGGTTTCTTTTATTGCTTGTTGAATGAGATTGAATAACATAGGGTAAGCACTACAAACCTGTCTTACTTCCTTCTCAAGCACTGCTTCCCCTTCATGTCCCTCGTCGCTTATAACTGCGGTGTACTGATCACGTGCCCCTCCATATCCGCATCAAGTGACGCCTATGGGGGTGAGGATGACACGGCGGCCGGTCAGTACCGTTGGGCCTTCATGGCCTGTTCGGGAGGAGTTAAGTTCCCTGCAATTTACACCTGCTGCGTTCAGAATTTCAAAGGGAATTTTGCAGTCAACATTTTCAAAAACATTCTGTAAGCCTACAAATCCTATAAACGATGGTTTGTCTTTCCTGAATATACATTCTAAGAGAAGTCCAAGGGACAGTACTGCTTCGCGTGCTCCTACATTTCTCCGGAATCCGAACTGATCTTCCTCGAGGTCTGCTTCTACCGGGTTTTCCATTCTTCTGTAAAGAATTCGTGTTAATCTTTTGCAGCCACGATATATTACACTGATAGTTCGGTAAGATTCGCACCTGTCAGTCCCTAATTTCTTTCGAATTGGAATTACTAAATAATTCTTGAAGTCGGTGGGTATTTCGTCTGTCTCATACACTGAGATGACAAAAATCTCACATGCCTTTATGCCTTTTTCCCGGCATAGTGCAGCATCTCGTCGTAGCATGGAATCAACAAGTCGTTAGAAGTCCCCTGGAGAAATATTCAGCCATGCTGCCGCTATAGCCGTCCATAATCGCAACAGCATTGACTGTGCAGAATTCCGTGCACGAAGCGCCCCTCGATTACATCCCATAAATGTTCGATGCGATTCATGTCGGACGATCTGGATGATCGAATCATTCGTCCGATTTGTCCAGAATGTTCTTCAAACCAGTCGTCAACAGTCGTGGCGCGGTAACATAGCGCATTGTCATCCATAAAATTTCCATGGTAGCCGCGCAGTCTGAAGCGTCTTGCCACAGTTCGCGCGGCTCTCCCGTCGCGTCGGAGGTTCGAGTCCTCCCTCGGGCATGGGTGTATGTGTTGTCCTTAGCGTAAGTTAGATTAAGTAGTGTGTAGGCCTAGGGACCTATGACCTCAGCAGTTTAGTCCCATAGGAACTTACCACAAATTTCCATATTTTCAATTTCATCGTTGTTTGGGAAAATGAGATCCACGAGTGGCTGCAAATGGTCTCCAAGCAGCCGAACATAACCATTTCCAACGATTGTTTCAGTTGGACCAGAGGACCCAGTCCATTCCAAGTAAACACAGTCCACACCATTAAGGAGCCACCTCCAGCTCGCATAGTGCCTTTTTGACAATTTGGATCCATTGTTTCGTAGGGTCAGCGCCACACTCCAACGCTGCCGTCAGCTATCAACAGAAATCGGGACTCACCTGACCAGGTCACGGTCTTCCAGTTGTCTGGGGTCTAATCGACGTGGTCACGAGCCCAGGAAAGGCGCTGCAGGTGATGTCGTACTGTTAACAAAGACACTCGGGTCGGTCGTCTTCTGCCATAGACCATTAACGCCAAATTTCGCCTCCCTGCCGTAACGAGTACGTTCGTCGTATGTCCCACATTGATTTCTACGGTTATTTCACGCAATCTTGCTTGTCTGTTAGCACTGAACTCTACGCAAACGCCGCTGCTCTCGGTCGTTAATTAAAGGCCGTCGGCCACTGCGTTGTGAGAGGTAATTCAAAATCTGTTTAATACCCGTCGTGCGGCTATAATGACGTCGGAAGCCTTTTCATATGAATCACCTGAGTACAAATTACAACTCCGCCAATGCACGGCCCTTTTGTACCTTGTGTACACGGTACTGCAGTCATATGTATATGTGCATATCGCTACCCCGTGACTTTTGTCACCTCTGCGTACATCTTTGACACCGGATGGAAGAGTTTTGTCATGGCTGGCTCTCCCACGGCTGTCAACAGCTCTGACGGATTATCGTCTACTCTCGGGGCTTCGTTTCGACTTACGTCTTTCAGTGTTCTGTTAAATTCCTCTCATCTTCATTTACGTCCTCTTCCATTTCTATAATATTACTTATAGAATATACCGACATGCCTGTTACAACACCGCGTCTCTGAATTCAGTCGATTGTTGCCCCGCCTACATGATACGGTCTCCAAGCAATGGAACAGTACTCTAGAACTGGTCGCACTGGTGTCTTGTATGTGATTCCCTTTATATTGGGTATAAATGATACCTATTTACAGCAGGATGCAGTATTGATGGTGAAGTCGAGACGAAGAAAGTGATACAGTACACTTGTGGTCTATCAAGCCGGGAAAAAATGTCAAAAGCCACCTAAGGTACTGCGCAGCACGCCACGAGAGATTTTGGCTAAAATAGTCTTTGGTTATGAGAAACCCCTTGGTCCTGCAGTTTCGAAATTGTAATTTAACATTTGTGTAAATTGTTCCACAAAATACTGTGAACTTTAACAGCAGAAAAATAATAATTAAATCGGTTTGTTTATCCGGCCTTCTTACGGTGGAACTATGGTGGCTTGTAAGGGTTATGTTTAGATCGAATTGTAAATGTAATTAATTATTTCTGTATAATGTCTACAAGAGTCTTTTTCTTTGACTACCGCCGCGCGAGATTAGCCAAGCGGTCTAGGGCGCTGCAGTCATGGACTGTGCGGCTGGTCCCGGCGGAAGTTCGAGTCCTCCCTCGGGCATGGGTGTGTGTGTGTGTGTGTATGTGTGTGTGTGTGTGTGTGTGTGTGTGTTTGTCCTTTTTATAATTTAGGTTCAAAATGGTTCAAATGGCTCTGAGCACTATGGGACTTAACTTCTGAGGTCATCAGTCCCCTAGAACTTAGAAGTACTTGAACTTAACTAACCTAAGGACATCACACACATCCGTGCCCGAGGCAGGATTCGAACCTGCGACCGTAGCGGTCGCGCGGTTCCAGACTGTAGCGCGGTTCCGGACTATAGCGTCTAGAACCACTCGGCCACTCCGGCCGGCGATAATTTAGGTCAAGTAGTGTGTACGCTTAGGGACTGATGACCTTAGCAGTTAAGTCCCATAAGATTGCGCACACATTTGAACATTTGAACATTTGAATTTGAACTTTGGTTACCCTAATGGGAAAGTTGTTACTGAAACAGTCAACTAAGCCGGTGACGTAAGAGAACGAGAGGATATTGAAAATTCCGCGCAGCGCACATGCGCTGTGGCTTAGGTGGCTTTTTGACGTTATTTCCCGGCTTCATAGACTGCAAGTGTCCTCCGTCGTATTGTTCGTCCCGCCTTTCCCTACACCACTGTGGTACGTTCACCCCGTACATACATTACATCATTACATTTTCACAGAACACATTCAAAACATCAAAGTCTTCCATTCGTCTTCCCTCACAAGGATCTATTCTCAGCGCCACAGTCTCGATAAAGGTGAGCTAGGAAACGAGCGTTTCGAACCGTAGTGAGGATTCTGCACCATTCGAAGCGTGCTGAGAATTCTGCACCATTTGTGGTTTTCACGAAATGTAACTTGTGATTCCTATTAAAAAATGTTAGGCAGTTAGGTACTCAGAAGATGGTGCTATTGCCCCAAACAGTGCATTGCTTTTCAAAAAATTGTTAACGCCCGAGCTCAGACGGCCGTAAAAACTCGAGGTCAGTTTTATGACATGAGTCTGAAACATTTTGCCCATTTCGCATCAACAACCGCCGCGTTTGATTTCATTGAACCACTATAGGCCGTGTGGAAAAAACAATGTGCCGCTACCCTATCCCAACATCTCTCGAGGAAATGAAACAATTGACCTGCGTATCTCCTATCTTCCAAACTTCACAGAAGCTCCCCTGCTACAGGAGAGCTTCTGTGAAGTTTGGAAGGTAGGAGACGAGATACTGGCGGAATTAAAGCTGCAAGGAAGGGTAGCTCAGTAGGTAACACTGTACCACGAAGAGAGAAATTTACTTTAATCACATTATCGAGGATTGAATTTAGTTTCATCACATAGTAGGAAGCACAATTTTTCTTACTCTAATTCAGTTCGAAAGATTCCTGAGGAGAAAAAAAGTCCCGAGTTCGAGTCTAGGTCCGGCACACAGTTTTAATCTGACAGGAAGTTTCATATCATCACACACGCCGCTGCAGACGGAAAATTTCATTCTGCTGTAGTAGAATTTGTCGTTTAAAAGAATAGCCAGAAGCTTCTCTGTAAAGTTCAAAATTGGAAGTTCACCGACCTTTAATCACTTCTTTAAGATCCTACCGATAATAATCTGGTCTCTTATATTCTTTAGTAATATTTACACGGTAGTTAGTATGGTTATAGGCGGCCCATAATAGTTCTTATTAAGTCAAATAGTAAAATAGCAAGCAATACATATGAAGTGATCAAAAGTTGCGTTACACAGTTCCGTAGAAAATTCACAGAACTATTATTAGCCACAAACATTGTTCAAATGATCCAGCATGTATTTTGATTGTCTATTGCTCATTATTATAAAACAAATTCTCTCAGCCCGGTTTGCTCGAACATATCTTTAATCTACAATACTTTATAAATTCTATAGTCAGGAAGTTCATCTTCTATTGCCCACTGATTTTGTCGTCATATTTTGTTTGTATACTATTTCTCATCAGCAGTATCTGATGTAAAATGTATGTACATGTACCTGTATGTTTGTGACACGAGAATAATAATAATTAGCGATATCTATTAGAGTATGCATTACTAATTTGTGCCTACGTAACGCGAATTGCAGCTTTTTGACCATGTGATCTATCTTGCATGTTAAAATTTAGTCATTGAAAATTGAATAATCTGTAATTAAGGACTCTTGCTCATATGGGTGTCAATAGATTCAGAAAAACCAGGCGATCAAAAGTATATCGACAGATCTTGGAAATTTACAGTAGTCTGATTAGAATTGGCACTGAAAGTTTGCACTAAGTGAAATCTTTGATTAACAATATCTTTTAAAATAATTAAGTTTGGATTAATGTAATTACTTTCCTGAAAAGAGGAGTAGTAGTTCTTTAATTTGGAAGTGGTCTTTCCTTCCCAACTTACCTGTTACCTCATTCCGTATGGCTACATGTACAAAATTTTAGTCCGGAACGCGCTGTTGCTTCGGTCGCAGGTTCGAATCCTGCCTCGGGTGTGATGTCTTTACGTTAATTAGGTTTAAGTAGTTCTATGTTCTAGGGGACTGATGACCTCAGGTGTTAAATCCCATAGTGCTTAGAGCCATTTGAACAAAATTTTATAATTGCAGTAACTTTCGATGGTCATCCTTTCTGATGAAATCAATTAGCTCCTTTCAACCAGAACAACAAACTGTATGATCCGAATAATGAAGTATTGGAGTGGGGTGGGGGAGAAATTTGTTTCGACATTTTGATAATATGCAAGACATGTGCTTAAAGTAAGAACCTTACAATCAAATTTTGGAAAGAAAGTTAATGGATATTTTATGTAGACCTTAATAAATAAAACAGGAGTGCGTAAAAAGTAGGACGGTGAGGGGTCAACCTGCTCTATCACCAATTCATCAAGGTACCCAGGCACTGTTTCTTTCTGTGTTAAATAGAATATAAGAGTCCATTTCTTTCATTATCGGGCAATAGTAAATTTATATACTTATTTTGTTTACTGTTTATTTAGCCAGACCAGATTAGGTCTGTAAGGCCCTCTCTTATTTCTGACCACGAACAACACATACAAGAAATATTACATAACAATCGCAATAATAATAATCTGCATTATTAATGAAATAATAATAGGCATTAATAATAGTAACACTAGCAATGGAGGAATTAAAAATGAAATCAATTAGTTATTACACTGCATCCTCAATAATGCTAATTTGCATTATAAACAAAAGAAATAATTTGTTTTTATAATAATAATAGTACCAATAATAATAGTAATAATAAAATAATGGAGGTATTAAGAATGATAGTGATTAGTTTAGCACTTCTGAAGCCTTGTCTGGTATTAAAAGAAGTGGAAGGGATGAGAGGATTGAAATGAAAGTGTCAGTAGTTGCTAGGAAAGAAGAATTCTACACAAGGGGAGGGAAAACTGGTGTGGGGGGGATTGACGAGAGCTGGAAAAAGAAAAGCTATTGTGGTACAAGCTGAGCCATTAGCTGCCTTTTGAAATTTGAAAGGATGTCAATTTCTCTAATATTTTGAGAAGATTGTTCCAAAGGAGGATTCCTGATGCAGAACATGTTTCAGAGAACGTGGCAGTGTAGTGTGGTGGTACAGAGATGATTTTACGTTATTGGAAAAGAGTATTTCTGCTGTTTTGGTCAGACAGAGGAGTAAGGATTGAAGATAAATAGGAAGGAGTGCCATCATGGAGAACACGATACAGCAAACACAGGGTAAGAAAATCTCTTCGCTTATTGGCACGCAATCATGATAATTGTTCATAGGCAGGAGTGATACGGTCGAAATAGCGTACATCATGAACGTATCGCACACAAGCAGTCATCGTCTGTTCCAGCCGACGTGAGCTCTATCTGATTTTCTGTTTGATTTATTTTATCATCTGTACCGCAATTGCAGTCACGACTTTGCCACCATGGCGTGTATGTTAAACAAGAGTATGTCTGCACCCGTCGTCTAGGGGTAACGTCTTCGATTGCTAAGCGAAACATCTTCGGTCCCGAGTTCGTATCCCGCCGCTGCTTAAACTTTGGTTAATAATCAGTATTGGCGGCCGAAGACTTCCGGCATAAGAAGTCACCCTCCTTCTGCCAACGGCTTGTCAAAGTGGACGGAGGAGCGGACAGAGGTTCAGGGCACTCTCTTGTCCGAGGGGTGGGAAACTGCCCCTAAAGGCGGAAGAATCAGCAATGATCAACGGCATGAGAATGCAGAAGGCAATGGAAACCACTGCATTAAAGACACGTAAAGTGATTCCATAGCACATGTGACCTGTAACTGAAGAAGTGTTATGATGATCACTCCATTGGCAAAAGATTCCGGAATAGTCCCCCATTCGGATCTCCGGGAGGGAACTGCCTAGGGGGAGGTTACCATGAGAAAAAGATTGAATAACCAACGGAAGGCTAACGTTCTACGAATCGGGGCGTGGAATGTCAGAAGCTTGAACGTGGTAGGGAAACTAGAAAATCTGAAAACGGAAATGCAAAGGCCCAATCTAGATATAGTAGGGGTCAGTGAAGTAAAGTGGAAAGAAGACAAGGATTTCTGGTCAGATGAGTATAGGGTAATATCAACAGCAGCAGAACATGGTATAACAGGAGGAGGATACGTTATTAATAGGAAAGTAGGGCAGAGAGTGTGTTACTGTGAAAAGTTCAGTGGCAGGACTGTTCTTATCATAATCGACAGAAAACCAACACCGACAACGATAGTTCAGGTATACATGCCGACGTCGCAAGCTGAAGATGAACAGATAGAGAAAGTGTATGAGGATATTGAAAGGGTAATGCAGTATGTAAAGGGGGACGAAAATCTAATAGTCATCGGCGACTGGAATGCAGTTGTAGGGGAAGGAGTAGAAGAAAAGGTTACAGGAGAATACGGGCTTGGGACAAGGAATGAGAGAGGAGAAAGAGTAATTGAGTTCTGTAACAAGTTCCAGCTAGTAATAGCGAATAGCGTGTTCAAGAATCACAAGAGGATGAGGCATACTTGGAAAAGGCCAGGTGATAGGGGAATATTTCAGTTAGACTACATCATGGTCAGACAGAGATTCCGAAATCACATACTGTATTGTAAGGTGTACCCAGGAGCAGATGTAGACTCAGATCACAATATCGTAGTGCTGAACAGTAGGCTGAAGTTTAAAAGACTAGTCGGGAAGAATCAATGCGCAAAGGAATAGGATATGGATCTACTAAAAAAATGCCAAAGAATTAAGACATACTCTTGAAATTCTCTGAGGCAATATATACTGACATAAGGAATAGCTCAATAGACAGTTCAATTGAAGAGGAGTGGACATGTCTAAAAAGGGCAATCAAGGAAGTTGGAAAGAAAAGCATAGGCACAAGAAAGGTAACTACCAAGAATCACTAAGTAACAGAAGAAACACTTCAGTTGATTGATGAAAGGAGGAAGTACAAAAATGTTCCGGGAAACTCGGGAATACAGACATACAAGTCACTGAGAAATGAAATAAATAGGAACTGCAGGGAAGCTAAGACGAAATGGCTGCAAGAAAAATGTGAAGACATAGGAAAAGAAATGATTGTCGGAAGGACAGACTCAGCATACAGGAAAGTCAAAACAACCTTCGGTGACATTAAAAGCAAGAGTGGTAAAAATAAGAGTGCAACGGGCATTCCACTGTTAAATGCAGCAGAGAGAGCGGATAGGTGGAAAGAATACAGTGAAAGCCTCTATGAGGGAAAATATTTGCGGCTGGCTTCCTCACAGGACGTCACCCACTTAGTGTGTTTATCATGTGCCGCCATAAGTCGCCAGGTGGCCTATCTGGTCACGCAGTGGGCGGCTATTTCCGAGCCGTATGTATTAGCTCATGACAGAACGAAGAAAACTCGTTTTAAAAATGACTTGCTAAGTAAGCTTCCATGTACTGGTATCTGGCACTAAATTATAACAGGGCGCATTGGAAGTGCAAGTGTTATCTTTAAATGGTCGTGTCACCAGCCATTATTCAACATTTCGTCTGACAGATACCACGGCTTTGTGAAACATCACGAGGTACATACCTAACTAAGCATACTCGCCTACCTAAACATACTCACCCACCTAAACAAAGAGAAAAATTATCTAAATCAATCACATATTACTAATCGCATGCGTTGTTACCATTCCAGTTACACCACTGGATTTCTTTGAGTTTCTTGTTTTAGAAGAACAACATGCATCATTCAGATACACGTAGGCCTGTACAGGGTATCCCCAGAAGGAATCGTCAGTATTCTTGGATACGATAGGAATGATAATTCGAAACAAAAAAGTCTTGTAAACATGGGCAATAAAATGCATACATTAAAAGCTGTGAACACTAGATCTTCGAAACTGCGAAACATCTCTTCTGCTGTAAACTCTTTGCATTCCACAGTTCTGGAGGAGGTAGTATGGGCCAAAACAAGAAAAAAGTGTCCAGTAAACATGAACTCTAAATTCCATACCTTAAGAGCTATAAGCATTTGTTCATGTTCGCTTCTGTGAAGTACGTCTCACTGAACAAGTGCTCACAGCTTTTAGGTATGCATTTAACAGTCCATGTTTACTGAACCATTTTTCCTTTTTTGATCCATATTACCTCCTCCCATAATATGGAAAGCAAGGAGATTGCAGCAGAAGTCATTTGTTTCACGGTATCGAAGATGAAGAAGTGTTCATAGCTCTTAAGGTATTTATTTTCGAGAGCCGTGTTTTTCTGTTAATGAGTGGAACTGTAAAACAAGTGATGCACTGGGTCACGCATAATCAAATACTTGTAAAGGTCCTCGCAACACCAACATTTTTACTAATGGTTGTAGCACGGAAACGGTACGCTTCCCCTCCACAAGTCCTACAAATTTGTGACTGGAATTACCGTATACCCTGGAGAGAGGTGCTCCAGCATTTGGAGTCCTCGTTAAGTATACCTGACAACAGACGTTGAAACAATTCAGGGTAGACATGTTAGCCCCGCATCTAGTCAGTAAAGCCATACGAAAACGTAACACACACTTAGGTTGTAAATCATAGTTAACGTATTTTATGAATATAATTAGTATAAAAGATACAGTTAATGTTCTTGAAACAACTGATATGCAGCGATAATTTAAAAACAGCATCTTTATTTAAAACATGTCTATGAAAATAAAAAAGGATCAAAAGAGACGCGATTGTACGGCCGAGGAGGAAGGACGTATTTTATGGTACACACACTGTTTTGTTTCGCGATACGGAAGGCAGCCATTGAGCGGCTACCCTTATTTTATGTAAGTTATTCGGTATTCTGCTAAAATAAACTAATTATTGTTATCACAAAAGCCGGCCTGAGTGGCCGTGCGGTTCTAGGCGCTACAGTCTGGAACAGCGTGACCGCTACTGTCGCAGGTTCGAATTCTGCCTCGGACATGGATGTGTGTGATGTCCTTAGGTTAGTTAGGTTTAAGTAGTTCTAAGTTCTAGGGGACTGATAACCACAGCAGTTAAGTCCCATAGTGCTCAGAGCCATTTGAACCATTTTTTTTTTTGTTATCACAAAATGAATTTCTTTGTAATAGTTGTCACCTCAAATTGTCACAGCGGCTAATTATTTTTAATAAGCATTTTTTCAGTAAACTTCGCTGCGGGAAGCTCATCTTCCGAAGTATTTTTCAGTGTTAACAGTAACTGTAAATGCGAGAGATTTCGTTGTAAGAACCTTTTTAAATTGCAACAGATAATTTACGTTAAAGCTCATTTTTTAAATTATACAGATTCCATGAGTTCAGTAAGTTTTATCTTGTCGCTCCACGGCAACAATCGAAATTCTCTCGAGCCTTGCTTTGCAATCAATAAATAGAAATTAACAAAATTACATTCAATTCAGCTAGTGGCAACTATATTTTAGTCATCACGTTCAACATCTAAAGTTGGTACATGAATAACAGCGGCCCTTCACGAACCCGTTTCATATTTACTTAATGCACGTACGTAAAAGTTTAAGATAATATCCCTGAGAGAAAGAATCTTGCTCTAAGAAAAGAAAAATTCGCCTGATATAATAAAAATAAAAAAATATATATAATTTTTTATATAGAACGTAACAAATGGCAACGTAACAAAAAGTAATTGGAAATTCGTTAATCTCGCGAAATCCAAGGGGGTAAATTTAGTGGACTGATACTACTGTAAGACTAAGCAATATTGTTACCTTCAAGTCTCTACGATGGGATCGTGAGAATTCACTCCATACGCGAATATATTGGTAGTAAGTACCCTCCACCATACATTTTACTAAGGTTTGCGGAGAATACATGTAGATACAGGAGGGAAAAAGACTGTACATTGCCGTTACTTGGCTAGAGGTGACGGAAAACAGTTCCTGGTCGCCATAATGAGCAACATCGTTAAGTGGTTAAAAAAAAAAACTTTCCCTCCGGGTACCTTACGGAATTTATTTATTTGTGTGAATCACAGTAAGCCTTTCTAGCGAATGCAGTTTGATGACTTTCTTGTCAAGCATTTACAGTGTTGCCTTTTGGTGTAGGTATGTGTGACGAGTATGCAAAGCATGTAATGTGTATGTGTAGTTGATGGTAAATATAAAAAAGAGAGAAGTTGAAAACCGGTGCCAACACACACCCTATTCTTCTAAAATAGCGGTAAGGAACCCACCAGCCCGCCGCTGTGGCCGAGCTGTTATGGGCGCTTCAGTCTGGAACCGCGCTGCTGCTACGGTCACAGGATCGAATCCTGCCTCGGGCATGGATGTGTGTGATGTCCTTAGGTTAGTTAGGTTTAAATAGTTCTAAGTCTAGGGGACTGATGACCTCAGATGCTGAGTCCCATAGTGCTTAGAGCCATTTTCGAACCCACCGAACTTAACGTCTCCATCCGAGGGATATCTCAGCAACAGTTTCGATTTAAGACAATACGAAAAGATTATCGATTCAATATGGCATATCCAGTTATTTGACCACACGGTGAATATGAAACTACTGGTCATCCATTCATCGCACAAACTCAGCGAGTCACTTGGTGCTTTCAATGAGCAGCAGGTGATATACAGGAATTAGAGAAAAATATGGAAACATCGCGCAATTTGCAAGCTTGAGCATAAATGCAGACGCTAGCCAAGGCTGCAGGTTGCGTTGTTGTAGCTGACCGCGAACGGCATCTGTGCAGTGTCCTCAGGATGTTGCATTGTAAGACGTAGTCAGAACATTGTTCTTTGTGTTTATGAATGCGTTATGACGAAGATCAATCCGTTCGAACGTGGGCAAATTGTTGGTGTTCGTATGGTGGATGCTTCCGTAGGAAAGGTTTTGATGTTTCAAGAGGCATTGTATCTAAGATTTATACCTCGTACCGGGAAAGCGGAAGAACGATAAGTCACAACGCTGACGAAAGTGTACGTCGACTGATCGTGGCTGACACTCATTGATGAGGATTACGACGAAAAGTAAGAGGGCGACAGCTGTAAACGTAACGGCAGAACTGAATATCGAACTCGCGAACTCTGTCAGCACCAAAACAACCTGAAGGGAAAATAATAAAGGAGTGACAAAGTCAAGTACGAGGCTAGCGACTATTCCAGTAAATATGCGTAAATCTGTAGCTGAGCTGGCTAGGTCGCATAAGAAAACATACAGCAGGTGAAGAATGATCAATAAAGTCAATATGACTTTTTATGCGACCTATCCAGCTTAACTGCAGATCTACGCGTATTAACCTGAAGGGAGCTCCATAAGCACAGGCTCAAATGGCTCTGAGCGCTATGGGACTAAACATCTAAGGTCATCAGTCCCCTAGAACTTAGAACTACTTAAACCTAACTCACCTATGGACATCACACACATCCATGCCCGAGGCAGGATTCGAACCTGCGACCGTAGCGGTCGCGCGGTTCCAGACGGAAGCGCCTAGAACCGCTCGCATAAGCACAGAAAAAAGAAGTGCCGACGCCATAAAAGTTGGACTATGGAGCAATTGAAGACTGTCACTTGGTTGGATGAATATTGTTTCATACTGTTTCAAATTTCTGGCCAAGTTTACGAAGCATGGCGGGAGGTAGGTGATGATTCAGCGGCCATATCGTGGGATTTTATGAGCACCATGATTACTCCGCAAAGCCACATTACTGCCAATGATTATGTGACCACTTTGATAATTAGGTCCGTCACCTGGTACATTGTTCCCCAGTGGTGATGCTGTGTTTCAAGAGGACGGGCACCTGTTCACACGGCTCTCACCGTCCAGGGTTGGTTTTGTGAGAACAGTGATTAATTATCGCATCTCCCGTGGCCACCAGAATCAGACTTTGTGATCAACTTTGGAGAGAAGGGTGTATGAGCGCTGTCCAGACTGTAGCGCCTAGAACCGCTCAGCCACCCCGGCCGGCCCACCTCAATCGTTGTTATCTCAAGGAGCCACTTTTTACAGAGACCACATGATTATAATTAAAATGTAGCTACTCACAGAGGTCCGTGTTGGCTGTAGTTACTGTATGCCAGAGAAACTTAGTAGATATTCTAATGTGTTAATGCGCAATCGATTTAGGCTGGAAACAAATTACTTCCAATTTTGGCCACCAGTTGCAAATCTGCCGCTGTGACAGCAAGAAAGACGTATAGAAATGTTTCTGTATGTAGTGCAGATTAGGAAAGGATGTGGACTGAAAACGTCAAACAAGTGAGAAAGGCAAAATGTAGATTCTATTATTAACTGCCAATACGAGCACCGGACATGTCGATGAGATGCTGTACAACGCCAGACTTGCACCTGGTGGCCAAGATAGGAACTAAACTTTTTTCCTACGTAAATCAGTTCCACGTTAAGGCATTGGCATATCTGCCATAGAATAATTACAGCCCACACTGGACCTGTATGAGTGGCTGAACTTTAATTATAACTACACAGTAGAACTGTTTAATATTTCCTTGAGAACCATACAGGACATTTATTTATTCATTCCGAGACGACTGGAAGTTGTTTTGAATCCCAGCTGTTTTCTTATACTGTATTAGGGATGGTAATGTGTTATGTTTGTGGCGGTCCCATATTTTTGTTCACACCCCGCTCAGGAGCTATATGAACAAACAGTAGCAGTTCCAACGTTAAAAACCACATGCCCCTCCATACTGGATCCAATGACGTCATTGGCAGAAGATGACACAGCTGTCGGTCGGCTCATCCAGGTTCACGATTCGGTACTTTATCTTACCTTTGTCTGTATATGCTATAGTTTTCATCATGTCCTTTTACTCTATCCTCAAAATGACCACCATAACACTGTGGTGCAATGTAAAGTCTTTCATCTGAGGAAGAATACATGAATGGAAGTATATAGGGTGCGAAATTTAGTACTCAGAGCTGACACCTCTGGCAACAACAATGGCTCTAACCCAACCAGGTATTGAGTGGAACTGAGCTTTGATGAGAGATGTGGGTACTTCATTCAATGCTGCTTCAGATCTGTGACAAAATGCATCAGATGGCGAGGGATGCTGAGCCAGTCTGTAGGGATCCTATGACCAGATGTTTTCAATGCGTCAGATCTGAAGACCGTGTTGCCCAGGGCAATAGTCAAACACGCTGTGTATCAAGATTGGGCAGGACAGCGGGGGCAACTCACTTTTCAAAGGAACCATCCCGGGATTTGCCTTAAGCGACTTAGGGAAATGACAAGGATAACCAGATAGGAACTGGAGCCATAGCTTTCTAAAGGTTTGGTAGTCCCACAATTCAAACTCTGCATCTTTTCAGTAATTCTTTGCCGCACTGCGAAGATATTCATTAACTTCCGCCGGATTACAAGGAAAGTGCAGACCCTGCAGACCACAGATTTCGAGGAGCTTAGGCACACTAAGACGAGAGCCACGCAAAAGCATATCCTGTGCAAGGGTTTAGGTCACTAATATTCTGTTTACGATAAATTTAGATAAAAGTCATAATGTAGTATACGTCTCAGACTAGGTGGTATAGTTAGCACACAAGATGTACAGAGAAATATAAGAACTTGTGATTTCGATTCATTGCAGGTGTTATTGAGATGGAAATGTTTGGCTTACTTAGGAGTGGACAGGTGATACAGTGTGGCGTTCAGATTACAGTCAACCTCTATGAAAATGGAAGGGACGCCATGTTCTGCCTTTTCTTTTTAATAAAAAAAAGCAACAGAATGAACGTGTCGCACAGTTTATATATTGTGATTTTAGTTAGAATTTTAAATAAATAAATACTATTGTTATTTTAAGAGTCCGTTTTTATGTTCTGCGAACAATTTTCCACAAACGTTTTAAAAATATCATCAAGTATATTTGTAAAATTATCGTTTTAATTCCGAAGTGTCTTTAATAAATCTCTGTCAGCGTATTCTGTGTGTGTGTGTGTGTGTGTGTGTGTGTGTGTGTGTGTTTGTACCAACAGCCAATATGATAATGAACAAGCAGTAGGTAAAAATGATATCGATTGTGTTAAAAGAGCAATTCGTAACTCCCACGAGTTGAACCGGAAGTTTTTCTGCAGAACTGATGCTTAGGGCCTTTATCAGATTTCCTGTACCCGGAACAGTTGGCGATAGCCAAACGGAAGAGGACGTCTCCTCTTAGCGATAGAGTAATTTCCTGCGAAACATCTCGCTCTACAGTCACACCCGTCTCCGTCTCGAGGTGCACAACTATGGTGCAGTGACGTGAAATCCAGGGGTAATTGGCTCTGATACTGCTGGTGGAATATATTTGGCCAGAAAGAGGGGAAAAGGTGACGGCATTTGATTCCCAATCATCATCTCCTCATTGTGGATGGATCATATGACACTGATGACGTAATCCACCTGTCAACAGACAATGTTATGGTCGTAATTCGAAAATACTACGTCCCACAAGCGATTTCGCACAATCGTTTACTTACATGACAATCATTCTTAATAATACGAACACGGAGTGTTGCTGTGTAGCAAAACATTGTTTTTTCTTCTCCACATAATTTAAAACTTTAGTTTATCCTCTTGGCTAAAGTGATGTTTTTACCGGAACCTTAATCCATATCCGAGTGGAGTGGGCAGAGCATGCTGTAGGAACCAGCATAGCATCCGCTTAAGAGAGACTGGAAAACAGCCTAAAACGAAACCATGCTGCCTCGATTTTCTCAGGAGGGTGGGATCAAAACGGGTCATACTTCCTTGACTGTACAGTACAAGATCTACCCAGTTTCGAGGACATCATCATACCATGAAATGTGCATAAGTAATGCTTATCAATGACACCCTAAAAAGTCTATTGTGGTAAGTATATAAATTCCTTGCTATACTAAGACCGACCTATTCTGCATAATTTATTTTTTACGTAAAACACAGTCTGTTTCAGTTTTTGTTTTACACAAACTTCCCAAGCGCATTTTCTAATTATTTTCTTGTGTCACTATGTGTTGGGAACAAAGATTTCTGATAACACAACCAAGGTTCCCACTGATGAATGTTATAACGTTACTTAATTCTGGTCCTTCCTTGCATACAGATCAACTTTGGGTAATTTTTTTGTAATGAGGCACCCTCCAAGGATATTGGGGACATACAAACATGTTTTAGAGTGTACAATTCTGAAATGTTTTTATCCACATCAGCTATTTCTTCTTTAACATAGCCCCACCCAAAGCTACGAGTGCCTGGTTTGAACCACTTCATGTACGGAAAGAAAGGTTTGAATGTCAAGTTACTGGGATCAGTAGAGACAGTGACCATTATCGATCGGTAACATGTGGGTAAAGGAGAAACCACGGAAAACCTATCGAGCCAGGTGGTGCAGTGGTTAGAGCACTGAATTCGAATTCATAAGAAACAGCATTCTAATCCCCATCCCGTCGCCTCGATTAAGGTTGTCCCTATTTTTCTTATTCAGACAGATATCTATGATGATCCTCAAACAAGGTCACGGCGGATAAGGCCTGCTCTAGTCACGTACATTCCTAGCTTCTACTCCATCTATAATGGCATCGTTGCTAACAGTGCATTAAATTCCAGAGTTTCTTTGTTCCTTATGCAAGACCTAAGTTAATATGGACGTTTAGGGATTTGAATTTATCGCTCCATATGGTGTACTAAATGGGCCATCATAGCAGTCGCCTGAGGAAACTCTGAAAAAAAATTCTGAATAGGCGCGACTGTTTGAAGCTGTGTTCTGGATCGCGTTTTTTTCCCTTCTTTGGAGAGGAGAAAAACACACTAAAATGATATATTCCTTTTTTCACTCTCCCTCTACTAAACATGACATTGTGTACTTCAGCAAATATTTAGTGGATACGGCATGAGTATTAACTAACATACGTGTTGACTCAATGATGAGAATTATACTTCTCTGGACCAGGTTGTAACCTAAGGAACGCTAGATCTAACAAAGTCAAACCGATACGATACATCAAATCTACGTTCTTTTAGCTACAATTAGGCTGCTAGAAGCTTGATTGTCATTCGATTCACCATGTGATGATTATGTGGTAGGTACGGTACTATAATAAAGTATTTCACCTCTAAATGCTAACCCATTCTCGCGATAAACATTGAATTCAGAGGACACGCGAAATAACTGCAAGGCAGTTGGTTAATTAGGAGGGGGAGGGGACCAAATAGTGAGGTCATCAGTCCCGTCGGGTTAGGGAACGACGGGGAAGGAAATCAGCCAAGCCCTTTCAAAATAATCATACTCGTCATTTGCCAGAAGCGATTTCGGGAAATCATGGAAAACCCAAATCAGGATGGCTGGACGCTTGTTTGAGCTGTCGTCCTCCCGAATGCGATTCCGGTGTGCTAACACTGCGCCACCTCGCTCGGTAGCAGGGCAGTTCCTGCCCTTAAGCAAGACTAGGCGGCCGCCTAGGGCGACAAAATTTTAAGGGCGGCAAAGGCTGGAAAAAATTAATTTCAAATCAATGGAACTGAGGATAAAGTTTGAACATTGAGGACTGCATCCAGAAAATAAGAGCGTCTAGTCATCTTCGTTTAATTATTAAAAGTATAATAGGAGAACTGAATTGTTGCGCCGATGGATTTTGGTGTTGGTGTTGGAGGGGGTATCGGGAAGACCGATGGTAGAATAAAAGAGGGGGCGTCGTTTTTCATTTCTCACCTAGGGCGGCAAAGCACCTAGCACCGACCCTGATTGTCGAGTAAGGGGAGAATCGTCCTCCTAATTCGATAGAAAACGGAAACACAGTATTTTCTATAATCTACAGGATGTACTAGTACGACAGTGTACCTCACTTTGTTAAATAATTAACAAAGACATGTCAATGCTGAGATCTTTTAATTTTTGCCTACTGCCGCGACTTTGGACAGAACCAAAGAGTTACTACCTACCCTAGTTACCTACCTACCCTAGGTGTGTTATCAAACAATTACGCAAATATCGACAGACAGCTAGACGCATATACAGGATACCTGCGAGATTCTACTGCATAATTCTGATTAAAATATTTTAATAATCGGAATTACCAATACATTTTTAGAAGCGGAACATAGTTGCAATTACCTTTAATGTTCCGTACAACAATTGATCATTACGTGCTCTGACAACAGAATTAGTAGAAAACATTATTAGCATTGCATTCACGCAACTAACAAGCATCATAGGACAACAACAGAGGATTAACATTTCTTTAATGATGTGACTTACCGTCATTTCTAGTTTCATCATCGCCTAAACAGCTCTTCCAACAAGACAGAAAGCCCGCAAGACCTTACACACGCAGCAATTCACTATTCGACAGCGACAACAAATGTGGCAATCGCGACGCATGTACACATCCTGCATCCCGTAACTCATCGGTTTCCGCAGTCACCAATAGTGGCGCTGTCGGCAAGAGCGCGATCGATAGTTCTACTGAGCGCCCAGAGATGACACTACATGCAAGGAACCTTCACACTCCATCTCATTTGTAAAGGCGTGAGTACTGAGTAGAATGATGGCGGCCAGGGGGGCGCAGAAAGCTATGCACAGAAAGCAACGTGTTTTCTCAGCTGTGCGCATGACGTCACGGTGGAAGCAGCTCTGCCAAACACTACACAGTTCGAATTGTATGTGATTGTTTTTCTTGTGTTGTTTTGTGTTTGAAGGGGTATTTTGATTGAGTTCTTTCTTCTTAGGTACTCAGTCAACAGCGGAAACATTCGGTATTCGGGAGTGTTAACGGTTTTTGCTGTAATTGATATTTGATTCGGAACTGAAATAGTTAGCGATAGTGGACAGCGGGATCAACATTGTGTTCGCCAGCTCTATAAGCTCTATAATTTATGGTTCGTCCTGTGAAATTCTTATTGGAGAATCTACAAGTGAGTGAGAAAATTAAGTTTTACAATGCCAGGGTGTGTTGTTACGAGCTGTTTTTCCTACAACCGGAGCACAAAGGGAACTGACGTAATGTATCACAGTTTCCCGCCTAATGAAACATTACAAAAACTATGGTTGTCGAAATCTTATAGGAAAGACAGTGTAAATGTTGCGCATGCACGAATATGTTCTCGCCATTTCGCAGAAACAGATTACTTAAGGGATTTACAGTCTGAATTGCTTAATTTGCCCCGAAAAAGAATGCTCAAGCCAGATGCAGTTCCTTCGTGCAATTTGCCGTGCAGTAGTGCAACTGTCAATGTGTCACCCGCAACAGAAGACAGAACCAAACGGTATAAGAAACGAGAACTACATAAGAGATCTCTGGAAACTCTGGAAAAGCTGTCACCAAATAAGAAACATCATAATAAGAGCACATTTACAGATGAGTTTTTTTTTCATACACAGATAAAGTTACTTTGATGAATACTATAGCGGCTTTAGAAAGAAGGAATGCTGTTCTTACAAACAAGTGTGTGCAACTTCGAGCTCTTAAGTAAATTCATTTCAATGCGATTAAATGAATAGTTTCTGATTTACGTGAGCCGAGGTTTCGAATTTCAAGTGTGTGTCAGTGTGGTTGTGATCTGATATTTTACCGATGTGTGAGGCATAAGCTGCGAAAGAATATAACTCATCAGTTTTAACTGTAATATTTGAGCAGCAGAAAAGCAGTTTAGACAACTCAATTCTGGTATAAACAAAATCTTCCGCCAAAAACGACGTAAACGCGCATGCCGTGTCGTCTGCTTATGAGCGCTTGCTTCCACGCTGACGTCACTAGGCCAGCCAATGGTAGAGCAGAGCGCTTACTGCCCAACCTTATTATTTAGTAACCTTGATGGCGGCTAATATGCAGAAAGTTCCACATCCTCTCCTGTACACGGTGCTGTTAAGTCATAGGTTTATACAATCCTTTTGTTCTGCTTTTGGTCATTGATATGCTGTAATGAGAGCGGTTATCCAGGGCACTCTTCAGAACCGGTTCGCAAACGGAACATTTAGCGGTCCTCTGGCTTCTTTGTAAATATAATTCTATACTATGTTCATCATAAAAATAAACCTGATGTAAACATTATACCATGTTTTTTCCGCGTTTGTTGGGATCTCACTGGGTTGCTTTTCAGGTAGACTGGAAGCAACATGTCTTGAGTACCATCAAGTGCAATAAATAGTAAGGATACGTTTTATGCTGTGTGTTACGCGCACATCGACTCAGCTATCTTACGGGATAACAGTTTTACCGGCGCATTTAACTTCGCCAGCACTCGATAGTCATCTGGTGCAACTAATCTACAATGACGTGAACTGTTGCAGTTGAGATGTAAACGAGACGAACAATGAAGCACTACAGCTTCGAATATCATTTAATTTTTAAACACAATGGAATAATATACAGCAAACCGTCAGCAGTAAGTTTCTTAGGGGACCGCTTGGAAAACATAACATGCTCTCGCTCTTAACGAACTACCGTTCGTAACTAACCACAGCATTGTAAATAGAAATGAGAGCGATGAAAATGCCTAAATTAAACGCAGGGTAATTTTTCTGTATGAGGTATGTCTGACGTAAAAGCGTATTGCAGGGATTTCACTGTATAGGTAAATACTGAAGACAATGGAGGTTATTAGTCAGTCCGGTGATGTGTGAACTCCTTCCATATCCGAAGCTGAGAAATCCATTTCAGCACTGGAACTGTCATCCGCCACATTGAGAACGAGTCGATCAGTAACAGAATCCACGAAGCTAACCAAGCGCCATATTTTCTCCACCTCTTTCATGGCCTGCCGTTGTGTGTCCCGCTAGGGTTCGGCAGTGATGTGCGACGTTGCTTCGGCGTTAAGTTCCAGTATTGTGTCTGGCAGCTTAAATGTGTTATTTCCGTCGATAAATCCCTCAACTTGGCTCCATTTCAGTTCGTTTCACACGTCAATTGTACGCTGGCAAATGTAAAACTGTAACATTCGTATGGTGTCCTCAACGTTGTGAAAATCAATGTTTTCCATGTTTCTGCAACGTTTATTACGCTGGCTCGCGTGAGATCACATCTAAGGTATAAAACAGAAAACACAGTCCAAATGAGGAGCATTTGATTTTTCATTTTTGTCTCAACATTTAATTTCTTATGTTTCCTTGATTTAAACAACCTTTATTAAAAACCTTTTATAAAATATCGATAATTAAGAATTGATACCTGCAATTAAAACTGGAATTTTGCGTGCAATATGTAATTAGAAACAAGAACATACACGCTAATTATGGCCTAAATTTGACGAATTTTACGTTTGAAAGGTGAACGTGCTCCAGACTCAACGAAAAAACAACAAACATCAAAGTGAGATTTGAATCACCGATCCACAGAATGTACTAGAACTATTGATATTTCTAAAACTATCGGGAGTACGATGTATCGATATTTAATGTAGAATCACTATCGGCACTCGACATGTCCATAAAAATATCGATATACCGAAGGAAAAAATATATGCATATCGCCTGTAAATGTATAGGCTGCACGTTGTAAATATATTGCCTATTTTAAAGTTTTATATTTAAGTATTGATTTATTATTAGATATTCTGCACATCAACAATCTATTGCCTGCCTATCCTTCTTACAAGGGAACCTCTTCATCGCACCCCCCTCAGATTTAGTTATAAGTTGGCGCAGTGGATAGGCCTTGAAAAACTGAGCACAGATCAGTCGAGAAAACGGAAGAAGTTGTGTGGAACTATGAAAAAAATAAGCAAAATATACAAACTGAGTAGTCCATGTGCAAGATAGGCAACATCAAGGATAATAACAGCTCAGGAACGCCGTGGTCTCGTGGTTAGCCGGCACGGTAGCTCAGCGTGTTCGGTCAGAGGGTTAGCTGCCCTCTGTAATAAAAAAAACTGAGTTAATAGGTCAACAACGAACTTAAAAGGGTGTCTTAGGACATTCGCTCCGATCAGATTCAACGAACAAAAAAAGCGTGGTTAGCGTGAGCAGCTGCGGAACGAGAGGTCCTTGGTTCAAGTCTTCCCTCGAGTGAAAAGTTTAATTTTTTTATTTTCAGACAATTATTATCTGTCCGTCCGTCCGATGCGAGGTAACTGCGCCGTAGTATGGGGACGCTACACCTAAACAAACATCGAAACACACGACGTCAGTCGACTACAGCGCACGGAAGAGAGAGTATTCCTGCTAACAAGGCTCCCTGGCTGGCAGTTGACTGTTCGCTACTTTGGACGAGAGTGCATTAAATGCGTGAGATGTGTTCCGTGGGCAGTATGAATCCAGCAAATATAGCTCGTGACTTCAATAACAATGTCAATGAATATTTTCCGAACTGTAAGGAATCAGAAAGTTCCTTCAGGGATCGAACGATTGTCAAACATTTGTATGATTATTTCCTACATTTGTTGATAAACAGTACGTGTGGTGATGATTGTCTGAAAATAAAAAATTAAACTATTCACCCGAGGGAGCACTTGAACCACGGGCCTCTCGTTCCGCAGCTGCTCACGCTAACCATGGGACCACGGCACTCCTTAGTTCATACTATTCTTGATGTTGCCTATTTTGCACATGGACTACTCAGTTTGCACATTTTGCTTATTTTTTCATAGTTCCACTCAACTTCTTCCTGTTTTCTCGATTGATCTGTGTTCAGTTTTTCAAGGCCTATCCTCTGTGCCAACTTATAACTAAATCTGAGGCGGGTGCGATGGGCGGTTCCCTTGTTAGAGCAAGAATTGAAAGAAAAACACTCAATCTGAAGATTTGTAAGTTAATAATGGGGCTTTGAGCAAACGAAAAGCTTGTATACAATACTGTTCTTGGTTGACTGTTGCGTTGTTAATTCACAACTATGTACGTGGTGCACTGTCATGTAATATCTCATTCCAGTTAGCCTCTGATATCTTATTTTCCTAATTTATCGTTGGCTACATGTCGAAACAAACCTTTTTTTCACGCTGATGTGGAGAAATTGCGTACTGACGCTAAAAGTTGCAGTTTCTGTTCGTAGCGCCCAGTGCCAATTACGTCAATATTTCCCCTCACACATCACAACCCGCCGCAAACACAAATCTTGTCATTTACCTTTTTGTTCATCATTTCAGCAACTGTTTTTAAAGAATGTCGATGCGAAGACGCAAGTGGCATGCTATTTCTTCACATCGGAAATATTGTTATTCCGTTCACACTGCAACAACCCCCCCACACCCCCTCCCTCCGTGGAATCGGGAATCGGACTTCTTCTTTTGTGTGCCACTTATACTTGCTTCACACGGTGAAACGGAAAGACTGGACGTGATGAAAGCTGAAAAAATAGTACAACTGCTTCACACATTGAAAGTAAAATTATGTTCTACTACAATTTCAAAAGAATAGTTTCAAATATTTACCAAATTTTCGAAAAAGCTATAATCTAAAATAAAAATATCGGCACCTGATATTGCCATTTTGATATCGATATATCTGGTAGCAGAATAAGGTCGACTTATGTCGATATTTTCTGTGGTTGTGGGTTACGTGTACATCTACTCAGCGATAATACAGGCCAACAGCTTTGAAAGGGTACAGTACCGCCCGACATTGAAAATAGGTACAACATACTTCATTATTTTTGTCAGAACAACACATTTTTTTGTAAAATAACTCAATTTCAATTAATACAGCGAAGCCGGATACCAGTGTAGAAATGAATGACAATTTATTTATTTAATTTATCATATGTGCACTCCCACAAAATAAATCCCCACATCCAGTTTGGTGAGATCTTTTGAAATGAATGAATGTATGGTCATCTGCTAACTGCAGATAGTGAATGTGAATATATGATCATCTTTGAGTCGATCCTTTGGTGGGACCAAAGAGATGAAATTTACCAGAGCTTTGAGCGCCTGAAATGTAGTTGGCCAATAGGGTAGTAAGGTGCTCCCCCACTTCAGCAGAGGTGGAGAGGACCTCCAGAACGGCCATGTTTTAGGCACTCTGCCGCTGGATCTTGTGCTGTGATGACCTGTTTTAGTTGTGCTCCGAAATGAGGAAAGAGTGGAGACATGGTATGCATGTGGAATATTTAAGAGTAGTTTGAAATAATAATCTCTATTTCAGGAACTTTTGTGGGGAGAATTAAATGTCAGGCAGGTAATATTAATGGGATTGTAGTAATCTTCGGAAGTGACCAACGGTCACAAAGAAACCACGTGTAGCAATAAGTTGAAATACTTCCGTGTGCTTAAGCTAAGCTGAATTACTAGCGTGTGTACAATTAGTTGAAATATTTAAGAAATAGCGTGTGTACCATAAGTTGAAATATTTAAGAAATGGCGTGTGCAGGACTTGAAATTAGAGACGAGTACTTCCACGTGGTGAGTACTGTGTGAGTCTCAATCGGTGTATGAGACAAAGGATAAAGAGAAGTACTCGTCCATGGTATCAGTTGAGGACTCGCGTGTGTGATAAATACATTAATATTACTTTGCGTGTGACGCTAGATTCAAACTCTGAGAGAGAAGTAAGGTGAGTCGGCCGTCTATCCAGCAATGCCACATGGCTTGCATTGCACAGGAAGACGTGCATTTATCTCCAGAGTTCACAGTAGGAAAGTAGAATTACAAAGTGGGGCAGTGTCGTGTGAAACTGGGATCAATATTAATTGAAGTGGGAAAGCTGAAAGTGATAATGTTGTAACCATTCTCTGTGTAGTATTTCATATTGTTGTGTGGTGTATGTCATGTAATTTGGGTATGTGTGGTTTCCATGGGTGTGTAGCGAAGTAGTTTCAAAAGATTAGTGGGTTATGCTTGTTCCTTTCTGTACCGCTCGGTCTGGAGGAAAGTTTCATGATGCTGATTGTGAGAGTCGAAGTGTGAGAGATAATAAAGGATCCACCATCCTATCCAGAAAGTGCACTGTAGCGTTAAATAAATTACGAGACCATAATATAGAGATTCACTAATGTAAAGCCATGCCCACTGGGCGGAATTTCTCATATGTTATTGTTGTAGGTTATAGAATTTGTGTGTTTAGGTTAGAGAATTTATCGGAATAAATCAGATAGTGAAAAGAAAGAGATTGGTAGACTATTCCTTCAAATTGTATGTCGTCATAATGTCCCGAATTTATAATGTGTGCGCCATTCATATTCAGTGGGATGGCCACGTGTTAATAAAAGCCGTCAAATAAAAGACAAAAAGAAAATGTGGTACTGCCAGTGCGTAGTGTACAGTCAGAGTTCTGTAAATCACTGATAGTCAGATATGCGTTTCCGTTGCGTAGTAATCATATAGGAGGATAACTTGTAACGAAGTGTGAGTACTAGAGTTCATGTTACTCGTTAAATTAAGAAAGAATCCACTCGCTTGGCAGACCACTCATCTTGCAGGCCTGACTGCTTGATGCCACAGTATGAGCAAGGCATGTGGGTGCCTCTCAGCTTAAACGGCGCATTTAAGTTGGACAGCCACTTGGTCCAGCTAACTTGCAGTGATGCGAACAGTTGCAGTAAGGACGTAAAAAGGGACGAGCACAGAACAATATAGCTTTGAATGACATTCAGTTTTTAAACAGAACGAAATAATGGTAAAATTCGGGCGATATGCTTATTTGGCGATTGGATGGAAAATATAACATGCTCTCGATCTTAGCTAGCATAGTATTGTAATTAAAAACAAGAGTGATGAAAATTCCTAATTTTAACATGGGGATTTATTTATTTATTTATTTGTTTATTTGTTTATTTATTTATTTTTGCATGAGGTATGTGTGGCATAGAAGCGCACTAATGGGATTTCACCATGTAGTTAAATATTGAAGCCACAGAAGGTAATATAGTCATTCGTCTGGTAATCTCTGAACTCCTTCCATATCGGGCTCCGAGGAATACATTTCAGTACTGCTACGTTGATAACGAGGTGATCAGCAACAGAATCCCAAGCTATCAAAAAGTCCATCGCGACAAATCCCTTAACTTGGCTTCAGATCAATTCTGTTGGGATTAGATTGCAATGTTAAGGTGACAACTGTAAAAGTGCAGCACTTTTAAGAGTGCTCGGTGCCGTGAAAATTGTTTCCCATATTTCTAAGATGCTTATCATTCTGGCTCTTGTGAGGCAACATCTGTCCTACAAGACTATTGGCGTATTCAAACAAACAGTATTTCACTTTTTATTTTCCTCCAAAAAATTTAATTGTGTAATGTTTTCTTAACTTTAACAATCTTTTATAAAATATAGATGATTAGAAATGTGTATTTTGCATGCGATATGTAATTAGAAACTAGAGGACGTGCATTTCTCTTGAAGAAAAAATGATGGTTAAATATGAGTTAACTAACATATCTTTGATGAATTTCATATTTAAATGATGTAGGTATTCAAACGGAACAAAAAAGAATTGTAAACCACAAGGGTGCCGACCGTCAGCACCACCATATTTCATATTTTTCTTTTTTATAGTAGTTGAAAATGATTCAGGAAGCAACTTTCAGGTAACATGGAAAGAGGACTGCCAGGCAATGACGCTACCGATTACACCACGCAGATAATTTTGGTAAACTACCTTACATTTAGAACACAGTGTTCCGTGATAAACATCATAGCTGATTTTTCTCTGTAATCTTGTGAAAGACGTTAAGAACAACTTGTTTCAAGCCATTAATGGTGTTCCGCGTGCGTTTCACTACGAAGCAGGAAGCAGTGTCATCCATTTTCACGGTACTTCTGTCAGCGTGACAGTCAGAGCACAAGTAGCGCACAGAGAGACTGTGACTGTTCACAAGTTTTGAAATAAAAATTACGTAGCTAAAGTACGATTAGGAAAAACTTTAACGGCTGTTAATACATCAGAATGCCTTAAAGTTTCATTTATAGTGACACAGTAATAAGATAACTAATACGTAAGTTGGACCTACTTTTAAGAGCGGCACAAGACTAGTGTACGAGTGCTACGGCTACTGACCAACCATCGCATTTGTGTTTGTTTACATTTGGTTTATTCTTATGATGAACGAAGTACAGCAGCGTGACAGTCAAAACACAACAGTACAGAGACTGCGACTGTACTCGATTTTTGAAATAAATACTACATAGCAATAGCATAAATGAGAGAAACTTTTTGATTACTTTATTACTAATTAAAGCCTAGTTTCCACGACGACACTAGATTGCAGCGACTGCGCTATCGGGCACTGCGCACGCGCGCGCCACGCGTTTGCGCAACTCGTTGGTGAAACTAAATACTTTCGGCGTGTTTCAACTTTGGCGGCACTAGTTGCATGAGTTTTGATGTTATGTGTGTTCGTAGAGTGTAGACAAACTGAAATACAAAGTGGAGAACGGAGAATAATGGTCGCTTTTTGGATATCTATGCTTTGCATAGGTGTTTGCAGGATTTCAGTGATGCTGATTACAAAAATAAGCAACATATTGGTGCCGCTGAGACCGTCATGTGCGATCAAAATATAGATGGTTTGACAATATCTGACCTGCAGGGCAAAATTTATTGAGTTAGGAGCACATACACAACTTAATTAAGAAAAATACAAGCAAGTGTAATTCTAGCTGTGGCAATACTCTCGTCTTCAAGACCGTTAGAGTTGGCCAACTCTTTGATAAGGAATATTGTTGACAGGAGTGAAGGCTAAACAAAGTCAAGAAGCTGCATTCTTTATTTAATATTCATCTATTTAAAACGTCGCTGCAGTGCTCCCCATTCACATATTCTAGAATTTTGAAATATTGCCACTGTACAGGTCTATCTTCAAGAGAGTAGTTTGCAAACCATTCTCTTCTTAATGCGGCCTGCTTCGAACAATTATTGTTGCTAATGTTAATAATTATTGGTGTTAATGAAATAGCGTCATCACCAACTAAAACCGTATCTTATAGCATGCCGAGTGTTCTCGATTGCAATGCACGCAATATGATATGTAATTTCAGTTCTAGGGACAGCGCTTCATGCATTACAGTACCTTTATTCCTTATCGCATAATCAACTCTATTTAGAAGAAACGTGAACAGTTCTGGTGACATTCTAAGATACTTAAAAGAACTTCTTGGATCTTCCCTTGCCGCGCGGGATTAGCCGAGCGGTCTCAGGCGCTGCAGTCATGGGCTGTGCGGCTGGTCCCGGCGGAGGTTCGAGTCCTCCCTCGGGCATGGGTGTGTGTGTTTGTCCTTAGGATAATTTAGGTTAAGTAGTGTATAAGCTTAGGGACTGATGACCTTAGCAGTTAAGTCCCATAAGATTTCACACACATTGGAACATTTTTTTGATCTTCCGTTATAAATTATTTCAGCAAGTGTGCTGAGCAACCGAGCTGACGTCTTTTCTTCATCCAAACAGGAATCGAAATACATTTCTTATTTTTTTTCTTATGCAGCAATTCTACGCAACAAGCTTTAACTCCATTACAACTCGTGAGAAGTGCAGCTTCCAAAACTTTCATTTTATGCACGACTCAGGGACCCTCAAAACGACGAAACTAAATTGTATACTGGTGTCGCCGAGTCTAAAGTTATATATGAAATCACTTGCGTGTAACTCATTCCACGCAACGAGTGGCGCAACCCAATGTCGTCGTGTAAACTAGGCTTAATGGTAATTGTATTATCTTAAAGTTTCATTTACCATTACGTAGTAATAAAGTATCTAATATATAAGTAGGACATACTTCCAAGAGCATGACAACACCAGTGTACGTGTACTACAGCTCTTGACCAATCATCACTTTTGTATTTGTTTACAGCAGGTTTATTCTTATATGAACAAACTATAGTGACAGTGGAAATGGGTTGTGTTTGTTTTTAAGAAAGTACCACGTAGACATTTCCTCTCTAACAAAAACAAGTTTCTAACTGTTATTCCAGTATTAAACATTAAAAGAAGAAACAATTCGTTTCCATTTAAGGTCATTACTGAGATCTTTAAAAGCTTTTATTGAAAGCAGAAAGGACAAGACACGTTGTATTGTCCTAGCTTCAACGAAATGTGCTATCCATTAAATTTGGGGCACATGCATGATGGGGCATAGGCTCATTTTTCAGCTGATGCAAGACATCTGTGGACTAAGATGAACAGGGCGAGCACAGCCTGTATCTTGGCCTCTAAGATCATGTGACGTCAAATCTCTCGAAATTTTGTCTGGAGCAGTGGCGGATACAGTCATCAGAGGAACAGAGTGGGCCTTCCGCTCCAAAGGCTCATATCGATGATGTTTTGCTGAATGGTTCGCGTGCTGATACTTGTTGTTGGCCCAGCACTGAAATCTGCAGCAGTCTGCGGAAGGATTGCACGTCTGTCACGTTGAACGATTCTCTTCCGTCTTTGTTGGTCCCTTTCTTGCAGGATCTTTTTCCGGCCGCAGCGATGTTGCAGATTTGATATTCTACCAGATTCCTGATATTCACGGTACACTCGTGAAATGGTTGCACGGCAATATCGCCACTCCATCGCTGCCTCGGAGATGCTGTGTCCCGTCGATCGT
Organism: Schistocerca cancellata; assembly: GCF_023864275.1. Taxonomy (NCBI): domain Eukaryota; kingdom Metazoa; phylum Arthropoda; class Insecta; order Orthoptera; family Acrididae; genus Schistocerca; species Schistocerca cancellata. The sequence goes on along the minus strand of NC_064627.1, from coordinate 361,035,180 downwards.
GCACCAACTATAACACCACGTTCAAACTCACATAAATCTTGGTAATCTGCCATTGTAGCAGCAATCTAACAACTGCGCCAGACAGTTGTCTTACACTATGTGATCAAAAGTATCCGGACACTCCCAAAAACATACGTTTTTCATATTAGGTTCATTGTGCTGCCACCTACGGCCAGGTACTCCATATCAGCGACCTCAGTCGTCATTAGACATCGTGAGAGAGTAGAATGGGGCGCTCAGAGGAACTGACGGACTTAGAACGTGGTCAGGTGACTGGGTGTCACTTGTATGTATGCGAGATTTCCAGACTCCTAAACATTCCTAGGTCCACTGTTTCCTATGTGATAGTGAAGTGCAAACATGAAGGGACACGTACAGCACAAGAGCCTACAGGCAGACCTCGTCTGTTGACTGACAGAGACCGCCGACAGTTGAAGAGGGTCGTAATGTGTAACAGGCAGACATCTATCCAGATCATCACACTGGAATTCCAAACTGCATCAGGATCCACTTCAAGTACTGTGAGAATGGGCGGGAGGTGAGAAAACTTGGATTTCATGGTCGAGCGGCTGCTCATAAGCCACACGTCACGCCGGTAAATGGCAAACGACGCCTCGCTTGGTGTAAGGATCGAAAACATTGGACGACTGAACAGTGGAAAAACGTTGTGCGAAATGACGAATCACGGTACACAGTGTGGCGACCTGTGGCAGAGTGAGGGGTATGGTGAATGCCCGGTGAACGTCATCTGCCAGCGTGTGTAGTGCCAACAGTAAAATTCGGAGGCGGTGGTGTTTTTCAGGGAGGAGGCTTGTACCCCTTATTGTTTTGCGTGTCAGTGTCAAAGCACAGGCCTGCATTGATGTTTTAAGCACCTTCTTGCTTCCCACTGTTGTAGAGCAATTCGCGGATGTTTTAAGCACCTTCTTGCTTCCCACTGTTGTAGAGCGATTCAGGGATGGCGACTGCATCTTTCAACACGATCGAGAACCTGTTCACAATGCACAGGCTGTGGCGGAGTGATTACACGACAATAACATCCCTGTAATGGAATGGTCTGCACAGAGTCCTGATCTGGATCCTATATAGGGTGTTACAAAAAGGTACGGCCAAACTTTGAGGAAACATTCCTCACACACAAATAAAGAAAAGATGTTATGTGGACATGTGTCCGGAAACGCTTAATTTCCATGTTAGAGCTCATTTTAGTTTCGTCAGTATGTACTGTACTTCCTCGATTCACCGCCAGTTGGCCCAATTGAAGGAAGGTAATGTTGACTTCGGTGCTTGTGTTGACATGCGACTCATTGCTCTACAGTACTAGCATCAAGCACATCAGTACGTAGCATCAACAGATTAGAGTTCATCACGAACGTGGTTTTGCAGTCAGTGCAATGTTTACAAATGCGGAGTTGGCAGATGTCCATTTGATGTATGGATTAGCACGGGGCAATAGTCGTGGCGCGGTACGTTTGTATCGAGACAGATTTCCAGAACGAAGGTGTCCCGACAGGAAGACGTTCGAAGCAATTGATCGGCGTCTTAGGGAGCACGGAACATTCCAGCCTATGACTCGCGACTGGGGAAGACCTAGATCGACGAGGACACCTGCAATGGACGAGGCAATTCTTCGTGCAGTTGACGATGACCCTTACATCAGAGTCAGAGAAGTTGCTGCTGTACAAGGTAACGTTGACCACGTCACTGTATGGTGAGTGCTACGGGAGAACCAGTTGTTTCCATACCATGTACAGCGTATGCAGGCACTATCAGCAGCTGATTGGCCTCCACGGGTACACTTCTGCGAATGGTTCATCCAACAATGTGTCAATCCTCATTTCAGTGCAAATGTTCTGTTTACGGATGAGGCTTCATTCCAACGGGATCAAATTGTAAATTTTCACAATCAACATGTGTGGGCTGATGAGAATCCGCACGCAATTGTGCAATCACGTCATCAACACAGATTTTCTGTGAACGTTTCGGCAGGCATTGTTGGTGATGTCTTGATTGGGCCCCATGTTCTTCCACCTACGCTCAATGGAGCACGTTATCATGATTTCATACGGGATACTCTACCTGTGCTGCTAGAACATGTGCCTTTACAAGTACGACGCAACATTTGGTTCATGCACAATGGAGCTCCTGCACATTTCAGTAGAAGTGTTCGTACGCTTCTCAACAACAGATTCGGTGACCGATGGATTGGTAGAGGCGGACCAATTCCATGGCCTCCACGCTCTCCTGACCTCAGCCCTCTTGACTTTCAGTTGCGGGGGCATTTGAAAGCTCTTTTCTACGCAACCGCGGTACCAAATGTAGAGACTCTTCGTGCTCGTATTGTGGACGGCTGTGATACAATACGCCATTCTCCAGGGCTGCATCAGCGCATCAGGGATTCCATGCGACGGAGGGGGGATGCATGTATCCTCGCTAATGGAGGACGTTTTGAACATTTCCTGTAACAAAGTGTTTGAAGTCATGCTGGTACGTTCTGTTGCTGTGTGTTTCCATTCCATGATTAATGTGATTTGAAGAGAAGTAATAAAATGAGCTCTAACATGGAAAGTAAGCGTTTCCGGACACATGTCCACATAACATATTTGAGGAATGTTTCCTGAAAGTTTGGCCGTACCTTTTTGTAACACCCTGTATAACGCTTTTGGGATGTTTTGGAATGCCGACTTCGTGCTAGGCCTCACCTATCGAAATCGATGCCTCTCCTCAGTGCAGCACCCCGTGAAGAATGGGTTGCCATTCCCCAAGAAACCTTCCAGCACCTGATTGAACGTATGCCTGCGAGAGTGGAAGCTGCCATGAAGGTTAAGGGTGGGCCGACACTATATTGAATTCCAGCATTACCGATGGAGGGAGCCACGAACTTGTAAGGCATTTTCAGCCAGGTGTCCAGATACTTTTGATCACGTAGTGTATATAGGCGTTGCCTATCGCAGCGCCGTATTCTGCCTGTTAGCATATTTCTGTATTTGAATACGCATGGCTATTCCAGTTTCTCTGGCGCTTCAGTTTATGACCTGCTCCGTCTGGCGTCTCGCTGCTCTCGAGATGGGCAAAATCGACTGTGCTGTTCTACACAACACACCGCATGAGGAAAAAGAAAACGACAGGTCACAACCATCAAATTTAGCAAAATTTCCTGTTAGCAAAGTAATTATTTCAAATTATTAGACTCTTGCTTGCTAGCTGCTTGATATGTGAGAAAACTAACTCATGACACAATGTTCTGAGAAATTGTGTGTGTTTAGAAACAATGTTGTAATCCTTGACTACTACAGTTTCAGTTTTTATACTTGTCTCTGGAGATATAGATGCTATCATAATTTCCCTTCCAAACCACGGAAATAACTTTATTCTCTTTGTAAAAGCTCACGAAATTTTTTATAAAATTTGTCTGTTACACCTAAATATCTGCCCATACGCTTAACTTGTTCATATCAACTTCTCTTCAGTTAACCATATCTTCAAAGTTATCGGTAGTAGCAGAAAGTTCCTAAAAATCTACAAACACATTTTCCACCTGCAAAACGAACTGGCTTTGCGATCAGCTCATGTGTAATGCAACTACTTGTCGCTTTCAACACTAATGGCAATACGATGCAAGAACACATTTCAACAGAGCTGCACGGTTAATGTTGACCAGCGTTATAGTAGTTAAGAATAAAGAGTTGGAACACTTCTTTTACGCCGGCCGTTGTGACCGAGCGGTTCTAGGCGTTTCAGTCTGGAAAAGTGCGACCGCTACGGTCGCAGGTTCGTATCCTGCCTCGGGCATGGTTGTGTGTGATGTCCTTAGGTTGGTTAGGTTTAAGTAGTTCTAAGTTCTAGGGGACTGATGACCAAAGATGTTAAGTCCCATAGTGCTCAGAGCCATTTCAAACATTTGAACAGATGGGAAAACAGGATCCCAAGAAATGAGCACACGCTGTACTCGCGTCCAAATGCAATATAATGTGATTTGGCAACATTCTACATTAGACAGTGCTTCGTATTATTCATTTTGGTCACTCACGAGAAAGGAGAAAAACAAAATAAATTATATGTAAATAAAAACCGTTTATGGACACTACCTTCCCAGAAACCGTAGGAATTTACGTAAAAACTATGTAATTCTAAAGAAAATAATGAAAATAATTTTCGAAGTCTGAAGCGTATAAGCTCAAATGCTGGGATTGCGATAAATTTTATAGGGTCCAAACCAGCAGGAATTTTAGAAGATATAGGGAGCACACATACGCTCCCAGCAAGAGAGCTTCGAGGAACCAATCAAATTACGAGACACGTAATCAAAATTCTATTACAGGAATCCTTAAAATCCTATACGAAGCATCGAAAGGTCATGCACTTAAAAATTTGGAAGAACTTCAGATATATTCTCATAGAAAGAGGAAGTCACAACGAGTGACAACGAATAGACGACGTAGTACTCGTAGTAGTAAAAATTTGTTTTTTGACGTCTTTTATGATGTTTGAGTGCTTGGCAAACCACCCCCTCACCTCCAGCTCATTGGATCCACATGGAATGCACACTGGTTGGCTTGGAGTCATTTCCCTACGATTTTGTCATCGCTCTTTGTTATACAGGGTGATTCAAAAAGAATACCACAACTTTAAAAATGTGTATTTAATGAAAGAAACATAATATAACCTTCTGTTATACATCATTACAAAGAGTATTTAAAAAGGTTTTTTTTCACTCAAAAACAAGTTCAGAGATGTTCAATATGGCCCCCTCAGACACTCGAGCAATATCAACCCGATACTCCAATTCGTTCCACACTCTCTGTAGCATATCAGGCGTAACAGTTTGGATAGCTGCTGTTATTTCTCGTTTCAAATCATCAATGGTGGCTGGGAGAGGTGGCCGAAACACCATATCCTTAACATACCCCCATAAGAAAAAATCGCAGGGGGTAAGATCAGGGCTTCTTGGAGACCAGTGATGAAGTGCTCTGTCACGGGCTGCCTGGCGGCCGATCCATCGCCTCAGGTAGTTGACGTTCAGGTAGTTACGGACAGATAAGTGCCAATGTGGTGGCGCTCCATCCTGCTGAAATATGAATTGTTGTGCTTCTTGTTCGAGCTGAGGGAACAGCCAATTCTCTAACATCTCATGCTTGCTTGATGCGTGCTACATTTTCATCACTCGTTCTCACATTTTCATCACTCGTTCTCGGCCGTCCAGAACTTTTCCCTTTGCACAAACACCCATTCTCTGTAAACTGTTTATACCAACGTTTAATGCACCACCTATCAGGAGGTTTAACACCATACTTCGTTCGAAATGCACACTGAACAACTGTCGTCGATTCACTTCTGCCGTACTCAATAACACAAAAATCTTTCTGTTGAGCGGTCGCCATCTTAGCATCAACTGACGCTGACGCCTAGTCAACAGCGCCTCAAGCGAACAAATGTACAACTAAATGAAACTTTAAAGCTCCCTTAATTCGCCGACAGATAGTGCTTAGCTCTGCCTTTTGTCGTTGCAGAGTTTTAAATTCCTAAAGTTGTGGTATTCTTTTTGAATCACCCTGTACTACGATGTTGACTTGGTTTCTGTTGTACCTAGGCCCCACGATTTCTGTCGTTTTGGTCTGCAGCCTTGCGTTTAGTGGTGCAACATTTTATTATAAGTTGTCATACGTGGTACAAATCATATATTGTTACATAAAGTTTGTTAATATCTCACGAGAGCCGTATGGATGCACACGTGTGGATTTGTCATTTTAATGATTACCTAATATATTAACAAAAATGGAAAGTATGTTTTAATTGTCTTCATCCCAACATCAAACTCATGATGGAAATTGAAAAGGAGGGGAAGTTACGCTTCTTGGATGTACTGGTTTATGAAAAAGATAACAGAACTCTTGAACACAGAGGTTATAGGAAACAGACACATACTGATAGGTTTCTACATGCTAACAGCTGTGAAATGGAACTACCTTCCCATACCTATTCCCCAACTTTCTCTGAAGAAGCCATACTAGATCGTATTTTTAAATTTCTGAACTTTATACTGTTATGTCTATACCCACTTCCAGTAGCAAACTGCACTATAAAAATTAGTGCAAATAGTTTGTCTCAGATTAAATTTCACACTAATATACTACCCCCTTTATACTAGCAACTAAGTGGAATACGTCGTTTGTTACCAATCCAACTTTGAAATTTCGTGATATGAATTGTACAGACATGTTGCACCATATATTCTTGATAATTTACCTCTCCTCTATTTCTGAGAAGCTGCGGTGTTTATTCATTATGATCATTTAAAATGATAGCTGTACTTGAGAGCAAACCGAAATACTGTTAATAATATTTTATGCAAAGTGAAAAGTGATTTGTTTATAATCAACTAAAATGTAATTCAATTTGTTGTACTGTAAATTCATTGAAATTGTATATGAAAATTAAGTAAACTTTTCCAAACTGAATATCAGAACATGTAGGGCAATATGGGGCCCATTTTTTGTTGCAAGTAACTAAAATCATCTCATGACTTTTGATTGTTATTTTGTAAATCTTACATTCAATAATGTATTCGACTGTTTTGTTTTATATAAAAGGAAGTGGTGCATGAGCCATGAAGCCAGTATGCATTATTGTCTTTCGGAAGCTGTCAGATGCCCGATGTATATTCCACCTATGTACTTGATAATCAGTCACAATATATGACAAGAAAAGTGTTATACCCTGTATTTTATTTAAAAATTAGTACATCAGCACCGCAGAATTCGAGGACTTTCTGAAGCAACAAACGCTAAGGATATCATAGTTGAGTATCTCATCATATGGAGCACCTAAGTTATTATTCGAAATTTCATTAATTATGATTGAAATTTTCTAGTTTCATTCGTCTTCGTACTTGTAAATGGTGGAGGCCCAAACTACTAAGTTGCTCCGATGGTATGATCGAGAATTCACTATTACCACTGCCCAACTGTAGCTAGAACATGAGAAACTGTATACTTTTTTCTCACTCAACGTCAGCGGTAATTAAAATGCTTCCCTACTCTCACATATAAGGGTGGCATTTTAATATGGGTCGCTGAGCTGGGATATTTGTTTTCCGGTTTTTGTGAACTTTTAAAAAACCGCTTGTGAGCTGCGCAGGTTATCGGTTTCGTTGGTGACCGCTATAGAGTGTCCCAAGGCCTGTTCGACCGAGCGAGGTGGCGCAGTGGTTAGCACACTGGACTCGCATACGGGAGGACGACGGTTCAATCCCGTCTCCGGCCATCCTGATTTAGGTTTGTCGTGATTTCCCTAAATCGCTTCAGGCAAATGCCGGGATGGTTCCTTTGAAAAGGCACGGCCGATTTCCTTCCCCATCCTTCCCTCACCCGAGCTTGCGCGCTCCGTTTCTAATGACCTCGTTGTCGACGGGACGTTAAACACTAATCTCCTCCTCCTCCAAGGCCTGTTCGAGACTTAGACAATAACAGCCTCAACAACGGCGATCGGGAACATATTTGTGAACGTTAAATGTGTCTCGAACTCAAACGCGAGAAACACTGAAACGTGTCGGTCCCAGCATCATCGGTGATGTCTCCTCCTGCTTCCGCCGAAACTTCGCGCCGTCAGAGGCTGCAACGCCTGTCATGCCAGTTGCCCGTGACGCCGCTGCTGTTCCAGTCTACGTAGACATCTACATCCATACTCCGCAAGCCACCTGACGGTGTGTGGCGGAGGGTACCCTGAGTACCTCTATCGGTTCTCCCTTCTATTCCAGTCTCGTATTGTTCGCGGAAAGAAGGATTGTCGGTATGCTTCTGTGTGGGCTCTAATCTCTCTGATTTTATCCTCATGGTCTCTTCGCGAGAGGTATTTTCTCGAAACTTTAACAAAAGCCCGTACCGAGCTACTGAGCGTCTCTCCTGCAGAGTCTTCCACTGGAGTTTATCTATCATCTCCGTAACGCTTTCGCGATTACTAAATGATCCTGTAACGAAGCGCGCTGTTCTCCGTTGGATCTTCTCTATCTCTTCTATCAACCCTATCTGGTACGGATCCCACACTGCTGAGCAGTATTCAAGCAGTGGGCGAACAAGCGTACTGTAACCTACTTCCTTTGTTTTCGGATTGCATTTCCTTAGTATTCTTTCAATGAATCTCACTCTGGCATCTGCTTTACCGACGATCAACTTTATATGATCATTCCATTTTAAATCACTCATAATGCGTACTCCCAGATAATTTATGGCATTAACTGCTTCCAGTTGCTGACCTGCTATTTTGTAGCTAAATGATAAGGGATCTATCTTTCCATGTATTCGCAGCACATTACACTTGTCTACATTGAGATTGAATTGCCAGTCCCTGCACCATGCGTCAATTCGCTGCAGATCCTCCTGCATTTCAGTACAATTTTTCATTGTTACAACCTCTCGATACACCCCAGTATCATCTGCAAAAAGCCTCAGTGAACTTCGGATGTCATCCACAAGGTCATTTATGTATATTGTGAATAGCAACGGTCCTATGACATTCCCCTGCGGCACACCTGAAATCACTCTTACTTCGGATGACTTCTCTCCATTGAGAATGACATGCTGCGTTCTGTTATCTAGGAACTCTTCAATCCAATCACACAATTGGTCTGATAGTCCATATGCTCTTACTTTGTTCATTAAACGACTGTGGGGAACTCTATCGAACGCCTTGCGGAAGTCAAGAAACACGGCATCTACCTGTGAACTCGTGTCTATGGCCCTCTGAGTCTCGTGGACAAATAGCGCGAGCTGGGTTTCACACGACCATCTTTTTCGAAACCCATGCTGATTCCTACAGAGTAGATTTCTAGTCTCCAGAAAAGTCATTATATTCGAACATAACACGTGTTCCAAAATTCTACAACTGATCGACGTTAGAGATATAGGTCTATAGTTCTGCACATCTGTTCGACGTCCCTTCTTGAAAACGGGGATGACCTGTGCCCTTCTCCAATCCTTTGGAACGCAACGCTCTTCTGGAGACCTACGGTACACCGCTGCAAGAAGGGGGGCAAGTCCGTACTGCCTCGATTGCCGCTGCAACCTGTAAGTGCAACTCTTGGCTTTCTGCAATCATCTTCCCAGTCCTAAAATGGAGCCCTCAGAGAAAACGAAATTAGTCAAGCAGAGAGGTTGTAGTGTCCCTTAAGCCATTTTTATGGACATTGCGTGTGCAATGCATATAAAAAACGCGAATAAAGTAAAACAAACAAGACTTAAAAGGCATTTGTGAAGAATTGTACAATTAATACTTACAAAAAACTGCAACGTAAATACTCTGATGAGAAAAAGACCTTATCGCTGATAATTAACGTTGTTGTGGTCTTAAGTCCAGAGACTGGTTTGATGCAGCTCTCCATGCTACTCTATCCTGTGCAAGCTTCTTCATCTCCCAGTACCTATTGCAACCTACATCCTTCTGAATCTGCTTAGTGTATTCATCTCTTGGTCTCCCTCTACAATTTTTACCCTCCACGCTGCCCTCCAGTACTAAATTGGTGATCCCTTGATGCCTCAGAACATGTCCTACCAACCGATCCCTTCTTCTAGTCAAGTTGTGCCACAAATTTCTCTTCTCCCCAATTCTATTCAATACCTCCTCATTGGTTATGTGATCTACCCATCTAATCTTCAGCACTCTTCTGTAGCACCACATTTCGAAAGCTTCTATTCTCTTCTTGTTCAAACTATTTATCTCCCATGTTTCACTTCCATAAATGGCTACACTCCATACAAATACTTTCAGAAATGACTTCCTGACAAATCTATACTCGATGTTAACAAATTTCTCTTCTTCAGAAACGCTTTCCTTGCCATTGCCAGTATACATTTTATATCCTCTCTAATTTCACCATCATTAGTTATTTTGCTCCCCAAACAGCAAAACTCACTTACTACTTTAAGTGTCTCATTTCCTAATCTAATTTCCTCAGAATCATCCGAGTTAACTCGACCATATTCCATTATCCTCGTTTTGTTTTTGTTGATGTTCATCTTATATCCTCCTTTCAAGACACTGTCCATTCCATTCAACTGCTCTTCCAGGTCCTTTGCTGTCTCTGACAGAATTACAATGTCATCGGCGAACATCAAAGTTTTTATTTCTTCTCCATGGATTTTAATTCCTACTCCGAATTTTTCTTTTGTTTCCTTTACTGCTCGCTCAATATACAGATTGAATAACATCGGGGATAGGCTACAACCCTGTCTCACTCCCTTCCCAACCACTGCTTCCCTTTCATGCCCCTCAACTCTTATAACCGCCATCTGGTTTCTGTACAAATTGTAAATAGCCTTTCGCTCCCTGTATTTTACCCCTGACACCTTCAGAATGTGAAAAAGTGTATTCCAGTCAACACTGTCAAAAGCTTTCTTTAAGTCTACAAATGCTAGAAACGCAGATTTGTCTTTCCTTAATCTATCTTCTAAGGTAAGTTGTAGGGTCAGTATTGTCTCACGGGTTCCAACATTTCTACGGAATTCAAACTGATCTTCCCCGAGGTCAGCTTCTACCAGTTTTTCCATTCGTCTGTAAAGAATTCGGGTTAGTATATTGCAGCCGTGACTTATTAAACTGATAGTTCGGTAATTTTCACATCTGTCAACCCTTGCTTTCTTTGGGATTGGAATTATTATATTCTTCTTGTAGTCTGAGGGTATTTCGCCTGTCTCATACATCTTGCTCACCAGATGGTAGAGTTTTGTCATCGTTGGCTTTCCCAAGGCTATCAGTAGTTCTAATGGAATGTTGTCTACTCCTTGGGCGTTGTTTCGACTTAGATCTTTCAGTGCTCTGTCATACTCTTCACGCAGGATTATATATACCAGTTCATCTTCATCTACATTCTCTTCCATTTCCAGAATATTTTCCTGTAGTACATCGCCTTTGCATAGACCCTCTATATACTCCTTCCACCTTTCTGCTTTCCCTTCTTTGCTTAGAACTGGGTTTCCATCTGAGCTCTTGATAATCATACAAGTGGTTCTCTTTTCTCCAAAGGTCTCTTTAATTTTCCTGTAGGCAGTATCTATCTTACCCATAGTGATATATGCCTCTACATCCTTACATGTGTCCTCTAGCCATCCATGCTTAGCCATTTTGCACTTCCTGTCGTTCTCATCCTCTGCTACCTTCACTATTTCATCTCTCAAAGCTACCCATTCTTCTTCTATTGTATTTCTTGCCCCCATTCTTGTCGGTCATTCCCTAATGCTCTCTCTCAAACTCTCTACAACCTCGGGTTCTGTCAGTTTATCCAGGTCCCATCTCTTTAAATTCCCATCTTTTTGCAGTTTCTTCAGTTTTAATCTGCAGTTCATGCCCAACAGATTGTGGTCAGAGTCCACATCTGCCCCTGGAAATGTCTTACAATCTAAAACCTGGTTCCTAAATCTCTGTCTTACCATTATATAGTCTATCTGAAACCTAGTATCTCCAGGGTTCTTCCATGTATACAACCTTCTTTCATGATTCTTGAACCAAGTGTTAGCTACGATTAAGTTATGCTCTGTGCAAAATTCTACCAGGCGGCTTCCTCCTTCATTCCTTACCCCCATTCCTTATTCACCTACTACGTTTCCTTCTCTTCCTTTTCCTACTACCGGATTCCAGTCACCTATGACTATTAAATTTTCGTCTCCCTTCACTATCTCAATAATTCCTTTTATCTCATCATACATTTAAACAATCTCTACGTCATCTGCGGAGCTAGTTGGCATATAAACTTGTACTACTCTGGTAGCCGTGGGCTGTGTATCTATCTTGGCTACAATAATACGTTCACTATGCTGTTTGTTGTAGCTTACCCGCATTCCTATTTTTTATTCATTTTTAAGTCTACTCCTGCATTACCCCTATTTGATTTTGTATTTATAATTCTGTATTCACCTGACCAGAAGTCTTGTTCCTCCTGCCACCGAACTTCACTAATTCCCACTACATCCAACTTTAACCTGTTCATTTCCCTTTTTAAATTTTCTAAGGTTAAGGGATCTGACATTCCACGCTCCGATCCGTAGGACGCCAGTTTTCTTTCTCCTGATAACGACGTCCTACTCTGATACTCTGTCCGCTCCTCCTACGCCTTTGAGAAGGCCGTTGGCAGAATGAGTGTAACTTCTAACGCTGGAAGTCTTCGGCCGCGATTGGTTATTATTTTTATTGAAAATTTAAGCAGTGGCGTGGTCCGAACCTGGGGCCGAGGACTTCTGATGATTGTCGAAGGCGATACCCCAGGACCACGGGTCTGCTCCAATAACTTCATTATGATTAACATCGATGAACAATGGTCGAGCCACAAACAACTTCAGTATGGCCTTCCACAAGGATCGGTCTTGTCACCAACATTCTTCCTGTTTACGGTAATGATTTACGTGCTGCTGCGTGTCATCCTGGCCCAATTGGTCAACCACAACGACAACTAGTGCTACCCTTGATCATACGTTATTCCTTACGCCACACGTCCAGACCAAGAGAGTTCAACTTTTTTCATGTATTTCACGAATTGTATCCTATTCTGGCGAGTGGGAAAAATTAATGTCTTGACAAAACTAAAGCTTTAAAAAGCAGCGATCCTGCCTGCGCTGTTGTAGGGTTTGCTCAACCTGGGATACTACCAGCCTCTCAAATCTGAAGCCCCTCCAGGTAATTCAGAATTCTTGGCAACTACCGACGATGAGAGAACATGTGGAAACTATTCTCAAAAATCGATGCGCTACACCGTACAACTTACCATTACCACCTCCTCCACGCTGGCTCGGTAGATCCCGCACGACACCTTCGTATAAAGGTGCCTCGTATCATTGTGGAAACACCGCAATAGCTACCAGACTATCGTAACCACCATTGCAGCAGTGCTCAAGGAACCCGAGCCCAAATCTCTGCTTACGCTTGAATAAAGTGAACCTAAGGCTCCCTAAACCTATTCAACCCAGAAACACTATAAAGAAAAGAAAAGCAGGACAAGGAGAGTGCTGCTACGGACGAGGTCGCCACTGGCGCGACGTTATGCAAAGTCAGCGTGCAGGACAGGGCAGAATGGTTTTCTGTTTGGCGAATGGGGAAGGCACGCTAGAGCAACACACACCTTGGTGTCTCTGGCCGCGATTGTGAGGAAGCACGCTAGAGGAACACACGGTGGTGTGTCCGGTCGCTATTGAGCAAGTATGTGTGCATGTGTGTGTGTGTGTGTGTGTGTGTGTGTGTGTGTGTGTGCGCGCGCTTGTCTATTCAGGGTTACTCACTTATGGGTCCGCCAGCAACATATGGACTTCCGTTTTAGAAATGGTGAGCATCCTTGATAAATTGTGCTCCGAATTTCTTGACAGTGTGGTAACTGGCTATCAATGGGTGTGGTTGTGAGCCGTTACGCTGCATGTCGTTGCCGTCAATCCGCTCTTGCCGGTAATTAAAGTGTGCTAAGCCAGGACTGTGAATCATTGAGGCGTTATTAGTGGTTTGGAATTTTAAAGACGATTTTTCACAACGTCTATTCACTGGCGTTGTATTTAAAGTTGCAGTGCTTCCCACCGGGTAACTGAATACTGTGCTGATTTTCTCAAAGAAGGTTAATGGTAGCCTTCCAGGAAACAATTTAATTGGCTTTTCTGCAGTGAATAATTGCGTTTTTTTAGAGTAATCGATACTGATGTTTCCTAAATGCGAGAGGCTCACCGCTAGAAAAATTAACTGTGCGTTATTACTTTTCGTGCACTCAGTAGCTGCACTCTCGTAATTAACGTTCTCATTGAAGGCAAAAGCCAAGTGCCGGCCATTAGTAAATGTAACTGTCAATAATTATCACCGTCCAGCGGATGACTATGTTAGCTATGTTTGTTGGTTGGAGGACATGGTTATGGGGGGCAGTATGTATGTGTTTTAGCCTCGTGCCTTTTTAAGAGTGTTATCACTGTGGAAATTGTTTGGTGTCTCTATGTTTTAGTATATTTTTGTACCCTCCCGTTCTGTGGTGCGACGGCCTGTTGGCACAGTGGCGTAACCTGGGCCACCTGAGTCTCAGTAATACAGGCCGGTTGCTAGGCCTACGTGTATTTGATGTTGTGTATTTTTTAAAACTGTTTAATGGATTCGCCTTCATCGTTCATGAGATGTTAACTGATTTGCTCAAGGCGCTCTTTGTGTGGGTGATTATTTTTAATAATGCTTGTGAATTTAGGATTTTAAACGTAATGATTAAGATTTCGATGTTGGAAGTAACGCAATTGTGTAAGTATTTAGCTAGTCGGTTTTGGTTTGAGCACATGAAGTAACTGATGATTTGGAGTTCGCTAGTTAATTAATATATGTTTGTTTATACCAGAATGTATACTTTTAAAGCTAATTATGACTTGTTGGTTTCTCTGGGGTGTGTTCTGTTTCATCTTTACATGGTCAAGAGTATTTATTGCTAATCTGCATGCAGTAATTGTTGTGAGAAATAAAATATGTTATTGTATTTGCTTTTATGGGCTCAGTGATCTCCACTTCCAAAGCCCGATGTCCTGTTATTACATTTCATTGGCAACAGGTAACATGGTAACATACACTCCTGGAAATTGAAATAAGAACACCGTGAATTCATTGTCCCAGGAAGGGGAAACTTTATTGACACATTCCTGGGGTCAGATACATCACATGATCACACTGACAGAACCACAGGCACATAGACACAGGCAACAGAGCATGCACAATGTCGGCACTAGTACAGTGTATATCCACCTTTCGCAGCAATGCAGGCTGCTATTCTCCCATGGAGACGATCGTAGAGATGCTGGATGTAGTCCTGTGGAACAGCTTGCCATGCCATTTCCACCTGGCGCCTCAGTTGGACCAGCGTTCGTGCTGGACGTGCAGACCGCGTGAGACGACGCTTCATCCAGTCCCAAACATGCTCAATGGGGGACAGATCCGGAGATCTTGCTGGCCAGGGTAGTTGACTTACACCTTCTAGAGCACGTTGGGTGGCACGGGATACATGCGGACGTGCATTGTCCTGTTGGCACAGCAAGTTCCCTTGCCGGTCTAGGAATGGTAGAACGATGGGTTCGATGACGGTTTGGATGTACCGTGCACTATTCAGTGTCCCCTCGACGATCACCAGTGGTGTACGGCCAGTGTAGGAGATCGCACCCCACACCATGATGCCGGGTGTTGGCCCTGTGTGCCTCGGTCGTATGCAGTCCTGATTGTGGCGCTCACCTGCACGGCGCCAAACACGCATACGACCATCATTGGCACCAAGGCAGAAGCGACTCTCATCGCTGAAGACGACACGTCTCCATTCGTCCCTCCATTCACGCCTGTCGCGACACCACTGGAGGCGGGCTGCACGATGTTGGGGCGTGAGCGGAAGACGGCCTAACGGTGTGCGGGACCGTAGCCCAGCTTCATGGAGACGGTTGCGAATAGTCCTCGCCGATACCCCAGGAGCAACAGTGTCCCTAATTTGCTGGGAAGTGGCGGTGCGGTCCCCTACGGCACTGCGTAGGATCCTACGGTCTTGGCGTGCATCCGTGCGTCGCTGCGGTCCGGTCCCAGGTCGACGGGCACGTGCACCTTCCGCCGACCACTGGCGACAACATCGATGTACTGTGGAGACCTCACGCCCCACGTGTTGAGCAATTCGGCGGTACGTCCACCCGGCCTCCCGCATGCCCACTATACGCCCTCGCTCAAAGTCCGTCAACTGCACATACGGTTCACGTTCACGCTGTCGCGGCATGCTACCAGTGTTAAAGACTGCGATGGAGCTCCGTATGCCACGGCAAACTGGCTGACACTGACGGCGGCGGTGCACAAATGCTGCGCAGCTAGCGCCATTCGACGGCCAACACCGCGGTTCCTGGTGTGTCCGCTGTGCCGTGCGTGTGATCATTGCTTGAACAGCCCTCTCGCAGTGTCCGGAGCAAGTATGGTGGGTCTGACACACCGGTGTCAATGTGTTTTCCATTTCCAGGAGTGTAGTTACGTGGTGAAGTGGGCAGTGGCTGTACACGCCGGTAGTAAACAAGTAGTTTACTATAGTTGATATTCTGTCACACTGCCTAAGTGCCCTTTCTGTTGTAAGCTAGGGCAGTCTCAGACTGTGCGTCATGGGAACAAGTAGTGTGATGGACTTGACTAATTTGAGGAAAGAGTGCCTCCAGCATGAAATACGAATTAGGCAGCAGGCTGAGGAGAGTAGTGTCGCTAAGTTGTGTTAACGGTTGCGGGCTGCCTTGAGCGTACCCCTAAACATCGCTGCCGCGTCTGTTGGGAAGCCAAGTTCAGCATGATCCGCCTGTAGAGCGATGCTCGCTAGTGTTCAGCAAGATGGTGCCACGTTTAGAAGGGCATTTCCCTCCCGTAAGTAAATTTTCCAGATACAAGCCATGTTAGGACATCTAGCTAATATTATTCGGAATGTCCGTTTAAGTAACCACGATACTCGGAAATTGTCTGAAATGCAGATGTTGCAAAAGGAAGCACTTGTCTTCATTGGCAGGATGAGGATGATGGAGGAAAGGCGGGCCGTAGCGATGTGACTCATAAATTCGATCCTGGTAAACAATGTTGTACAGTACCTAACCTGTAAAATGTTGTGTTCATGGGGTTCAGGGGCTATCAGTGGGAGGCTCTGAACAGATGGTAATGTTATTACGGTTCATGGTTAAACTGGAAGAGGAAGCTGAGGTGCCACAAGATTCTTGTAGTGTTATTTTCCAAATTATTTTCTCTTGAACGGTTGGTGAACTTAGTAGAATAATTTTGGAAACATTGCAAAAAAAAGGAGACTAACTGTGTTTCATAGAAGATTATGTTGGAAGATTTAGGAACTCTCAGAAGGAGGGAGTTGATTGACCAGCATGTATTTAAAGAAGAACACGTAATGAACCATCAGGCCAATACGTTGATAGTGTGCATATTGCCTCTGTGTTGAGATTTATGACAGGGATACTGAGGGCAGTATTCTTGGCGGCATGCAGCCGGAGAACCGTTCTAGAATAGTTTTCCGACAGACCTCAGTCTTTCGCTCATTTCGATAAGTTGGTACTGCGGAGTGACGACATTCAGTTTTTCCTTTTCTTTTTCTTTTTTTCTTGTTTTTTTTTTTCAATCATCTATCTTCGTACTGGTTTGATGCGGCCCGCCACGAATTCCTCTCCTGTTCCAACCTCTTCATCTCAGAGTAACATTTGCAACCTATGTCGTCAACTATTTGCTGGATGTATTCCAACCTCTGTCTTCCTCCACAATTTTTTCCCTCTACAGCTGCCTCTAGTACCATGGAAGTTATTCCCTGGGATGTCTTAACAGATGTCCTATCATCCCGCCCCTTCTCCTTCTCAGTGCTTTCCGCATGTTCCTTTCCGCTCCGATTCTGCGCAGAATCTCCTTATTCCTTACCTTATCAGGCGACCTAATTTTCAACATTCGTCTGTAACATCACATCTCAAATGCTTAGATTCTCTTCTGATCTGGTTTTCCTACAGTCCACGTTTTTCTACCGTACAATTCTATACTCCAGACGTACATTCTTAGACATTTCTTCCTCAAATGAAGGCCTGTGTTAGATACTAGTAGACTTCTCTTGGCAAGGAATGCTCTTTTTGCTAGTGTTAGTTTGCTTTTGATGTCCTCCTTGCTCCAGCCGTCATTGGTTATTTTGCTATCTAGGTAGCAGAATTCCTTAACATCATTTACATCGTGACCATCAATCCTGGTAAGTTGTTCTCATTGCTGCTACTTCTCAATACTTTCGTCTTTCTTCGATTTACTCTAAATCTGCATTCTGTACTCATTAGACTGTTCATTTCATTCAGCACATCCTGTACTTCTTCTTCACTTTCACTCAGGATAGCAATGTCATCAGCGAATCGTATCATTAATATCATTTCACCTCGAATTTGATTGCACTCCTGAACTTTAATTTCCACCACTGCTTTTTCGATGTACATATTGAACAGTAGAGGCGAAACACTACATCCCTGTCTTACACCCATTTTAATACAACACTTCGTTCTTGGTCGTCCACTCTTATTATTCCCTATTGGAACTTCCACATATTGTATATTACGTGACTCTCCCTATAGCTTACTCCTGTTTTTCTCATAATTTCGAACATCTTGCACCATTTTCATTGTTGGATGCTTTTTCCAAGCTGACAAATCCAATGAATGTGTCTTGAGTTTTCTTTAGTCTTATCAACTGAAAAGTCAGAATTGTCTCTGGTGCCTTTATCTTTCCTAAAGTCAAACCGACCGTCATCTAACACATCCTCAGTTTTCTTTCCCATTCTTCTGTATATTATTCTTGTCAGCAGCTTGGATGCACTTGACAGTGGAATTACCGTTGCCCTCTTAATGTTACCATCCTTGCTTTTAACTTCACCTTTTAACTTCACCGAACGCTTTTTGACTAAGTATGCTGAGTCAGTCCTCCAGACAATAATTTCTTTTTCGATTTCTTCACATTTTTTACTGGAGCCATTTCGTCTTAGCATCCCTTCACTTCCTACTTATTTCACTCTCAGTGGCTTGTATTTCTGAATTTCCCTGAACATTTTTGTACTTCTTTCATCGATCAGCTGAAGTATTTCTTTTGTTACCCATGGTTTCTTCGAAGTTACTTTCTTTGCACCTATTTTTCTTCCAACTTCTGTGACTGCGCTTTTTAGAGACGTCCATTCCTCCTATTGAGCTATTCCTGATTGCTGTATCTATCGCCCTGAACTTCAAGCCTGTCTTGTCATTCGTTAGTACTTCCGTATCCCACTTCTTGACATATTGATTCTCCTCGACAAATCTTTTAAACTTCAGCCTACTCTTCATCACTACTATATTGTGATCTGAGTCTATATCTGTTCCTGGGTACACCTTGCAATTCAGTATCTGATTTCCGAATCTCTGTCTGTCCATGATGTAATCTAATTTAAATCTTCCCGTGTCACTCGGCCTTCTCCGACTATGCCTCCTCATCCTGTTTTTCTTGAGCAGAGTCTTAGCTATAACTATTTGAAATTGTTGCATAACTCCATTAGTCTTTCTCCTCTGTCATTGCTTGTCCCAAGCCTATATTCTTCTGTAACCTTTTCTTCTACATTCGGTACGGAAATGAAAAGCGGAGCCGCCAGAGGATAAGTAAGTTGTGGGTTGGAATTGATCGGCGAACTACGACGCAAGGCGTTCGGTATGGAGCGTGTTTTCGTTGTGCAAAACAGAGAAATTTTGCACGAGAGACTGTGGTGTGCAAAGCAGGAGACGTCCGAACAGCTGACGCCGCCGAAGCGGGGCGCCGTGATGTGGTCTGCTCCTCCGTTGTTAGGCTACTCCAGGTTGTGTGCAGTAAGTAACTTCCACTGAGGAAATGGTGTTCCAATAGCCACAAGGTCATGGAAAAAAATTCCTGTGCAGGGCAGAGAAACGCCTTTGCCTTCTCATCTTATTGGTGAACAAGCCATAAAAACGTTAAGGGTATTATGGCACCCTGACACTGACACATTCCAGTGCCATGTGCAGCTGAAGAGTCATCGGCTCTCTAAGGCTACCGAGCGCAATGTCCTGTCCACAATAGCATCAATCTATGACCCACTGGGGCTTCTAGGTCCAACAGTCATAAGATGTAAATTGTTCTTGCAGCGCTTGTGGCAACTAAGCCTTGATTGGGATGAAATTCTTACATCCAACGTCACTGATGAATGGAATGCTGTTTGTGTGCAACTGCCTTCCCTAAATGGTATTTCGATTAACAGGAAGATCATTCCTTGCCCCCAGTATGTTAGATTAGAAATTCGTGGTTTTTGTGATGCTTCACAGTTGGCATATGGTGCGTGTGTATACGTCAGATGTGTTCTTCCCAATAGCAGTGTGTTGGAGTCATTGACTGCAGCCAAATGTCGGGTTGCCCCTGTAAAACAACAGTCTCTTCCACGACTGGAATTATGTGGTGCTCTGGTTCTTGCTCGACTCATTCACAAGGTGGCCAATGCCTTAGACATCATAGAGGCGACATTCATTTGTGGACGGACTCCACAATTAGTTCTCTGTTGGCTGCAGCGTAGTCCTGGTCGTTGGAAAACTTTTGATGCCAACAGAGTCTCTGAAATCCAGGAACTGAGTTCAGTTGCCAACTGGAGACATGTCAAATCAGAGGATAATCCTACTGACCAGTTATTACGTGGTATTAATCCAGCTGCCTTGAGTTCACTTGTTTAGTGGTGGTCTGGCCCGTCATGGCTATTCACTTGCGACCTCGACTGCAACACGTGCACTCCACTTAGTGTAGAAGATGCGCCCGACAGAAGGTTTACACAAATATCCTTGATGTCGGTCATTAAACTTGATGATGAACTGCTCTGTAAATATTCATCATTCAAGAAAACTTTGGCGTATGCACTGAGGTTTGCTAATAATACTAGCCTTCAGCAATCGACAGGATAACTGGGCCACTCACTCCACAGGAATGCCAAAACGTTATCAAAAGGGCCTTTGGCACAGCTCAACATACTGAATATGGTAATGAGATCGCTCTGTTGAAGGCCAGTTCCCCTATTCCACATAATAGCAAACTAAGGGACTTGCATCCGTTTGTTGATGCTGAAATTATTTTACGAGTGGGAGGGAGATTAATGAATGCTGATGTACCATATGATGAGCGCTATCCTATTATCGTACCGCCTAAACATCATTTGACAAAAATTCTCATAACAGATGAACATGAAAATCTGTTGCACGCTGGGTCCCAACTTTTGTCGGTTATGTTGCGTAGGAGGTTTTGGATCCCCAATGGGCGCAACACAGTCAAATGCGTTATCAGAAAATGTTTAAAATGCTTTAGGCTTAAGTCCAAGACCGCAGTTCAACTCATGGATAAGCTACCTGCAGCTAGAGTAAACCACTCTCGTCCATTCCAGCACTTTGGAGAAGATTATGCAGGCCCTATTGCTGTAAGGCATGGTGGAAGACGGAGTAAGGTTACCACCAAGGCTTAGATTGCTTTATTCATTTGCATGGTAACCAAGGCCATCCACTTGGAATTAGTTAGTGGCTTGGTAACAAGTTTATTTGGGCCGGCCGCGGTGGTCTAGCGGTTCTAGCGCTGCAGTCCGGAACCGCGGGACTGCTACGGTCGCAGGTTCGAATCCTGCCTCGGGCATGGGTGTGTGTGATGTCCTTAGGTTAGTTAGGTTTAAGTAGTTCTAAGTTCTAGGGGACTTATGACCTAAGATGTTGAGTCCCATAGTGCTCAGAGCCATTTGAATCATTTTTGAACAAGTTTATTTTTGGCCGCCCTCAGGAGATTCATTGCAAGAAGAGGAAAACTTTCTCACATGTACAGTGACAATGGTATCACATTTGGAGGTGCAAACAATGAACTTAAACGTTTTTTCTGTAATGATGCTACTGTTGAAGGTATGGTGAATTGTTCGACCTCAGAGGGAATCAGATGGAGGTTCACTGCACCTCGTGCCCCTCACTTTGGTGGCCTTTTGGAGGCAGGAATCAAATGTATGAAGTCACATCTCAGACTCGTCATCGGCAATGCAGTACTGACATTTGAAGAACTAACTAGTGTGTTAATTCAGACAGAAGCATGCTTGATTTCAAGGCCGTTGTGGATTCTGTCTGATGACCTAGATTCTCCTGCCGCTCTCACTCCTGGTCATTCCCTAATCGGACAGACCCTTTGTGCTCATCCTGAACGCTCTGTCCTTGAGGCTCCCACCAACAGGTTGCACAGATGGCAACTTGTACAGCACTTGCATCAGTCCTTTATGGAAGAGGTGGTCCACAGAATACATACATGATCCGCAGCAACGCAGAAAATGGACATCAGAAGCAGCATGGCAACCCCAGATCGGGGGTCATGCGCTGGTCGAGGAGCATAACTTGCCACCCTTGGTGTGGAGGCTGGGTGTAATTGAGCAGCTGTTTCCCGGTCCTGATAAGCGTGTGTGTGTGGCGCCGGTAAAAACTGCTAATGAGCAGATTACGAGACCTATAGCAAAATTGTGTCCCCTGCCGAAGCAGTGAATCAGTTAAGTGTTCCCTCAGATCTGTGTAGTGGTATATGATACAGGGCCACTGCAAATTACGATTTACTGGAACAACCTTTTAATTCATAAGATCAGCTTGGGAAGCTGTGGATGGTTCTTGTAGACTAACTGTTCTACTGATTTTAATGTTTTTATGCAGTATGATATTGTCGCAGCAGCAGCTGACTAGCTCTGTAGTGTAGTGGATATGATACTAAACTGTTACATGGAGAGTCGAGAGCTCAAAGCGCACCTGGAATGTACAATTTTAATTTCTATATTCGGTTCGAGCACATTCTAGAAGTATCCAAAAATGTCAAGAATCATTGTACTGGAATGTTCTGTAGTTGTATATATACTGTATGTGTTCTGGCCGGAGGCAGTACGCTCTGCGCTCTTGTATGTGCAAGTGCTGACTAAACCTTCGTTAAGTGAAGTTAATGTTCGTCATTCATCTAATTACACCTTCTTCTACGTGACATTATTCTGGCAGAGGCGCCGAGTATAGGAACGTGTGATAGCGCACGTTATCGACGACAAAGTGGCTCCCTTCAGGCCACGACAGAGCCGCCGTTTACGTGGCGAGAAACCCGAGTTCGACCATATTCAGCAGATTACAATCTATCGGACACAGAAGAAGAAGAGGACGTTACGATGACAGCAACTGTGTGCCATCACATGAGACATCCTTTCTGGTTCGCTGGTGAGGATGGCCAAGATCCAAACAAGTGACTGAAGGTATATGAGCGTATAGCCAGATTTAACAAATGGGATGACACTGTTTGTTTGGCTAACGTATTTTTCTACTTGGAGGGCACTACAAAGCAATGGTATGAGAACAACGAGGAGAAGTTCAGAAGCTGGGAAGTATTCCAGGCGGAACTGAGCAAGTATTTCGGCTACACACAACGACAGAAGAGCAAGGCTGAAGATAAATTAAAGTGCAGGGCACAGCGTCCAGGAGAAACTACAGCATCCTACATTCAAGACGTCTTGGAGCTGTGTAAAACAGTGGATCCTAGAACGAAGGAGGAAGATTAGGTTGCACATCTCATGAATGGTGTTGCTGAGGACGTGTATCAAGCCCCACTCCCGAAGGAGGTTTCGACAGCAGACGACTTCATAAAATGATGCCAGTATATCGAGACAATGCATCAAAAAAGAATTACACGCAAGAGGTTTGAACGGTTTTCAAACGTCGTATCCATGTCTTTGATGGAGGAAGCAACTGATTTCACAAGTGTTCTTCGTCAGATAGTGAGAGAGGAAGTTCAGAAGGCACTTGGATTTCACGGTAGCAAAAAACCGAGACGCTTCAAGAGGTCATAAGGGAGGAAGTGGAACAGACATTGAACCCAATCTCTCGTCTTCATTTCCCTTTAAATCGGTGAAAAAGTCGAGACCCAGGCGGAATTACGTTCCTATAATGCCGCATGAGGAACCTGTTTGGGCACCAAGGAAGACTGACGTCTGGATGACCCGGGATAACCAACCAGTATGTTTCCACTGTGGACGACCGGGACATGTGGTGCGCTATTGTCGAGAAAGGCGGCGGATATTTGCTGACGCTCGCGCCAGTAGACAGCAGACCATCTTAACCAACGCCAACTCCGGGAGGATGAAGATGAACAAGAAGATGTGGGTGCAGGACGACGTAGGCCATCATCGCTGCAAGCTAGCCGCTGGAGAGGACGCTCCCCAACACGCCTAACAAGGTCTCCATCGCCGTTTAGAAGCTCCAGCCGATCACCTAGCCGCAGCTACCTGGAAAACTAAAGGGTGCGACCTTCCTTGGAGGTGAGGCCGCCGAAGAGAAAAATCCTCTGCTGTCGATCACAACAAAAATGATAGGAAACTACGTCGACATCCTCATGGATGGCCGACCAGCCCAAGCTCTTGTGGACCCTGGAGCATCATGTTCAGTCATTTCGGAGAAGTACCGTCGCCAGTTGCAGAAAACCGTATTGGTCGAAACATCTCTTCTGAAGGTGGCTAATGGGAAATATGTAAAACCTACAGGAATATGTGTTATTCGTGTGAGTATAAGTGGCCATACACAGCCCTTAGAATTCATCGTCTTACAAGAGTGTAGTCGTGACGTCATTCTCAGATGGGACTTTTTGAAAGCTTCTCAGGCAATTATAGATTGTGGTCGCTTGAAGATTATGCTAGACGAGATGAGATACTGTGGACAGGAAGATGCGCATCCGAAAGTGTGGAGACTGTGTGCTGGATGAAATGATCATTCCTGCAGTCAGCGCTAGAAAGGTTACTGTCACGTGTCAAGCCATGCATCAACCCATGAATCTTTTAGTGGAATGTAAGAGAAGCATACCACTGAAGAATAACTTGGTCATCCCAGCCTCTGTCGTCTCGTTTAAGAACGAATTCGGTGAATTGTGGACAGTTAACTGTCGTCGAGAACTGCACATTCTTCCAAGACGCCTGTGCATTGCAACCGGTGAGTCGTTAATTGAAGAACAGCTGAGCATCATAGAAACCTCTGTGGGCGAAATTAGCGCTACCACTACGAGACAAGATCTTCTAGCTCAACTATCACCAGATATCACTAAGGAGCAACAGAAAAAGCTACTTGCCATTCTTCAAGAGTTCTCTGAATACTTCAATCCACAGGTGAAGAGCAAATTAGACAAATCGACAGTGAAGCACCAGTTTTGCACTGGAGACCATCAACCAATAAGCTAGAGAGCATACCATGTGTCAGCAACAGAATGTCGAATAATTCGCGACGAGGTAAAGAAAATGATGAAGAATGACATCATTCAGCCTTCACAGAGCCCATGGTCGTCACCAGTGGTCCTCGTCAGGAAGAAGGATGGCAGTTGGCGCTTTTGTGTTGATTACAGGAAGCTTAATAAGATAACTAAAAAGAACGATTACCCTCGTCCACGAATTGACGATACTCTAGATTGTCTGAAAGGGGCTAAGTTTTTCTCAACCATGGACATGTACTCGGGATACTGGCAAATCGAAGTAGATGAGGCTGATCGTGAGAAAACTGCATTCATCACCCCTGAGGGCCTGTATGAGTTTAAGGTAATGCCGTTTGGTTTGTGTAATGCACCAGCAACTTTTGAACACATGATGGATAATCTTCTAAGGCACCTGAAGTGGATGATGTGCCTTTGTTACTTAAATGACATTATAGTGTTCTCAGAGACATTTGATGGACATATAAGAAGAAATGGCTCAAATGGCTCTGAGCACTATGGGACTTAACATGTGAGGTCATCAGTCCCCTAGAACTTAGAACTACTTAAACCTAACTAACCCGAGGACATCACACACATCCATGCCGGAGGCAGGATTTGAAGCTGCGACCGTAACTGTCGCACACTTCCAGACTGACGCGTCTAGAACAGCTCGGTCACAACGGCTGGCACATATAAGAAGACTGAGGGCCGTTCTTAAGTGTCTCCAACAAGGCGGACTGGAACTTAATCCAAGAAATTGTCTATTTGGAGCAAAAGAAATCAAAATACTTGGGCACATTGTGTCAAATGAAGGTGTGCGGCCAGACCCAGAAAAGGTGAGATCTGTAACGGAATTTCCTACTCCTAAAAGTATTAGAGATGTGAGAAGCTTCCTCGGATTATGTTCTAATTACCGTCGTTTTATCAAAGACTTTTGTTTCAAAGCCAGGACACTCCAAGAGTTGTTAAAAGCTGATGCTAAATTTATCTGGAGTGGTACTCAACAGGATTCTTTCGATGTGCTGCGAAAAGTTCTGACGACTCTCCCTGTACTTGTCTGTATGATGAGAGAGCGCCTACAGAACTAGACACAGATGCCAGCGGGTATGGGATCGGTGCTGTTCTGGTGCAAATTTCGGATGGAAAAGAGAAGGTTATAGCCTATGCTTCTAGGACACTTGCAAAAGGCGAGAGAAACTATTCAACTATAGAAAGAGAATGTCTTGCTATGATCTAGGCCATGTGCAAATTTCGACAGTGTCTCTTTGGAAGGCCATTCACAGGTGTTGGTTGACAGGTCTTAAGGATCCAAGAGGATGACTCACCAGGTAGGCAGTACGGCTTCAAGAGTATGACATTACCATAGTGTACTAAAGTGGAAGAAAACACCAAGATGCCGACTGTCTCTCAAGAAACCCTGTGCAAGACCATCAATACTTTGATGAAGATAGTGACTGTCTGGCTGCGCTCCAGGATCTCTCTGCTGAGCAGAAGAAGGACGCCAAGATATCTCAAACTTTGTTTGCCTTAAATCGGTCAGAGGATGTGAAAGGACAATTTAAGGTTAATGGATTACTTTGCAAGAAAAACTTTGATCCGTTTGGAAAGAGGTGGCTACCAGTGATTCCTAAACACATGCGCTTAGATGCTCTACAGAAATTCCATGACACGCCTGAGGCTGGACATTTAGACTTTATTAAGATATACGATAGAATCCGCAAGAGATTTTTCTGGCCAGGTTTATTTAGAAGTGTCCGTCACTATGTGTCGCACTGTCGAGAGAACCAGAGGAGAAAGGCAGTTCCTCAGATATCACCTGGCCAACTCATACCAATTCCACCAGCCCAAACGCATTCTCAGCGTGTTGGGATTGACCTCCTTGGACGATTTCCAACGTCTGTTAGTGGCAATAGATGGATTATTGTTTGCACTGATTATCTGACACGCTTTGCCATTGCAAAAGCCGTGAAAACATCCGAAGCATCTGAGGTAGCCAAATTCATCGTGGAAGACATTGTACTAAAACACGGTGCCCCAAGGTCGTTAATTACGGATCGAGGGAAAGTTTTTCAATCAAATCTTGTGACAGAAATAAACCGTCCGTGCAACATTATTCATCACTGCCTATCATCCGCAAACTAACGGGCTTACTGAACGCCTTAATAAGACCTTGGCCGACATGCTATCAATGTTCGTCAATGTAGAGCAGATCAATTGGGATGAGCTGCTACCTTTCGTGACTTTTACCTATAACACCGCCAAACAAGACACCACAGGATTTACGCCATTTTTCCTGGTGCATGGGCGTGAGGCGACTACAACGATGGACACTGTGCTTCCGTTACGTCCTGATGACGTGGACGACGACTACATCGGCCAGGTGTTGACCAGAGCTGAGGAAGCTCGGCAGTAACCTCGACTCCGCTCTCTGAGAAGCTCCTCAGGCGCTACTTTGGACCTTATAAGGTTGTAAGACAGTTGTCTGGTGTTGCTTATGAAGTTGAAGATTTCGACCCTGACACAAGGCTACAAACGATCAGAGATGAAGCCCTATAAGGATCCTGCAACACAGGGTAAATTCGAAGCTCCAGCGGCATGCAACAAGCGGAAGGTTGCCGAAGAGCGTAGCGGCAAAAGAAGTTATATGAAGATCAACGCCACGGTGAGAATCAGTCATCAGGAGTTGGAGTATGCAGGATCGATGACTCATTCCCAGACTAAGACGACGTAACACCGAGGCGCTTTTCACTTACAGAGGGATCAATGTCGCAGCACAAGCTGAGTAGCACCATGGTGTAGTGGATATGATACTAAACTGTTGTATGGAGGGTCGTGAGTTCAAAACTCACCTGGACTGAACAATTTCTATATTCGGTTTGAGTACATTCTAGAAGTATCCACAAATGTCAAGAATCATTGTACTGGAATGTTCTGTAGCTGTATAAATACTGTATGTGTTCTGGCTGGAAGCCGTTCACTCTGCGCTCTTGTATGTGCAAGTGCTGAATAAACCTTCGTTAAGTGAAGTTAGTGTTCGTCATTCATCTAATTACACCTTCTTCTACGTAGCAATATTAATACTTCATTGTTTTGTATCCTACATGTTAGTACCCGTAGTGTTTCACATGCAGTGTGAGAGTGGTGATGGGTGGTGTGAGCACCCCAAATGTTAGTGTATTCGTGTTTTATGTGCAGTGATATTGTGCCAAGTTATATTTTTATTGTTTTCCTTGTTTTGGTTTGTAGACTGAGAAAGCTCATTTTAGAGCGGGAGTATGTTTGGACTCTGCAACTCATTCCAAGTGCCATCTAGTGGCAGCTTCCAAAGCGGGCAGGTCATAATGTCCAGTATAGTCTGCTCCCTGTCGGGAGACCTTGCAACTATGTTCGGAAGTGGATCTCCCATGTCCTTCGTGCGTGCAGGTTAAGATGAGCCGCCGTTGTAAAGGCCAAGCAAGGTTAAGGCCCAGCGCACACTGCACGCAGCAGAGGCAGAGCCGCTTTTGTGGAGCACGCTTTCCAATGGGGCACCGCATACTGCACGCAGCCGAGGCGCAGGGCAGGATTAGCTGGGTCAGCCCTCTGTCCCTCTGTCCGAGCCGCACAGTTTTCCTCTGCCTGCGGCCCGAGGGGCCCGTTATCTCCGATCCCATCTCTGTCAGCGGTTCGCACCACCACAGAGGTGGTCTGTGGCACCGCGCTGCGCTCGGCCAGTAGTGACTTTCCAGCAGCAGTGTGTGCGTCTGCGACAGTACCTCACTTTCGTTCTTGTACGAAGTTTTTTAGTTATGGAACACCTCATTCAGATAGTTCAGGACAACCCAGTGCTGTACGACACCAGTCATCCGGATTACATGCGGAGTAAATTGAAGGACGAAATATGGAAGAAGGTTGCAGAGGAATTACATTACAGCAATTGTAAGTATTATTTATTAATTGATTTATTTATTTTATATGCATTTTCACAATATACATGTAATATTAATGACATAAGTCGTTCTCTTTAGTATTGGCCTCTTTTTATAGCTGCATACTGCCATTGAACAGAACCTTCTGGTGAATTAAAACACTCATTAAATTTTTCTCTCGTAAGAAACGCTTCACTCGTGTTTCTGCACCTACTTGGAGCAGGCGACAGAAGCTGGTTGGTACTCAGTGGTCCCATGTCGTCCTCCTCGGCGAGATCATTTGACGTAATGTTATCAGTCCTCAAGTAATTATGAAGTACACATGTAGCTGTCACAATTCTATCTACAGTCTCTAGTTTACACTCAAAAGGCCGTCTAAACACACGAAATCGGGAACTCAAGATACCAAATGCACACTCTACAGTTTGACGAGCACAAGACAGTCTGTAATTATAAACTTTATATTTGTCATTGCCAGTAACTCTGCATTTAGGGTACGGTCGCATTAAGTTTTTTAATAATGGAAATGCCTCATCACCTACGAAAACGTAAGGGGCTCTATTTTGTTGTCCAGGAAGCGATTTATCTCCTGGGATTTTTAAATTTCCGTCAGTCAGTTTTCTTCCTAATACTGAATTAGAAAAAATATTTCCATCACTAAATCTGCCCATTGAACCGACGTCTATAGAGGTAAATCTGTAATGAGCATCGACAGTAGCCATTAATACTACAGACCAATGCTGTTTGTAATTGAAAAATGAGGAACCAGATAACTGAGGTTTTCGCAAAATGATATGTTTCCCATCAACAGCTCCAAGACAATTGTAAAACTGCCATTTCCTCTCAAAGTCAGAAGCAATATTTTCCCACATAACTGTTGTTGGCTCAGGTAGATAAATGGGTTGTAGATGCTTCCATATCGCTCCACACACATCATAAACTATCTTCGACACTGTCCTTTGACCCATGCGGTAGCTTAGAGCGATGGTTTTAAACATGTCCCCCGTCGTTAAATACCTGAAATGAAAAAAGACAACAATCCGTTTATGTTGCATAAGCAGAGTGGACAGAAAGTTACTAAGTGTTTCGACATTTATGGTACGTGTACACGAAATCACAGATTGTTTCTGTCACTACTAGGAGAATGGGGCAAAACTATTCTAAAATGTAACTGTTCACCTTTCTTATGTTACTTTATACGGAAATATATGAAAAACTAAATTCAGGAATTCCTTGTTGCAGGGGAAACAGCGAAAGAAAATTGGAGAAAACTTACGGATTGTCATCGAGATGCCCTCCGTAACAGAAAAAGAAGAGTGGGCAAGCAGCGACCTCAGTCCGCCCATGGCTGTACCAAAATCAGATGGAATTTTTAGTTTCATATATGGCCAACAGAGGTACTGTAACAAATATAATGGAAGAGGTAAATGCTACAACGAGCGTTGCAAATGATGGTGGAGGAGATGACATAACAGACACACAGAGGAACGAAACACAAGGCGACTTGGGGACGCCATTGTCAAAGAAGAAGAAGAAAGCAGATGTCAGTAAAAGCATTCTTGAAAGTATTAACAGCTACGAGGAGAGAGCTAAGAAAAGAGACATTTTACGTGAAAGATCACTGCATCAAGAAAATGACGCCTTACACCAATTTTTCATGTCGATGTACCTATCGACAAAAGAGATGCCAAAGGCGTACCAAGTGTTGGTAAAGAAAAAAGTGTTTCAGATAGTATCTGAAACGGAGGAGGAAATTTTGACTAAATCAGTGGCTCCACATCATTCATCAATACCATCATGCAGCACAGAAAATAGTTCGTCTACCACGTCAATATCTGACTCTCCTGGTATAGAGTTTGAACCTTCGGCACCACATTTACTATAAACAGTGTTATCATGTTCATTATTTTAACAAATTTACAGATGGAAATTGTTTCTCTGAACTTTAATAAATATTGAGAGAAAAAATACTTTATTTCAATTGCATACCTTAAACATACAGCTAATTTTTCTTCTGTAGGTATGGGCTCCCGCATGTGACTTGGTTTTCCTCTTATGCTTTGCTCTATCAGTGTATGAACCTCTTCAAACTGCCGTCTGTTCAGTCGGAAGCTTTCCCTGAATACGTGATCAGGAACTTCCGTAGACAACGCGTATTCGCCATGTGTTCTTCGCTTTTGCATGTACTTGCTTTTCCATAGAGATCTTTCTCTGTTCTTGTATCCTCTGTACAATAAAATAACACTCCTGAGTTCCGAATCAGAATCGGAATCTAAGTCTAACTGCATAGACAGACCCGCGGTGGATATTGCTGGGCGTTCTGTGTTTCGCGAGCGCTGGGCTACCACTGAGCTCTGCCGTGCCTCTGCTGCGTGCAGTGTGCGCTGACCGGCAAAACCCATGTTGCTCTGCTGCGCCTCTGCTCTGCCTCTGCTGCGTGCAGTGTGCGGCGGGCCTAAAGGTAGTTTCGAGACCCCGTAGCGAACGGGCGTGTATGTCTCCCAGCTAAGCCACGAGCCGCAGTTGGCACGCTGTCCGTGCACGTTGTATAGTTTATTCTAATAAACACTTATACCATATAATTTGTTCTGTCCAATTATTGTGAGTGGAAAGAAGGGGAAGACAGTGAGTCCTCTCGCACTATACACTCAAACTCCAATGTACCACCACAGGAGGAAGAGCCCGTGCATACAGACCCTTTGTATCGTTAACTTTGATTTTGTGAGCAGCCCAGATCAGAAGATTTTTTTTTGTGCCTTCTCTACACAGTCTTCCACTCTTTTTGGTACCTCCTCATAGTATTAGCATCACTTTGTAATTTGATTTGAGTTTCAGTGAATTTTATTCTCTCTAAATTTTTATTGCGATTTTTGTCCCCATTAGAGCAAGTAAATGTTTGTTAACCTCTTTCCTGGCTTACATTACAAGATCCTTTACATTGTTGTACACCTTTTCCATGGTTAGGCGGCTCACTAACTGATCTGTACGGGTCGTCTGGGTAGAATGGATTGCACACGTCATATTAGATTTAGGTCCTCTGATGTGAATGGAGGAACTATGACAGTGCAAGGAAACTAGTGACACACATATATAGACTTCATTGTGCTGCAACACTTAACTAAAGTTGCACAGCAACTCACTGGATGTGCTTGCAGACAGATACAACTAAGCAGTGCCTTTCAAGGCGTGCATTGCTGAGTACAATGTTGACAAGACTACATCCGTCCTGGGCGCTGCACTGTCAATCACTGTAGTAAACTCTTGTCTTTAGGCGAAAGCTGTAGGCAACTCCACTAGTAGACTAAGTTTCTCCACTACAAACTGTAGCTATGAACTGCATCCCTTGAATTCCGTACTAGAACTGTCGTACGGCAACACTGTACATGTACCATCCATTCCTGCCTGTGGCCACTGCTTATCACAATGTCAAGGTCCATCTCATAGGCGGCAGTACAGAGGTTGCTGATTGGACTGTGCTTGTGGTTGATGGCGAACTTCAAAGCACCATCTGTGGCGCCAGTCGGAAACTGTCTCAGTACACCTGCTTCAGTTATGTCCATTGGTGAGGACACAACACTAATAACAAATATAAACAAGTGCACACCTAAGCTTGTTGTTCTCACCATGACAGTGATATTGTACACAGTGGCCAAGCACAACAATCAGTCATATCAAGAATTCAGTGAAAAGAAAGAGCATGGCATTTGCTCATCTTGTATGATCATAGAGTCAGACATCACTGGATTGCTAACACAAATTTAATTGTTAAATATAAGACACAAAACAAAATTATCTTACCTGGAGAGCAAATTGTTGGCTTGAAGTTCAGTAGAAAGGTGGCACCCACATAGCTGCAAGACACCTCGCACTTACAGACTGCTTGCGCATCATTGTCCTGTCGATAGAATCTACGCAATGGCTCTGTCTTGTTTGCGACTCCATTGTGTAGTACCCTTCCTACGTAGTATGGTATGTGACATTTTTAATGTCTGTATAAAGTGTCATCGCTATTATCATGGCAGAGGTCTCCTCCCAGCACATGTCTATGTATGACAACAAGCAGATAGAAAATGTTAACAGGAATAAATACATGGGACTGCAACTTCATGACAAGTTCACCAGTACCCTCAGTCCTAGTTTTAAACCCCAACACCACTTAAATTTTCAGAAAAAATCATGAGCAATGGTGGCCAAAGACTTCCAGCATTAGAAGGTTCAGGGCACTCTCTTTGGAAACTGTGCCTGAAGATACTAGAATCAGCAATGATCAACAGCATGAGGATGTAAAAGGCAATGGAAACCACTGCATTAAAGACATAATGTGTTTCCACAGGTCATGTGGCCGGTAATTGAAAAAGTGTCATGATGATCTCTACATTGCCAAGACATTCCAGACTAGCCCCCATTCGGATCTCCAGGAGGGGAATCGCAAATGGGAGGTGACCATGAGAAAATTATTAAATAACCATCGGAAGTACAACATTCTATGACTCAGGGCGTGGAATGTCAGAAGTTTGAATGTGGTAGGGAAGCTAGAAAATCTGAAAAGGGAAATGCTAAGGCTCACTCGAGATATAGTGTGAGTTTGTGAAGAGAAGTGGAAAGAAGACAAGGATTTCTGGTCAGATGAGTATAGAGTAATATCAACAGCAGCAGAAAATGGATTAGGATTTGCTATGAATTGCGGGGTAGGGCAGAGATTGAGTTACCCAATTCAGTGATAAAGTTGTTCTCATCAGAAGCGACAGCAAACTAACACAGACACAATAGTTCAGGAATACATGTCAACATCGCAAGCTGAAAATGAAGAGATAGAGAAAGTACATGAGGATGCTGAACAGGTAATTCAGTACCCACACGGAGATGAAAATTAATAGTTGTGGGGGACTGGAATGTGGTTGTAGGATAAGAAGTAGAAGAAAGAGTTGTGGGAGGATATGGGCTTGGTACTAGGGATGAGAGAGGAGAAGTAATACTCTGTTCAAGAATCATAAGAGGGGAAAGTACATTTGGAAAAGGCTGGAAGACATGGGAAGATTCCGAAATCACTTAATGGGTTGTAAAGTGTATCCAGGAGTAGATATTCTCAGAGTCTAGTTTATGAGACTAGTCAGGAGGAATAAATGCACGAGGAAGAGGGATATGAAAGTACTAAAGAATAAAGGGATATGCTTAAGGTTCTTTGAGGCTATAGATACTGCAATAAGGAATATCTCAGTAGGCAATTCAGTTGAAGAGGAATGAACATCTCCAGAAAGGGGCAATCACAGAACTTTGAAAGAAAACCATAGATACAAAGAAGTTAATTGCTCTGAAATGAAGAGGTTGGCACGGGAAAAGAATTCATGGTGGGCCGCATCAAACCAGTCAGAAGACTGAAGACTGAAAACAAAAAAGTGTTCTCGAGCTGTTTCGAATCCTTGAGAATCTTTTCACTAAGCACTGATGACTAAAAAAAGATGTATTCTCGTTATATGACTTGTTTTGCATCCTTGACGATCTTCTCACTGTGCATCTACTGTACAAATGCATGTGTAGCCTGCTCTACGGGTTTATAATATGTGATTTTCTAGTGCAAGAAATAAGCAACTAAAAGTTAGTTATGTTTCATGATGGTCAAATTTATTTTATAATACAGTAGACACATATAGCACAGGTCAGTATAGAAGAGATGCAGTCAGTGTTTTCTATTCCGCACCAGGGAGCTTGCAGGTGGGGCAGTCGCCGCAGATGCCGCCGGGTGTGGTGATGTGGCCTCCCTGGAGGGTGCATGCTGTCTCATTGACTGGTGGGCACTCGAACAAGCAGATTATACCCTCTGTGGCCACGTCCAGAGGAGATGATTCTTGTTGTGGCATCAGCTCTCCAGGCCCCACCAGCACCAGCACCAGCGCCGAGATCGCCAACACCTTTCGGAAAACAGCACGCAAGGCATTGTACTACAAACATACTACATATCGTGTGTTCGTTGCTGGGAGGGGTCAAACTTGTTACTGTCTCTGTCTCCTCCTCCCCCTCCCCACTCTCCTTCACCAAACCCTACCAAATCTAACTTGCAACCATCCACACTTTTAATGTGTGTCACTATTCATTTACAGTGAACACTAGCAACTGGATGAGTTATGTTTCCCCAGGTACCTGTTCGTGTGTTAATACAGGAGGGTCAGTCAATGTTTCTAACAATGTCATGTTTTCGTAGAGGATAAACTATTCATTTATCTTAACAACACCAAATAATATTTGTAGGGAAGTAAAATAAAAAACGCACCAAGCAAATGTTGTTTAGCTAACCAGCAAGATTGCTTTTCTTCTAAATTTTTGTTCGCCACGAAAGTATGAACAGCAGTACGTTTTTAAAAATAGTATACTACATTTTGTAATCAATAATCGACCTCCTGTTATCAGGACTTGTTCAAAAATGCATACAGTGTACCACTCACAGAAACATGAGGTTTACATTATATAAATACCAGCTAACCTGGCAACGCCTCAAAAAAAAAGGTTCAAATGGTTCTGAGCACTGTGGGACTTAACATCTGTGGTCATCAGTCCCCTAGATTTAGAACTACTTAAACCTAACTAACCTAAGGACAGCACACACATCGATACCCGAGGCAGGATTCGAACCTTCGACTGTAGCAGCAGCACAGTTCTGGACTGAAGCGCCTAGAACGGCTCGGCCACAACTTCTGGCTGCAATGCTTCACAACTGCTAAATATTTGCCAGTATTTGATATACAATGATCAGCCAGAACATTATGATCAACTAGCTAATAGCCGATATGTCCACCTTTGGCACAGATAACGGCAGCATGGGAGCAGTGGGGCCTTGGTAGGTCGCTAGAGGGAGTTGGCACCTCGTCTACACACGCAAGTCACCTAACTCGCATGAATTCCGGGGTAGGGGGGATGATTTCATATGCCACATTCAAACACATCTCAGATGTTTTCGATCGTTTTCAGATCTGGCGAGTTGGGTGGCCATCACATCACCTGAAACGCACCACTGTGCTCCTTGAACTACTCCATCATCACACTCCTGGCCTTGCGACATGGCGCATTATCTTGTTGAAAAATGTTACTGACATTGGGAAACATGATTGTCATGCACCGGTGTACATTTTCTGCAATCAGTGTATCATACTCCTCGGCCGCAATGGTGCCTTGCATGAGCTCCCTGTATCCATGGATGCTTATGTGCATGTTCCCCAGAGGACAATGGAGCCGCAGTCAGCTTATCTCCATCCTGCAGTATGTGTTTCAAGGAGGTGTTCCTCTGAAAGGTGACGGATCCGCGCCCTCCCATCAGCATAATGAAGAAGGTATCGGGATTCGTCATACCATGCAATGCTCTGCAACTGCGCTAGCGTCCAGTGCCAATAGTCAAGTGCCCATTTCAGTCATAGTTGGCGACGTTGCGATGTTAACATTGGTACATGCATGGGTCGCTGGCTGCGGAGGTCAATCGTTAAGAATGTATGGTGCACTGTGCGTTCAGGCACACTTGTACTCTGCCCCGCATTAGAGTCTGATGTTAATTCTTCCACAGATCGCCGCCTGTCGTGTTTTACCAACCAGTCTAGCCTACGAGGTCCGAGATCTGTAATGTGGGGTGACTGCCCAACCCCAAGAGATCTGGACGTGGTTTCACCTTGGTTTCATTATGTGTTGAAGACACCACAGTACTCCTCGAACACATGACAAGTTGTGCAGTTTCCAAAATTGTCGTTCCGAGCCTACAGGCCATCACGATCTGCCGTTGGACAAACTCAGATAGATCGCGTACCTTCCCCATTCTACAGATGGACAGCACACTCACTGATACTGTATGCACCGTGCTTGTGTCTGACTAGCAGTCATTCCTCCACATGTGACGCTGTTATCGCCTAGACTGGTTTACACCTATAGTAGCTCGGTGGGCATAATGTTCTGGCTGATCAGTGTACATTCTAATATCCTCCCCTCTCTCAGTCAATCTCGTCCTCCTCCCTGTATCTCTGTCCATTTCTTCCTTCTCCTTCTCTATGTCCATTTTCTCCATTCTTCCCTCCCTCTCCAGCTCCTCTTCCTCCCCTCCCCCTTGCACTGACCTTGAACCTTTTTTTGTTGTTACTGCCAAAGAAACTTTGATTGGGGATTGAAGTCGCTTAAAATACAAAACAGCAGTGACTGTAGTATTAAGAAGTACAATGCAGACATCTCCACTGTACTTCCTAATAACACAGTCATTGCTATTTCATTATTTATTCGCCAGTGCCAGGCCCTTATCTCTCAATAAATATGTCCTTCCAGGCCGGAAACAAACTTGATGTACAAGTGCAGGTAGTGACACATGGACAATGACATGTGGGAGTTTGGGTCTGGCTGTGACTTGTGTTTGGATGGCCGAAGCAATTGAGGTGACTGCCCACGTAAAGTGAGAAATCTCAGTTCAACTCGCAGTACGGCATAAATGTTCATTGCCGTCATTCCAACATGCAGCTGATGATGGTTCAAATTCGCGAATACATTTACTGCAGTGAACATTACATAGTACTTCTCAGAAACACAGGCATTGCTATTTCATGTTCTTTCGTCAATATGAGGCCCTCGAGTCTCAATAAATAAGACCTTCCCAGATGGGAATATATGTAACATATGAGTGTAGATTGTGGCACATGGATGACGACATGTAGAAGTTTTAGTCTAGCCATGATTTGAGCTCGGTTGGCAGTAGTGGTTAAGGCGACCGCCTTGTTTGAGTCCCAAATCGGCATACATTTTCATTGTCATCATTCGAATATACAGCCGACAGTGATTCATATTCGCAGCTGCCAATACATTTCCTGTATCACTTAAAATAAATTGGTTAATCGGTTAGGATCATTGTTATATGGGGGTAAGAGACATCTCCTGCTACCGAGTCTGTGGGGACAGTAGCTTCAGTGATAGTATTTCTCATCTTTTTAATCTGCAAATGGGTATGATTACAAAACTTCAGCTCATTCAGGTTCTGTAGTAATATACTAATCATAAGCTGATAAACCATAAATACGAGGGCTGTCCAGAAAGTAAGTTACGATTGATCGCGAAATGAAAATCACAGTGAAAATCAGAAATGTTTCATTTGTAACAGTTAGCTACACCTTTCAGCTACTTCTCCACGTAGTCGCCGTTCTGACTCAGACATTCGTCGTAGCGTTGTACCAACTTTCCAATACCCTCATCATAGAAGGCAGCCGCCAGTGCTTTCCGCCAATTCTCTACGCTGGCCTAAGGCTCGTTGTCTGTGCCAAAATGTTGTCTTCATAGCCAGCGGTTCGTTTGAGCAGAGATGAAACGCAGTGGGAGACAATTACGGGCTGTAGTGTGGGTAACCAAACATTTCCAATTGAAACGATGCAGGAACATCTTCATTGCCCCTGCAGAATGAGGCTGAGAATTGTCTTGAAGAAGAAACCGCACGACAGTTATGTAATGTTGTTTGCATAGCTTCAGGGGAAATTCTCACCAGGCCCTCGTACTTGGCGGGAGACACTATTTTCTATAACATCTTTACGCGCTCACTAAGAGCTCAGGAATGAAAAGAGCGACATAATTCTACCTAGAGTCATATTAGAGACACTGTCCAACACATCTTTGCAAAGCTTTATCGGATTTTCATAGTCGTTTCCATTTCGCGACCGATCGTAACTTACTTTCTGGACAGCCCTCGTAAAAACTTTCCTATTTTCTGATAAAGCGACTGTGAGAAAAAAACAACACAGCACATACTTGTGTATACAATATTTGTTTAAAATATAAGGGGAAAGAATATATATGAGAGAAATAATTTGTCTAATGATTTAAGTGCTCTGCTATTGTAGATAAAACATACTTCGAGAAATAAAATGAAATCATGCATTTTCATAGTATGGCATTTGACAAATAGATATCCATTATACAATGTATTATAGAGACCAGCTTCCTTCTGCCTGAGTCAGACTGAGGACAACCTCTGTTCAGGTGTATTTCGTTTACATCTGACACTATGTCAGCTAAATGATTCGATTGGTTGTTGACTGAAATGTTTTGATACATAATGGGCAGCAAAAACTATATGAACATTAGGTCTGTGGAAATAACTAAAATTTAAACTATAATAGGAATTTACATTAATAAAATACTTTTACAGTTATTGTTATATATCTTACTGTATAATGCAAAATTTCTTATTCTTAGCCCAGATTGTGAAGAAACATAAATATTTAATTTTTAAACCAATGTCAATGTACAGTCTTGTAAAGTGTCTATATTTGGAGGATAATATTTAGTACTGTTTCTTGTATACCTGACGAATATGAACTATGAAGTATTTAGTAGGAACATTTTGTTATTTAAGTACAGCTCACTCAAATTTTATCAACTGTATGTGAAAAATGTTGCAGGCAATGTGATTCTGATGTATGAAAGAAATTTTAGCACATTTTCTCTATCAGCATAAAATTATAGAAGCTAGATGAAATTTTACTATGAAATGAATACCACTAGCTGCATAAGGGTGTTGGTATAAGTCAACGGGGACAGTTGAAAATGTGTACCCCGACCGGGACTCGAAATCGGGATCTCCTGCTTACGTGGCAGACGCTCTATCCATCTTTTTTTTCTTCTTTTGTTCTTCATTTTGTTCGGTATTGTTCGTTGTGTGTGGTCTGGGCGGACGTCACAAGACATCCGTTCAAGTTGATCGTTGATTCCTTTACTTAGTTTTTTATTACAGAGGGCGAGCTGTCCTCTGACCGAACATGCTGAGCTACCGTGACGGCAACCATCTGCGCCACCAAGGACACAGAGGATAGTGCGACTGCAGGGACTTATCTCTGGCACCCCTCCCGTGAGACTTACATTCTCAACTTATTGTCCCGCACTATATTCTTAGTGACCCTGCCCATTATACTCATTACTCGCGGCTTGTTGCCGCTTTCCGTAAGAGTTCGAGCACTGTTTGTGCATCCGCACAGAAGAATATGGTCAAATGGCCGGTGAGCCTTAACTATATATATATATATATATATATATATATATATATATATATATATATGAAGATGGTATCTGTTCTTTCGGACATGTCCGAAGGAACATATATCATCTTCATATATAGATGGAACTTTGTAGAAACAGTCACGCTTCTTAAACCAAGTTAGCCGTTCAGAATGCAGTCAGGGTTATTGTGACTGCGGTGTTATATTTTTACAACAAATTCATCTGTACTCCTTTCTCAACAAAATGTAATATCTCTGTTTTCTTCATTGTTATTCTTTGCATCTTTATTGGACGATGTGCACAAAATAAAATTATTAATTTAGATGCTTTAGTCTGAGAGCATCATTGTGTAATTAGTATTGTACAGTAAAACTCGTACTAATTTGACCAATAAACGATTTGGGCCATGCAGAGCAGCCCAATTGTGTGCGCTTCTAAATTTTAAGTTATGAATTAGTTTATCTTTCATTTTATTATTTGTGGAAAAATTCACCTGGATAATTTTAACAGGTATCATGTTCACATGAAATAAGAAACTAACCTTCAATGATAGGTAGACATTTCAAAGAACTGTGCCGTGAAAACTGTGATAAAGTGCTGTTTGTTGTGGATGTGGCGCTACTTCTGCAATTGTATTTATTTTTAAAACTTTTCTGGTGTTTAGCACTTAATGCAGCAGCTGTATGAACTATCAGTTTAATCTGTTTAATTTCTGTACCACATCTTCAGTATCCAATGGAATTCTTTCTGTTCTACCGAGAAATGCTCCACAATATGCCATTTTATGTTGCTTGGGGTTAACGATGTGCTACTGGTCCTAATATCAGTTGACGTTGCTTTCCTGTAATTTAAGATTTATGTGTGCCATTGTATTTACAAATCTTTAACTCAAGAAAGTTTATGCCATTATCCATTTCACATTCTACATTACAGAACAATTTTATACAGTACTTCAATGGCCATTCAGGTAGGCATAGGCTATATATGAGAACGAAGTTTTTCGCGGCGGCACTTATGTATAAAATATTCTCGGTATTCTTGCCGCGTCAGTTCTAGATAAAATCTCGAGCTTTCGACGATTACCTCCATCGTCATCGTCAGGAGCTGACTGTCTCTACTGCTGGTATGGTAGCCTCTATATAGCCCGAAGACGGCTTCTAATTGGTCGGCTTCTGATTGGTCGGCGATTACGTGCTGCTGTCTCAGACGGTGTCACTGTGTGCGCCGGTGGCGCCACCGCTTCCTTCCAAGGTTTACGTTTAAACGGAAGCGGTGGCGCCACCGGCGCACACAGTGACACCGTCTGAGACAGCAGCACGTAATCGCCGACCAATCAGAAGCCGACCAATCAGAAGCCGTCTTCGGGCTATATAGAGGCTACCATAGCAGCAGTAGAGACAGTCAGCTCCTGACGATGACGATGGAGGTAATCGTCGAAAGCTCGAGATTTTATCTAGAACTGACGCGGCAAGAATACCGAGAATATTTTATACATAGGCTATATATTTTTAACACTCACAATGCATAAATTCCTATGCCACAAATAAAAAAATCTCGAAAAGTTCTTCAGCGATTCACTTCAAATTTTGACACAATACACTAATAAATATTCATATGGACATAGGCTATATATTTTTTCGAACGATAATGTAAAGATTTCCACTGAAACTGAGAGAATGAAAATGCAGTACTGTGCTATGAAAACGTGCAGTTTCGGTTTATGTCTTGCAATCAGCTTCAACTAAGATAGGAAGGCATGTAAATCATTAAACAAATTGTTTCTCACATGTGTATTCTTTTTACTTTTAAATAATTCCAAACAAAAATTGTGTGCACAAGTAGTACCAAGTAATATAGTGATAGATGATTGTTTTCTTGATATATACTTTGGTATTTTCCACATGTCTGAAAGTTCTCCTTCTTGATAGGATAACAGGTCAGGATGGATGAATGATTGAGTGAGAAGCTGAAGAGCCACAGACATGCCAGTGAACGTCGTCTCTGGGACGTTAGACTAATCGTTCGACACCAGGTACCATGGGCACACCTCGTAGCCATGTTCTCGCCAGAATATGACATCAGAGAGGACTGTGCACTTTCTGATGATGCGTGATAGATGGTGTGCACACGTTGGGCAATCACAGAAAAATTTAGTGGTGTTAAATTTGCACAAATCCAATGGTAGCATTGTCACAGTCACGTGGAAATATCACAGAAGCACTAATCCTAACCATCGCTCACGTTCTGGAGTAAGAATTCAACATGACCTCCGAAGTATGAAGCACACTGGACGATACACTTGCCAGGCACCTTTTGCAGCTATTGCAGATGAGTGTCATTTGACGCGAGACTCAGAAGTCAGTGGCAAAACGATTCGTCAAGGGCGAAAGGATTCTTCTGTCATTATCGCACTCCTGATTACAGGTACGATGTGACGTGGCTAGATGTTGCTTATAGTCGTTCAAACGGTGAGACAGTGAGTCTGTGGAGCAGTTGGAGTGATAGTCACGGTATACACTACAGGATCAAAAATATCCAGACACCTATATGACTTGTAATCCAGAACTGACATCAGATGTCACGAGAGGCTGGCCCGCCAGAATAAAAAGAGGCAGGAGAGTTGTATAGTAAGTAGAGAAGCAGTAATAGCAAAACGGGTCAGTCATAAGCGATCTATGGGTTCGTACGTGGACTAGTCATTGCATGTTACCTGAATCACAAACCCATCAGACATTTCAACCACCCTTCTAAAGCTGCTTAAGTCGACTGCTGGTGATTTTGACTGCGAAAGGGTAAAGCGAAGGAAAATCCGCAGCTAAACTAAGACCATGCAGACCTTGCATACTGACGGCGAATTGTGACAGTAAAAATCGCATGAACTCAGCAGAAGGAATCACTCACGAGTTCCGAAGTGATACCAGCAGTCCAGCCAGCACAATGACTGTGCGTAGGGAGTTAAAAAGAGTGAGGTACGATGGTCGATTAGCTCCTCATACGCAACACATTTCTGCAGTCATTGGCTGACGCTTCAGGTGGCGTGAGAAGCGA
Organism: Schistocerca cancellata; assembly: GCF_023864275.1. Taxonomy (NCBI): domain Eukaryota; kingdom Metazoa; phylum Arthropoda; class Insecta; order Orthoptera; family Acrididae; genus Schistocerca; species Schistocerca cancellata. The sequence goes on along the minus strand of NC_064627.1, from coordinate 360,992,482 downwards.
TGCCAGTGGGCAGTGAATGACTGGAAACGAGTGGTGGAGTGAAGAATCACTCTGTACCCTGCGGCAATCCGATGGAAGGGTTTGTATTTGGCGAGTGCCTAGAGAACGCTCCCTGCCATCATCTACAGTGCCAACAGTAAAACAAGGAGAGTGTCAGATTTGCAGCTTTCTGACGCAATGCGCTGCGTAGATGAGGCTTTCCCAACCCGTGTGCCCCGATGTTTTACTGCTTGCCATATTCGTATGGAGTTTGCTGGGAAATTTTGTTATATCCGGAAGATTAAACATGAGAAAGTGACGTGTCATTTAATTTTCTAACGAGAGCAAACTGTCGTTTCGTCTACCGGTGAAAATATAGAGCTCCCTGGCCACCGATCAGTTTCATTGTATTCAAATCTTAAGTGGATAAAGTTCCAAAAATTTTATTTCACTTTTATAATGGAGATATTTAATTCGTAAACAGTCATTTTCCCTTGCACTATGCATGGAGCCATCGGGACTCTACTGAGAGGGTAAATTTTAGTGTCTTGACTAGTTTAATTTACGTTATCCAGATAATCGTTCAAAAATCAAGGTGTATAGTATCTGTTAGAGCTTTCTTTGGTGAAATACAATTTTACTAATCGATACCTTCATACATTACAATCAAATAATATAACCCACTTAAAAATACAATAATACAGGGCGACACAGAAAAAACGGGAACATTTCCACAATCCAATAAAACTAGAATCGATGAAGGAAAAAAATTGCATTCATAGTAATTGAAACCCCACAACTTTGAAATTTATGAAAAATTGATGGCATTTATCATTTTTTTAAAGAATACGTCCTTCAGAGGACGTCCTCCTGTACGAATACGTTCGTGAAATCTGCTGTTGAGATTCCTCATTCACTTCTGCGATATCTTAGCTGGGATACTGTGAATTGCATCCCGAATTCTCTGTTTTAACTCATCCAGGGTTCTTGATCGAGTCGTGTAGACTTTGTTCTTGAGGTAGCACCACAAGAAAAAAATCACGAACGGATAAATCTGGTGATCTAGGGGGCCAGGTAATGTTACCGAACCGTGGGATCACAAGGTTGCCAAACAATTCTTGCACATATGCCATTGATTGCCGTGCAGTGTGTGATGTCGCTCCATCCTGTTGAAACCAGGCTTCTTGAACGTTTGGAAAGTTGTTCAATGCAGATGTAACGAAAGTTCGTAACATCTCCACGTAACGATCGGCATTGAAAGTTATGATGTTTCCCTGTTCATTTGCGAAAAAATACGGACCGATACCGTTGTGATGAAACACTACACCATACTGTCACTTTACTAGCGTGTAAAGGGCGCTCATGAACGTCATTAGGATTTGTGTTTGCCCAGTAACGGTAGTTCTGTTTATTCACACAACCTATGAGATGAAAATGTGCTTCATATCACTTCCACAACTTATTTAGAAATTCATTGTCATTGTTTATTTTTGTTATCATTTGTTGACAGAATCCTACTCGTAACTGGCAAACGTTAACCTTCAATTGTTGCACCATCTGTAGTTTGTACGGATGAAATTTTAAATCAAGATCAAGAATTCTGCGAACACTCTCTCGTGACATTCCAGCCACTGCTGCTTGCTTACGAATTGAAGGCCGTGGGCTCCGTAAGCCAGACTCGCGTACAACATCAATGTTCGCTGGAAAACGCACACTTCTTGGTCGTCTTGTTGGTTTCTTCTTGAGGGCAGATCCAGACTCTTCAAAGTTATTAATGCAACATTTTATCACGTGTTTCGACGGAACGGCATCATGACGGCCTAAATTATAAAAATGTCGATCTGTGCCGCTACCAAACTATTGTTGTTTTTATAAAACATTTTTATGGCTAACGCACGCTGTTGTCCGTTTCACTGATCCGTGATTACTGAAATGGCGGACTGTTTACTTGTTGTCGCGAACCCGCATTGCTGCCACCTGCCCATGGCTGTCACCACTAATTTCAGACATTCCCGTTATTCTGTGTCACCCTGTAAATAGCGCTGAATAAGGAGCCCTGCAGCTTAGCAGTGCTAGGGGCCAATGCAATCATAAAACCGTTCTTGGTTCGGTGTGGCAGGTGACGTACAGTTTTAGGCGAGACGAGCAAGACAAATTAGGGCAACCTTGAAAGTTAGACACGTTAGGAGCAGCCCTGAAAAGAAGTCCTAGAAAACTTCTGCTCAACCAGACACAATATTGATGAGTCAGCAACGTCTGCTTACAGAACTATGCTCAAACTGAAACCTTACAAAATAATGGCAGTGCATCGACTGCCCAACTCAGACACTGAGACATGAGTTTCTCCCGGCGTATATCATGTTTAAATAACGTACGAGAATGACGTCGTCAACAGGCGCCAATATTTCGACCTGCCATTTCCAAGGTAAAATTCCTACGAATAAGCCTCCTCACATTGACTTGTATTTGCAGGCTCATAGCTATCACCATCCGGCTCAACAGGAAGGGGTACTTTGTATCTTGGTTCAAAGGGTTCATGTCATTTCGGACCCTGAGAATTTGTCAGCTGAGTGAACCCGTCTCGAGGGAACCTTTCGTCAGAATGTTTATAGTGTAAGACAGATCAGACATGCATTGCGCTATCGATCAACTGTGCACCGTGTGAGTGATTATAACATCGCGGTAGCACCAGAGTCTACGGTCTTTTTGCCTTACGCAGGGAGCATTTCGAACAGGATTGGTCGTATATTACAAAAATATGACGTGAAATGTGCTTTTCGACCACCATATAACATCAGGATCCTTTTAGGTCCGTAAAGGATGATCTTGGTTTGTGAAAAGCGGGTGTCTACCGAATTCCTCGCAGTATGTTGGTCAGACTATCAGGACAGTGGAGGAACAGCGTAGTGAGCATAAGCGTCACACACGCTGACAACAGCCGAGAAAATCCGCCATTGGAGGACATTGTCTTGACACCGTCATCCTATGGAATAAAATAACACGGAGATTCTGGCATGCACTTTCAGCTATTGCGATAGTGTTATTAAGGATGCAGCTGAAATTAAATTAGGAAGTAATCTTAAAAGTAATTTTTGTTCAAATTCTGCATGGAATCCTGCCCTTCTCAAGAAACAGACAGAGTTAATGCTACCTCAGTCTTTGATTATTAATTTCATTATCGATAGCTTCTGACTTCGATCATCTTAGGTTTGTGATGGCACTATTGTAAGCAGTGTGTATGTGTGTGTGTTATCCCTCTTGAGTTTCTCTGCAAATCAAGATTTTAAATTCCCTTGCACAGTGCTTATTTGCTGCAATTTTGCCTTGAAAATCGAAGGTTGTGCTTCGTCGAAATATCAGCGGTTGTCGACGACGTCACCAAATCTGCTTTCCCGATAAATTATTTGAACTCGGGTACTGTTGTTCGACGTCAGTGGTGCATTTGGCTATTACGTGATGGCATGATTGGTCCTGAAATGCTCTTTTCTGTTGATGAAGCAGTGCTGCATTTATTGGCGTACATATACTACAAGATATGTATGCATATAGGTGGAGAAAATCAGCTGCTAAATAATCGTTGATACCCATGGCGAAAACCTTCAGCTGTCTTACTTTGCGCAGTACTACTAGTTGCGGTCAGAGTCCATTTTCAAGCTTATGCCCCCTAAGCTTGAAAGGGGCCTATGGCCGAAACTAGTAGCACTGTACAAAATAAGACAGATGAAGGGTTTCGCCATGAATTTCAACATAGACTAGAAGAACCAGCGAGGTTGGAATTCTAAAGATTCTGCTTTACTGAAATTTCAGTGAGACTTAAAGTGAACGCTTTGTTGCAAGTTGTAATACTACAAACAAAACTAAAGCGTTTAGTTGTCGTAAAGATGGAGGTCAGCTGAATGTAAGTAACAGTAGTTTTGAAAGATGTTGCAAACACTTTGTGTGATTATGAAGTTACCTTTCAGGAAACGCAGTAGCACGTTTCGGCAGCGCTGTCAACGGGACTTTCTTCCTTTCGTGGACCAATTCGTAATATACTCTTTTCACACGCTCACATTATCAGGTGCAGGCAAAGGTGGCAGGGACGTAAAAAATGTAGCGCGACTGGAGCCTCACGTCGTGTAGACCGTTTGCCGGGTGCAAGTCTTTCGATTTGACACCACTTCGGCGACTTGCGCGTCGATGGGGATGAAATGGCAATGATTAGGACAACACAACACCCAATCCCTGAGCGAAGAAAATCTCCGACCCAGCCGGGAATCGAACCAGGGCCCTTTGGATTGACATTCTGTCGCGCTGACCACTCAGCTACCGGGGGTGGACGGCAGGGAGATTGAGGTTTAACTCTCCGTCGAGAATGAGATCTCTACAAGCGGAGTACAACTTCACTTACACTATGGTACAGGCGAAAAAAATCGTATGTGGGCTTTCGGAATAGCCATTCAGACATTAGCTCGAAGCTATGCGCGGGAACCTATATTAGGGTTACGAACTTGCAGCATGCTGCAGTTGAAAAACAGGCCTGCAACTTGTGTTATAATTGAAATAAATGGTTGTAGCTCCCTCATGAGTTGCATATCATTTTTTATTTATTTATGGTGACTAGTTCCGGACACCTGTATCGATTTTCAGACCATCCGCGTCGTAGTGTGACAAATACAGGCAATAGCCTATGTACAAAACTGCCTCTGCAGCTATGATCAAAGCGACACTGTGGTCGACTCAACAACAGTAAATAGACCACATATGACGGACATCAGAGAACTTCTCGATATGATGACTCGTTCCTGAGAAAAAGGGCAGACAGACAGACAGACAGGCAGACACACACGCGCACACACACACACACACACACACACACACACACACACACACACACACAACTGACAACAAAGCGATCCTACAAGGATTCCATTTTTAGAGATTGACGCACGGAACCTTAAAGTAAAGAATACAGGCGCAAATAAGCAGAAGTTCTCACAGTCGTAACATTATTCTAGTTGTGGCCCAGCAAATTTGAAATTAATTTATGATTTTTAATCGCACATTGTTATAGGCGTTCAGTTTTAACTTTGCTTCTTTAAAGAATTCACGTTGTTTTTTGGAAACTTTTCTGATAAAAAGGACAAATTGCAGACCAGCACTGAATATAACAGATACAAAACTAAAGGCTTCAAGGGAAAAAAACGGCGAGGAGCGATGTAAAAACATACTTAACTAATATTTTCAAGCATTTAAATTAAATGAGCTACCAGAGGATTAGTTTACGTACAGCTATAAACATTTTGGTTCCCGAAAGAAACCACAATTCCAAACACTTAGGAAATATAAATCTCCAAGATTTCTGGGTTTGTGGAAATACAATTGGACCTAATTGCTAACGGTCTATCGTCCTAGGACGATAATGTGGCATTTTTTTCCATACAAGGAAGCACCCAAGAGATAACTTCAAATTTAGAATTATATATTAATACCTTCAGCTGCTGACGGGCATTGATGTATATCAACGGGGACAGGTGAAAATTAGTGTCCCGACCGGTAGCCGAACCCGGGAACTCCCGCTTACATGGCAGACGCTCTGTCCATCTGAGGCACCGAGGGCACAGAGGATAGTGCGACTGCATGGACTATCTCGCACACGCCTGCTGCGAGACCCACATTCTCACCTTATGTGTCCACACACTACATTCGTAGTGTCCCTACTCAACACACTCACTCGTGGAAGACATTCTTCCCAAGTCCCATAAGAATTCGGGTAATATGAGGGCATCCGCACAGAAGAAGGTTAGGGCCGGTATTGCCAGTACTATATCCAGACACCATATCCAAATAAGTATAAACTTAGAATTTCGTGCATGTGTAAAATTTTACCATAGGTGAGACGCCCCCAAGCTTCGAATTATTATCTTACAGCGTAACAAATGTGTCATTCGAGAAAAAACTCATAGCACTCAACTGCAATAGATTAAAACCTTTAAAGATGTGACCCGAAAGCGATATTTTTGCGATGTTACTGTCGAAGAACGTTTCCACAGAATAGTGTTAAGAGATTCATTTCCTTTCAACATTGGCGTTCCCTCTGTGCTAACAATTTAGTTTGCTATAAAAACAACGCACAAGACGACATCAGAGAGCACTCACCTTGTATGCGATCATCGTGGCAGCGTCTCAACTGAAGCACCGCCAACTGCTGTGCCTTATTTATATGCTGCACAGACGTTTCAAAACATGACTCATATCTAATCGCTGTTGCGTTGCGTCCGTCCTCACATCACGTCTACCGACTGTCGACAAGCATTACACGATTTCCCGCATTAAGGAAACAAAGCAGCCCTGATACGGGAACTCAGAAACTTGCTACGATTAGTCTCTCTGGATGACCACCCCGCAAACCGCGCACTGAAATTTCTTTCAGTTTACTACTTCGACACGGTCTTTCGCTACATGACAAAACATTACTCAACGGGACTGACGGAGACACCGAAAACGTTCAAAGAAGAGCAGCTCGGTTTATACTATCGCGAAATAGTTGAGAGACTGCCACGGATTTGATAAGCGAATGCTCGAGTGTATGGGATCCGCACGAGGTCGGATTAAAAGAAGACACCGAAACAATTCAGAGGTGGGCTGCTAGATTTGTTACCAGTATTTTCATACAACACACAAATACTAGGAGATGCTTCGGGAACTCAAATCGGAAACCCTGGAGGGAAGGCGACGTTCTTTTCAAGGAGCACTATTGAGAAAATTTAGAGAATCGACATTTGAACCTGATAGCAAAATGATGCTGATGCCGCCAGCATACATTTTGCAGACACGAGAAATTAGGGCTCGTATGGAGGCATATGAACAGTGGTTTTTCCCTCGCTTGTCTGCGAGTCGCGCAGCAAAGAAAACGAGTAGCAGTGGTACAGGGTACGCTCCGCCACGCACCGTACGGTGGCTTGCGGAGTATATATGTACATGTAGATCACCAACTTTCTGCTCCGAATGCGAAAATATACTACATAGAGAGATATGATCATTGTAATCAAATAAATCACAGCTCATACTGAAATACCGTATTTAAGTTTCGTTTCCCCCACACTGTTCGATAGCGGAACGATGTAGCAATAGTGTGATAGCGGTCTGACGCACCCTTTGTCAAGCACTTAAGTGTGAAATGCATAGTCCTGTAAATGAAGAAGTAGATATATGACACCCGAATTATGCGTAAAATGTGAATAATTAAATGCCATATTGTCAGACTCAGACTACACAAAGTAAACCTTAAACTAGCAGCAATGATCAAAGCAAATATCATATCGGCACTAATACTGGTCATATAAGGGGGAATTAAAATTTAGGGAGAAGAAGTAAAATTTTGGATGTGACTGACAGTGTAATTTTGTAAAAACAGCAAATATAACTCGCCCTTAATAGCATTTGCGAACCTTGCCCAGTTATAATTTACGTTTACTTGAAGATACACTGTCAGCAGAATAACTTCGGCCAGTCACGTACATTCAATTCGAAGCATAACACAGGAGTACTCTCGTGGTTATCCCACGTAACTTGACTGCAAATTTGTACGTCACTCTGGTGATTCGCCCTGTCGTGCAGCCATTCATGAACAACACCCAGGCGGATTTTCCAACAGAATAACGCTCGCCCACATACGGCTGTTGTGACGCAACATTCTCTACACAGTGTCGACGAGTTTCCGTGGCCTGCTCGATCATCAGATATGTCTCTAATAGAGCACATATGGGATATCATCGGACGACAACCCCAACGCCGTCCACAAACTGCATTAACCGTTCGTGTAATATATAATGTGCCCTCGGTTCCAGGATAGTCGCTTAGTAATATACGAAAGGTTGTCCGTAAAAGATAGGAATCGAGGTGGCGTACAGTATCTACGGCGCTCCAAACCATCATATTTTTCATTAGTTCATTATGACGTCTACACTGGAATCTGTAAGATTACGGTCACAGCGTAGAAAAGTAAAGAAGAATATGACTTAGCCGGCCGTTGTGACCGAGCGGTTCAAGGCGCTTCAGTCCGGAACCGCGCTGCTGCTACGTCGCAGGTTCGAATCCCGCCTCGGGCATGGATGTGTGTGACGTCCTTAGTTAGTTAGGTTTAAGTAGTTCTAAGTCTAGGGGACTGATGACCTCAGATGTTAAGTCCCATAGTGCTCAGAACCATTTGAATCATTTTTGAAGAATATGACTTACTGTCTTGTCGACGACTAGATCATTAAAGATGGATCACAATGTTGGAATGAGAAAGGAATTTGGCCATGTCCTCCTACTAAGACACCATCTCGGCATTTGCTTAGGCGATTTAGGAAAACCATGTAAAACATACAACTAGTGGCTTTCATGGGGATTTAAATGCCGAAAAAATATGCGAGAAATTAAAACAAATATTAAAATTGATGACATCAGAATCGATCAAGTGAAACAAGTTTTTGTCATCTCGGTAGCATAATCGCAGAGGACAACAGAGGGTTCATGAAAATGAAGAGAAGGATTGCATTGGCCAAACAAGCAGTTATCACTAACAAAAACATTTTAACTAGTAAAAATGTAAACATTCTTTAGTAAATCATTTGTATGGAATACGTAGCTCCATGGAAGTGAAAGTTGGCGTCTGGGTAAATTGGAAAAGGATAGATTTGAGGTTCCTGAAATGTGGGTACGACGCAAAATGACAATCTTAAGAAAAGTCAATGAAGAGAAAAGATTATTACAGGAAATGGAAAAGAGAAAAGTAAAATTTATTGGACATGTCATCAGATACAAGAATTTGATTATTAACTTTCTTGGAGGGAAAGTGTTGGGAAAGACAGAGGAGAACGGCCTAGGACGAAGTAATTGGAAAGATATCGAGAAGATGATAGGATGTGACAGTTACAGAGTGATTGCATCGACAAGGCATTAGCGTTTAGAATGTGTGTGTATGTACGTGTGCTCCATAAGGGGAGTCCAGTGACTTAAACACTGTGACACCTCACACTCGGTAGAGCCTAATATGGATACAAACCCCAGTCTCCTCTGAACACTACATTTTGCTACTCCGCACGCCACCGAAGGCACGACGTGCCTACTGAGTCTGGAGCGTCTGTGGTTTCTGAACGAAGGAAGATGACGTAAAAGTATGGTTGCCACTCAGTCCTGTCCACAACAGCCATCTCCAACTAACGACACAGACTCTTGCAGCAGTGCTTCAGTGTCGAGGCGATACTGTTGACAAAGCTGTACAGTTATTTGACCTTCGTTCTTTTTTTGGATGGGGCGGGGGGCGGGGGAGGGGGGGGACGTAAGTCTAGTGAACTAACCAAACCAGCTCCCAGGAGTTATTTTCGACTGGCACCCGACTAGTATGCCGAAGCTCGTCAAAATCGATTGATCGCAGTGTGTGGCCTCTCCATGACTGTGCCGAAGATTCCCAGTAATGCCAGGGACTACCATCCTAACATTTATGTCTGTTTCTCGTGGGAACCGTGAAGCCACACTTTTCGCATACGTGCCAGACATCCAAAGACAGCTAACGTGAATACTGTCATCGATTCCAAAATAAACTTTCCTTGACAGTTCCCAACAGTTTAATATACACGGTGAAGAATAAATGCCGTACTTGCCGGTCGGCATCCGATTCCTCGACCTAATTCAAGACAAACGTGTTCTAGAAAAATCTAGTCCCCCAATAGGTTTAACAGAAATGCGATTTAAAACAACGGAGCTCTGGCAACGCTGCAACTGCGAGCAGCGTGGCCAGGAACCGGTAGCATGATGTCTGCACTGTGACGGAGTTGTCCCATAAGCTCAGTGATACGAGGCACACGCTTGGGGAACGGATAAGTAGATTCTCCAATGCCAGAATCGCGTTCGCGCCAAACGGTTTTTTTCAGTTGAAGCATCGAACTGTATCCAATTTACATCTCCACAATACGATATGTTGTGTATTTCTTTCTGTTGCTATAAACGTGTGGGTGTAAGTGTCCCCACAAACTAAATTTTAGTAGTTTAAGGTCCGGGAACGTCGAGGCCAGGATATTGCACCTATACGACCTATCCATCTTCCCTGGAAACGCTTCATTTGAATAGTTATGCACATTCATTGCAAAGTGTGAGCCGGCCGGTTGGGCCGAGCGGTTCTAGGCGCTTCAGTCAGGAACTGCGCGACTGCTACGGTCGCAGGTTCGAATCCTGCCTTGGACATGGATGTATGTGATGTCCTTAGGTTAGTTAGGTTTAAGTAGTTCTAGGGGACTGATGACCTCAGAAGTAAAGTCCCATCGTGCTCAGAGCCATTTGAACCATTTTTGAAAGACACACACACCCACACCCGAGGGAGGCCTCGAACCTCCGACGGGAGGAGCCGCGCAAACCGTGAGAGGACGTCCCAGACCGCGCGACTACCCCGTGCGGCAAAATGCATCCGATTTGATTTTGGTAAACTAACTTTTGTCTACAATCTGGATGAGAAAACACATGCCGATCTCCAAATGCGGTATTTTTTCTTCAAAATGTACATCGCTAAAAACACACTGTAGCAACTTAAAGTTACTCTAAAAGTAAATAAAGATGTCCTGTTTGTATATTCATGGAATAATTTTATACAAAAGTCTCTTTAATCCTCCAGAATGACATCACACTACACTCCTTGAAGTTAACTGTGTTTCCTGAACTGGCTATGTTACGCCAGTAGCAAACAACGTGATGTCGATAGCGCTGCTGTTCATAAGAAATAGTTTCTTTCTTTATTTCTCGGACCTTTGCCCCACTCCAACGCGGGGTCGGCTTTGTTATGACGGATTTGGCAGCGTTAATTGCAGAGGGTTGCCGGATGCCCTTCCTGCCGCCACCCCGAACCCCGCGGGACGGAAGTAGTGGACCCCAGCTGTCTGCGTCTAGTGTGAGTCATGAAGTAGTGCGATGTCTGTGAATCGTGTAACTGAGGCGGAACGTGGGGACTATCCCGGTATTCACCTAGCGGGATGTGGAAAACCGCCTAAAAACCTCATCCAGGCTGGCTGGCATACCGGCCCTCGTTGTTAATCCGCCGGGTGAATTCGATCCGGGGCCGGCGCGCCTACCTGAGTCAGGAAGCATCGCCTTAGAGCTCTCGGCTACCCTGGCGGGTCGTTCATAAGAAATAGTACCTGACACAAAATATAGAAAAATACGTATCTTGGCGCAACAGTAAATGGAACACGCTAATGTAACATGTTTCAAGTATCGCCTGGCACAATCACTGACACTACTAAATGGCTTGAACTGCAGTAACACACTGCTTTTTAAATGCAGTGACGTTGAATGTGTGAATCTCTTCGAAGACTGTTACATAAATGTCGTTCTTCTAGGAAGGATAAGACACTCGCCAAGCTCAGTATGGAATGCTTCTATTCGTTAGATATTAACAAACAAACAAAAAATCAACAAGATGACCTGGATCACCTCGCTGCTATATATTCTTGAGTCTCCTTGTGAACTACGTTGCGCAATGCGTTATCGTGCCCAGCGTTATAGTTTTCCTCCTCTCGTGCGATAATGAGAATCAAGAATGTCTTCGTAATCGTTTTGGTGAAGACATTCTGTATACAAACCACGAACTGCTAAGCAGAGCTGTTACCTCTGAGAGAGCTTACTGTATTCTTCCCTTGGATACCTCAACATACAGTATGTCCCATTTATCTTGACCACTCCAGGTAACTTTTTCTCTAGATGAAAAATAAAAAATATACGAAGCCAATGTTGTTTAGCTAGTATGAAGACATCGTGCAGCATGATTGACTTTATTGTAACTTTCTTTTTTACGAATATGTAAACAACAGTATATCTTTTTTTTAAAGCATCCTATATTTGTTCTTCCGCGTGTCATTGCTTCACGTTCAGATGCCTCTTCATAGTTCCTTCATGGACCCATTACTGCAACCATCTTTCTATCTCCATCGTAAAGATGGTGGTTTCCGTACAACCATAATATCATGTAAATATCAACATCATCTTCATATATTTTTAACAGTTGTACAAATAACCCATCTAAGTCTCTTAAAATTCATGAAAATGTCTTATGTTAAGCCGGCCGGGGTGGCCGAGCGGTTCTAGGCGCTACAGTCTGGAACCGCGCGACCGCTACGGTCGCAGGTTCGAATCCTGCCTCGGGCATGGGTGTGTATGATGTCCTTAGGTTAGTTAGGTTTAAGTAGTTCTAAGTTCTAGGGGACTGATGACCTCAGAAGTTAAGTCCTATAGTGCTCAGAGCCATTTAAACCATTTGAACTTACCAATCGTTATTCTTCTGCCAGAATAGGAAACGTTATCTACTACTTTTAATGTCTCATTTCCTAAACTAATTCGCTCAGTATCGCTTGATTTAATTCGACTACATTCCATTATCCTTGGTTTGCTTTTGTTGATGTTCATCTTGTATCCTCTTTTCAAAACACTGTCCATTAGGTTCAGCTGCTCTTCCAAGTCCTGCGCTGTCTCTGACAGAATTACAACCTCATCGACAAACCTCAAAGTTTTTATTTCGTCTCTCTAGGCTTTAATCCTTACCCTACATTTTTCTTTGGTTTGCTTTACTGCTTGCTCAAGGTTCAAATTGAATAACATCGGGTATAGACTACAAACCAGTCTTACTTCCTTCTCGACCACTGCCTCCCTTTTATGTCCCTCGACTCTTATAACTGCCACCCCGATTCTGTGCAAATTGTCCGCCTGCCTCGCTGGTGGTAACGTGCTTCCCTCCCATGCAAGCGGGCCCGGGCTCGATTCCCGACCGGGTTGGAGATTTTCTCCACTCGTGGACTGGGTGTTGCGTTGTCCTCATCATCATTTCATCTTCACCACTGGCGCGCAAGTCGCCCAATGTGGCGTCGACTGAAATAAGACTTGCACTTGGCGGCCGAACTACCCCGAATGCGGCCTCCCTGCCAACGATGCCATACGCTCATTTCTATTTGTGTGCAAGTTGAAAATAGCCTTTTGGTCCCTGTATTTTACATCTGATACATTCAGAATTCAAAGAGAGTATTCCAGTCAACATTTTCATAAACTTTCTCTAAGTCTACAAATCCTAAAACGTTGGTTTGTCTTTCCTTAACATACTTTCTAAGAGAAGTCGTAGGATCAGTATTGCTTCGCGTGTTCCTACGTTTCTCCAGATTCTGTAATGATCTTCCTCGAGGTCTGCTTCTGCCGGTTTTTCCAGCCTTCTATAAAGAAGTCGTGTTAGTCTTTTGCAACGATGATATACACTGATAGTTGGGTAATATTCCCGCCTGTCAGCACCTAATTTCTTTGGGATTGGAATTACTATGTTATTCTTGAAGTCTGCGGACATTTCGTCTGTCTCATACACTGAGGTGACAAAAGTCATAGGATATCTCAAATATCGTTTTGTACGGCCTTTTGCCCGGCGTAGAGCAGCATTTCGTCTTAGCATGGACTCAACAAGTCGTTGGAAGCCCCTGGAGAAATATTCAGCCATGCTGCCTCTATTGCCGTTCATAATTGCGACAGTGTTGACGGTGCAGGATTCTGTGCACGAACTGGCCTCTCGATTATGTCCCATAAATGTTCGATGAGATTCACGTCGGGGGATCTGGGTCCAGAGTTGTTCACAATGTTGGTCAAAACAGTCGTCAACAATAGTGGACCGGTAACATTGCGTATTGGTATTCATAAAAACTTCATCGTTGTTTGGGAAAATGTCGTCCATTAATGGCAGCAAATGGTCTCCAAGTAGCTAAACGTAACCATTTCCAATGATCGTTTCAGTTGGACCAGAGGACCCATTCCATTCCATGTGAACACAGCCCACACCATTATGGTGCACCACCAGCTCGCACAGTGTCTTGTTGACAATTTGAACCCATTGCTTCGTGGGGTCAGCGCCACACTCGAACGCTACCATCAGCTATCAACCGAGATCGGGACTCACCTGACCGGATCACGGGTTTCCAGTCGTCTAGGGTCCAACCGATGTGGTCACGAGTCCAGGAGAGGCACGTCGTGCTCTTAGCAAAGACACTCCGATCGGTCGTCTGCTGCCATAGCCCATTAACGCCAGATTTCGTCACACTGTCCTAACGGACCGGCCGCGGTGGTCTAGCGGTTCTGGCGCTGCAGTCTGGAACCGCGGGACTGCTACGGTCGCAGGTTCGAATCCTGCCTCGGGCATGGGTGTGTGTGATGTCCTTAGGTTAGTTAGGTTTAAGTAGTTCTAAGTTCTAGGGGACTTATAACCTAAGATATTGAGTCCCATAGTGCTCAGAGCCATTTGAACCATTTTTGCGTTCGTCGTATGTCCCACATTGATTTCTGCAGTTATTTTACGCAGTCTTGCTTGTCTATTAGCACTGAGAATTCTACGCAAACGCCGCTGCTCTCGGTCGTTAATTGAAGCGTGTCGGCGACTGCGTTGTCCGTGGTGAGAAGTAATGCCTGAAATTTGGTATTCTCGGTACACTCTTGGCGTTGTAGGTCACTGAATACTAAATTCCTTACAATTCCCGAAATAGAATGCCCCAGGCGTCTAGCTCCAACTACCATTCCGCATTCAAAGTTTAATTGCCGTGGTGCGGCCATAATTACGTCGGAAACCTTTTCACGTGAATCACCTAAGTACAGATGACAGCTCCGCCAATGCACTGCCCTTTTGTACCTTGTGTACACAATGCTACAGTCATCTGTATATGTGCATATCGCTATCCCGTGACTTTTGTCATCCCTGAGTACATCTTTGACACCGGATGGAAGAGTTTTGTCATGGCTGGCTCTTCCACGGCTAACAGCAGATCTGACGGGGTATCGTCCACCTCCGGGGCCTTGTTTCGACTTACGTCTTTCAGTGCTCTGATAAATTCTTCTCATCTTCATCTTCATCTACGTCCTTTTCCATTCCTTTAATATTGCTTATAGAATGGACTGGAACTCCAAGGACTGGAACAGTATTCAAGGACTGGAACAGTATTCTAGAACTGGTCGCACTGGCTTCTTGTTTGTGATTTCCTTTATACTGCATATAAATGATACCTATTTACAAAAATGGTTCAAATGGCTCTGAGCACTATGGGACTCAACATCTGAAGTCATCAGTCCCCTAGAACGTAGAACTACTTAAACCTAACTAACCCAAGGACATCACATACATCCATGCCCGAGGCAGGATTCGAACCTGCGACCATAGCGGTGGCGCAGTTCCAGACTGAAGCGCCTAGAACCGCTCGGCATCTATTTACAACGGGATGCAGTGATGAAGGTGAAGTCGCGACGAAGACATTGATACAGTACACTTGTGCTCTATCAGGGAGCCTCAAAAGCCACCTAAGCTTCTGCGAAACGTGCCGCGAGAGATTTTGGTTGTGAGAAACCAGTTGGTCTTGCACTTTCGAAGTTGTAATTTGACATTTGTGTAAATTGTACCACAAAATACTGTGAATTTTAACAGCAGATAAATAACACTTAAATCGGTTTGTTTATATGGCCTTCTTCCTGCAAAACTATTGTGGCTTGTAAGGGTTATGTCTAGATCGAATTGTAAACTAATTAATTATTTTTGTATAATGTTTACAAAAATCATTTTTCTTTCATTACCCCAATGGGAAAGTTTAACTTAGTATTGTTAACGAAACAGTCGACTAAACCGTTGGCGTTAAGAGAACGAGAGGATTTTGAAAGTTTCGTGCGGCGCACATGCGCAGTGGCTTAGGTGGCTTTTGTAAGCCAATTTGTTGTTATTTCCCAGCTTGATAGACCGCAAGTGTCCCGTATCGAACTGTTCGTCTGGGCTTTCCCTACACCACTACAGTACGTTCTGAAGAGTTTTCATTTACGCCCTGTATATACACTGCATTTTCCAAGACTCCATCTAGCAAATCAAAGAATGTCTTCCATTCGTCTTCCCTAATATTGATTTTATGTGATCGTTCCATTTCATATAGTATTAACGCTAAATATTTACATGATGTTGCATGCTCATGATGTTGACCTGCAACCTTGTAAGCCGGTACAATTGGTAGCCTCTTGGTTTATTCAGGTGGGCTGCTGCTCAAGGCTGCGCCCGTACATATCTTTACAGCCGGCGTTCACCCCGGCACCTATGGGTCCGGCACCTATTGCCATGCACGCTATACTTTAACTACCCTCCCCAGACACGCTTAATACACACCCTAGCGCTACCATCTGCTGTCTGTGAGCGGTTATTGCATGTTGATGTCAAAATAGGGGGCAGTCACAATGACTTGACTGGACTGTGTGTTAGAGCGGACCGGCAAGTAATTTAGTTTTTGCGCATGTCGATGTTCCTTCGTTATTTGTCAGCTTATTGACTACCTCAAGTCATGCTAAACATATTTTAAGGTAAGAGTAACTTGTTTACCCACAAACAATTAAACCTCAAACTTTTTTGTATTTTATGGTAAAATGTTCAGCCAAGTACCAGAAGAGACACATGTCCGGCACTGTACACTTTTTACGTTTCATAAGGGCAATAACGCAACAGTTGCCACCAAAAACATTTGCGATGTGCCAAAGATGGTTTTCTAAGTGCAAATCCGGTAATTCTGATCTTTCCGATTCGTATCGATCAGGAAGACTAACAACTTTAGACAGTGATCTATTTGGGGTGGAAGTGGAAAGGAGCTAATCAAAACTTCCTGGCAGATTAAAAATGCCTTTCGCGGGCTCTCCCGACTCAGATACCCAAGCTCGATTCACGATCCGTCCTCACAGCTTTGGTAGTTGCGCAGTTTCGCTGGATCACCGTATGAAAGTGCTGTAGAAGAAATTGTCCTTAAAGAGAATGGCCAGAAGCTTCTCTGTAAAGTTCGAGATTGGAGTTCACCGATTTCGTAGAACAAGTCACAGAAGTGTTATTAGTCACAAACATTGTTCAAATGATCCAAAATATATTTTGATTGTCTGTTGCCCATTATCATAAAGCAAATTCTCTCTGCACGAACGGAGACGCAACTCTTTAATCCACAATACTTTATAAATTCTATAAGCCAGAAAGTTCATTTTCTCCTGCCACTGATTTTGTCATTGTATTTCGTTTGTATATTATTTCTCATCAGCAGTATCTATTAGGGTATTTGTGCCTAGGTAACGGGAATTCCGAATTTATGACCATGGGTTCTTGACACCTCTCATTGAGTGTGTAGTCAGAAGTATCTGCTGAGATCACATTTCCCCATATTTTGTGTATGTGCATGTGTGGTGATGTGTTGTTGTTGTTGTGGTCTTCAGTCCTGAGACTGGTTAGATTCAGCTCTCCATGCTACTCTATCCTGTGCAAGCTTCTTCATCTCCCAGTACCTACTGCAACCTACATCCTTCTGAATCTGCTTAGTGTATTCATCTCTTGGTCTCCCCCTACGATTTTTACCCTCCACGCTGCCCTCCAATACTAAATTGGTGATCCCTTGATGCCTCAGAAATGTCCTACCAACCGATCCCTTCTTCTAGTCAAGTAGTGCCACAAATTTCTCTTCTCCCCAATTCTATTCAAAATGGTTCAAATGGCTCTGAGCACTATGGGACTCAACTGATGAGGTCATTAGTCCCCTAGAACTTAGAACTAGTTAAACCTAACTAACCTAAGGACATCACAAACATCCATGCCCGAGGCAGGATTCGAACCTGCGACCGTAGCGGTCTTGCGGTTCCAGACTGCAGCGCCTTTAACCGCACGGCCACTTCGGCCGGCCAATTCTATTCAATACCTCCTCATTGGTTATGTGATCTACCCATCTAATGTTCAGCACTCTTCTGTAGCACCACATTTCGAAAGCTTCTATTCTCTTCTTGTCCAAACTATTTACCGTCCATGTTTCACTTCCATACATGGCTACACTCCATACAAATACTTTCAGAAATGACTTTCTGACACTTAAATCTATACTCGATGTTAACAAATTTCTCTTCTTCAGAAACGCTTTCCTTGCAATTGCCAGTCTACGTTTTATATCCTCTCTACTTGGACCATCATCAGTTATTTTGCTCCCCAAATAGCAAAACTCCTTTACTACTTTAAGTGTCTCATTTCCTAATCTAATACCCTCAACATCACCCGACTTAATTCGACTACATTCCATTATCCTCGTTTTGCTTTTGTTGATGTTCATCTTATATCCTCCCTTCAAGACACCGTCCATTCCGTTCAATTGCTCTTCCAAGTCCTTTGCTGTCTCTGACAGAATTACAATGTCATCGGCGAACCTCAAAGTTTTTATTTCTTCTCCATGGATTTTAATACCTACTCCGAATTTTTCTTTTGTATCCTTTACTGATTGCTCAATATACAGATTGAATAACATCGGGGAGAGGCTACAACCCTGTCTTACTCCCTTCCCAACCACTGCTTCCCTTTCATGTCCCACGACTCTTATAACTGCCATCTGCTTTCTGTACAAATTGTAAATAGCCTTTCGCTCCCTGTATTTTACCCCTGCCACCTTTAGAATTTGAAAGAGAGTATTCCAGTCAACATTGTCAAAAGCTTTCTCTAAGTCTACAAATGCTAGAAACGTAGGTTTGCCTTTCCTTAATCTTTCTTCTAAGATAAGTCGTAAGGTCAGTATTGCCTCACGTGTTCCAGTATTTCTACGGAATCCAAACTGATCTTCCCCGAGGTCGGCTTCTACTAGTTTTTCCATTCGTCTGTAAAGAATTCGTGTTAGTATTTTGCAGCTGTGGCTTATTAAACTGCTTGTTCGGTAATTTTCACATCTGTCAACACCTGCTTTCTTTGGGATTGGAATTATTATATTCTTCTTGAAGTCTGAGGGTATTTCGCCTGTTTCATACATCTTGCTCACCAGATGGTAGAGTTTTGTCAGGACTGGCTCTCCCAAGGCCGTCAGTAGTTCCAATGGAATGTTGTCTACTCCGGGGGCCTTGTTTCGACTCAGGTCTTTCAGTGCTCTGTCAAACTCTTCACGCAGTATCGTATCTCCCATTTAATCTTCATCTACATCCTCTTCCATTTCCATAATATTGTTCTCAAGTACATCGCCCTTGTATAGACCCTCTATATACTCCTTCCACCTTTCTGCTTTCCCTTCCTTGCTTAGAACTGGGTTTCCATCTGAGCTCTTGACCTTCATACAAGTGGTTCTCTTATCTCCAAAGGTCTCTTTAATTTTCCTGTAGGCAGTATCTATCTTACCCCTAGTGAGATAAGCCTCTACATCCTTACATTTGTCCTCTAGCCATCCCTGCTTAGCCATTTTGCACTTCCTGTCGATCTCATTTTTGAGACGTTTGTATTCCTTTTTGCCTGCTTCATTTACTGCATTTTTATATTTTCTCCTTTCATCAATTAAATTCAATATTTCTTCTGTTACCCAAGGATTTCTACTAGCCCTCGTCTTTTTACCTACTTGATCCTCTGCTGCCTTCACTACTTCATCCCTCAAAGCTACCCATTCTTCTTCTACTGTATTTCTTTCCTCCATTCCTGTCAATTGTTCCCTTATGCTCTCCCTGAAACTCTGTACAACCTCTGGTTTAGTCAGTTTATCCAGGTCCCATCTCCTTAAAGTCCCACCTTTTTCCAGTTTCTTCAGTTTTAATCTACAGGTCATAACTAATAGATTGTGGTCAGAGTCCACATCTGCCCCTGGAAATGTCTTACAAGTTAAAACCTGGTTCCTAAATCTCTGTCTTACCATTATATAATCTATCTGATACCTTTTAGTATCTCCAGGGTTAACCTGGAGGTGAAGTAGTGAGCGGAAATTTGTGAAAAACTGAGTGAAAGCAATACACTAAATAGCTGCTGATTGAAACACCAACCAGTGACACGAAACAGGACGGATAATTATGCACATGACATGCTTTAAAAAAAACGACTAAAACGAGCACTAAAATCGATGTATAACAATACAGTTCAGTTAACGATGAAATTTTAAGAAATAAAAATTTGAGCCACAGAAGATGACGCATTGGTGTCGAAACATGTCTGGGTAAATATGAAAATAAATTAATTGTGTTTGCATAAGGCTGATTTCCATAACAACCCAGGTTTCAAATCGCAAACACGGAAGAACGAAAAGAGGAACTTAAAACCTCAGTAAAAAGTGTATTTCATGTTATAATTTAGTTACTGAAAATTTAATAATTTTTAATTAAGGACTCTTACTCATTAAAATAAGGGTATCAACAGATTCATAAAAACCAGATCAAAAGTGTACCGACAGACCTCGGAAATTTACAGTAGTTTGATTGTAATTGGCACTGAAAATTTGGACCAAGTGAAGTCTTTAATTAACAGTATCTTTTAAACTAATTAAGTCTGGATTAATGTGATTACTTTCCCAAAAAGCGCTTTAATTTGGGAGTGGTCTTTCCTTCTCATCTTATCCATTAGCGTTTTCCGTAGGGCTAGAAGTACAAAATTTTATAACTGCAATAACTTTTGATGGGCATCATTTCTGACGAAATTAATCAGCTCGTTTCAACGGGAACAACAAACTGGATGATCCGAATAATGAAGTTTTGATGGGGATTGGGGGGGGGGATGGGGGATTTGTTTCTACATTTTGATGTAAATGTCGTGTCACTAGGGCCTCCCGTCGGGTAGACCATTCGCCGGGTGCAAGTCTTTCGAACTGACGCCACCTCGACGACTTGCGCGTCGATGGGGATGAAATGATGATGATTAGGACAACACAACACCCAGTCCCGGTGCGGAGAAAATCTCCGACCCAGCCGGGAATCGAACCCAGGTCCTTACGATTGACATTCTGTCGTGCCGACCTCTCAGCTACCGGGGGCAGACTACATTTTGATAATACGTATGACGTGTGCTTAACGTAATAACCTTAAAATTGGAATATTGGAAAGAAAATTGGCGAACATTTTATATAGACCTTAATAAATGAAACAGGATTCATACAAAGTAGGACGGTGAGGGTCAAACTGCTCATCACCAGGTTACACAAGTGCAGAGTATCACAACGAGACGTCGGAAACAGAATGGAGGAAGTTGGGTTGAGATATGCGCCGCTTAAAGCTGGCACCAAGCCACAGCGAATAGACGCTGTCACTGCATACAGGCAGAGTTCTGCGCAACTGAGTGGAACTGCGTGATTATTAGCGATAAGTTTGTCTTTTTTTGGGGTCAGGTCGCCACCTAAGTGTCTGGCGAAAGGTCTTAGAAAGCAGCGATTCTCGGACCCATGCCTCTCCAACTCCTGAAGATAACGAATATGACAGTGGGACTGATTTGGTAATTACTAGAGGCAATATGTGACAGTATTTGACAAGTATGGTAAACCATGTTGTCACACTCTTCATGGTCAGCGTACCAAATGGCATATCCCAGAAGGAACACGCAAAGCCCCACACAACACTTTGCAGTACAGGTGCCTGAGGAATGTGCGGATCCTCGACTGGCCTGCCTGCTCTGCGACTTTTTACGTATAGTCACGTCTAGGACACGATGAGAAGTATACTTTCATACTAGTCTCCAGCCAGCAATATTCGCGAACGCAAACGGCACTGATTTTAGGCACTGCAAGAAATTCCTCAAGGTGACACTCAGACATTGTTTCTTTCTGTGTCACGAAGAATACAGGAGTGTATTTCTTTCATTACTGAGCAATAGTAAGTAACTTTATTTATTCATTTTATGTATTTATTGCTTATTTAGACAGACCAGTTTAAGGCTGTAAGGCCCTCTCTTACATCTGACAAAGAACAACAAATGCAAAAAATATCGCATAACAATCGTAATAATAATAATAATTTGCATTATTAATAAAAATAATAATTGGCAATCATAATAGTAATAGTACAACTAACAATGGAGGAATTAAAAATGAAATCAATTAGTTATTACGCAGCATACTTAATAATGCTAAGTTGTGTTATTAACAAAAGAAATAATTTGCTTCAATAATAATAATAATAATAATAATAATAATAACAATAATAATAAAATAATGCAGGCGTTGAGAATGATGTTGATTAGTTTAGCACTTCTGAAGACTTGTTTCGTATTAAAAAAAGTGAAAGGGATAATGAAATGAAAGTGTCAGTGGGTGCTAGAAAAGAAGAGAATTTTAATAGAGAACTCTGTATACAAGGGGAGGGAAAAGTCATGAGGGAGGATTGACGAGAACTACAAGAAGAAATAGCTATTGTGGTAGAAGCTGAGCCATTAGCTGTCTTTTGAAATTTGAAAGGATGTCAATTTCTCTAATATTTTGAGAAAGATAGTTCCAAGGTCGGGTTCCTGATACAGAAAATGATTTACAGAACATGGCAGTGTTGTCTGGTGGTAAAGAGAGGATTTTACTTTGTTGGGAAAGAGTATTTCTGCTTCGTTGGTCAGGTAGTAGAGTAAGGGCTGAAAATAAATAGAAGGAGTGCACTCACTGAGAAGACGGTACAGCAAACACAGGACATGACAATCTCTACGCTTATTGGCACGTAGCCATGATAATTGTTCCTAGGCAGGAGTGGCAGACATTGTCGAAATAGCGTACATCACGAACGTGTCGCACATAAGCAGTCATCGCCAGTTCCACCCGTCGTAAGCTCTCTTTATCTGTTGTTCTGTTTCATTTATTTTATTATAGCTAACGCAATTGCAGTCATGACTTTGCCACCATGGCGTGTATATTAAACATGCATACGTCTGATGGAGGAGTGTCCGTAGAGACGCAGTGTGCTGCTGTTACTGAGCACGCGGGCTGCAATCCTCACAGGACGTCACCCACTTAGTGCGCTTATCATGTGCCGTCGTAAGTCACCAGGTGGCCTATCCAGTCACTCAGTGGGCGGCTATTTCCGAGCCATATGTATTATCTCACAATAGAACGAAGAAAACTCGTTTTAAAAATGACTTGCTAAGTAAGCTTCCATCTACTGGTATCTGACACTAAATTATAAAAGGGAGCATTGGAAGTGCAAGTGTTATCTTTAAATGGTCGTGTCACCAGCCATTATTCAACATTTCGTCTGACAGATACCACGGCTTTGTGAAACATCCCGAGCTACTCACCCAGCTAAACAAAGAGAAAAATTGGCTAGATCTTATCACATATTACTGACCGCGTGCGTTGTTATGATTCCGGTTACACCACTGGATTTGTTTGAGTCTCTTATCTTAGAAGAATAACATGCAGCATTGAGATACATGTAGGCCTGTACAGGGTATCCCAGGAGGAATGGTCAGTGTTCAGGGTTACGATAGGAATTATCATTCGAAGCAAAAAAGTATAGTAAACAGGGGCAATAAAATGCATACGTTCTACACCTACATCTACATCCAAACTCGGCAAGCCACCTGACGGTGTGTGGCTTAAAAGCTATGAACATTTCTTCATCTTCGATACTGTGAAACACATCTCTTCTGCTGAAAACTCTTTACTTTCCACAGTGCGGTAGGAGGTAGTATGGACCAAAACAAGGAAAAAGTGTCCAGTAAACATGTACTCCAAAATGTATACCGTAAGAGCTATAAGCACTTGTTGATCTTAGCTTCTGTAAAAGGCACCTCACTGAACAAGTGTTCATAGCCTTTAGGTAAGCATTTTACAGTCCATGTTTACTGAACAATTTTTCCTTGTTTTGATCCATGCTACCTCCTCTTATAATATGGCAAGCAAAGACATTGCAGTAGAAGACCTTTGTTTCACAGTATCGAAGATGTGTTCATAGCTCTTAAGGCATACATTTTAAAGCCCATGTTTGTCTGTTAATTACTGAAACTGTACAACAAGTGATGTACTGGGTCATGAGCAATCAATTAATTGCACATTCCCCTCCACAAGTCCTACAAATTTGCGACTGGAATTTCCGAATATCCTGGAGAGAGAGGTGCTCAGGTATTTGGAGTCTTCGTCAAAAAAATGGTCCAAATGGCTCTGAGCACTATGGGACTTAACATCTATGGTCATCAGTCCCCTAGAACTTAGAACTACTTAAACCTAACTTACCTAAGGACAGCACACAACACCCAGCCATCACGAGGCAGAGAAAATCCCTGACCCCGCCGGGAATCGAACCCGGGCGCGGGAAGCGAGAACGCTACCGCACGACCACGAGCTGCGGGCGGAGTCTTCGTCAAGTATACCCGACGGCAGACACTGGAAGAATTCAGAGTCGTCATGATAGAACCACACCAAGTCAGTAAAGTCATACGAAAATATAAAAAACACTCAGGAAAAGTAATTGGAAATACGTTAGAAGAAACATGATATTAATCTCGCGAAATACAAGGGGATAAATTTAGAGGACCGATATTACAGGAAGATTAAGCAACAACGTCGCTACCTTCAACGAGTCTCTACGATGCGATCATGAGAATTACTCCATATGCGAATATATTGGCAGTAAGTACCCTTTACTGAGGCTTGCGGAGAATATATGTAGATAGAGGACGGTAAAAGACTATTCATTACCGTTATTTGGCTAGTCGCCATAATGCGCTACATTGTTACGTGGTTCAATTAAAACCTTCCTCTCCGGGTAGCTTATGGATTTTATTTGTGTGAATCACAGAAAGCCTTCTAGCAAATGCAGTTTTGACGACTTTCTTGCCAAGCTTTTACTGTGTTCCATTTTGGTGTAGGTATGTGTGACGGAATGCAAAGCATGTAATATGCATGTGTAGTTCATGGTAAACACAGAAAAGATTGAAGTTGAGAACCGCTGTCAACACATAGCCCATTCTTCTAAAATAGCGCTAAGGAACCAACCGAACTTAACGTCTCCATCCACGGGACGGCTCGACAACAGTTTTGCCTTACGAAAATGCGAAATGATTATCTATTCAGTTAGGCATATCGAAGTTCGTTGATCACATTATTTGACCATATGGTGAATACGAAACTACTGGTCATCCATTAATCGCTCAAACTCAGCTAGCCATGTTGTACTTTCAGTGAGCAGCAGGTAAAGTACAGGGATTGGGCAAAAATACGGAAACACTGCTGCAGATGCAAGCTTCAACATAAATTTGCAGATGCTACCCAAGCCTGCAGGATCGTTGTTGTATCTGACCGCGAACGGCATCTGTGCAGTGCCCCTGATATGTTGCATTGTAAGACGTGCTCAGAACAGTGTTCTGCGCATTTTTAAGTACATCTACATGGATACTTTGCAGATCACATTTAAGTGCCTGGCAGAAGGTTCATCGAACCACCTTCACAATTTTCTATTACTCCAATCTACCGAGCGAGGTGGCGCAGTGGTTAGCACACTGGACTCGCATTCGGGAGGACGACGGTTCAATCCCGCGTCCGGGCATCCTGATTTAGGTTTTCCGTTATTTCCCTAACTCGCTCTAGACAAATGCCGGGATGATTCCTTCGAAAGGGCATGGCCGACTTCCTTCTCCATCCTTCGCTAATCAGATGAGACAGATGACCTCGCTGTTTGGTCTCTTCCCCCCCAAAAAACAACTATTACTCCAGTCTCGTATAGCGCGCGGAAAGAACGAACACCTATATCTTTCCGTACGAGCTCTGCTTTCCCTTATTTTCTCATGGTGATCGTTTGTTCCTATGTAGGTCGGTGTCAACAAAATATTTTCGCATTCGGAGGATAAAGTTGGTGATTGGAAATTCGTGAGAAGATTCCGTCGCAACGAATAACGCCTTTCTTTTAATGACGTCCAGTTCCAATCCTGGATCATTTCAGTGACACTCTCTTCCATATTTCGCCATAATACAAAACGTGCTGCCCTTCTCTGAACTTTTTCCTTGTACTCCGTCAGTCCTGTCTGGTAAGGATCACACACCGCGCAGCAGTATTCTAAAAGAGGACGGTCAAGCATAGTGTAGGTAGTCTCCTTAGTAGATCTGTTACATTTTCGAAGTGTCCTGCCAACAAAACGCAGTCTGTGGTTAGCCTTACCCACGACATTTCAAGTGTGTTCCTTCCAATTTAAGTTGTTCGTAGTTGTAATTCCTAGTTATTTAGTTGAATTTACGGCCTTTAGATTTGACTGATTTATCGTGTAACCGAAGTTTAACGAATTCCTTTTAGCACTCATGTGGATGACCTCACACTTTTCGTTATTTAGGGTCAACTGCCAATTTTCGCACCATTCAGATAGCTTTCCTAAATCGTTTTGCAATTTGTTTTGATCTTCTGATGACTTTATTAGTCGATAAACGACATCTTCATCTGCAAACAACCTAAGACGGCTGCTCAGATTGTCTCCCAAATCATTTATATAGCTAAGGAACAGCAAAGGGCCTACAACGCCAGAAATCACTTCTGTTTAACTCGACGATTTTTCGTCATTTACTACGAACTGTGACTTCTCTGACAGGAAGTCACAAATCCAGTCACGTAACTGAGACGATATTCCATAAGCACGCAATTTCGCTACAAGCCACTTGTGTGGTACAGTGTCAAAAGCGTTCCAGAAATCCAGAAATACGGAATCGATCTGAAATACCTTGTCAATAGCACTCAAAATTTCATGTGAATAAAGAGCTAGTTGTGTTTCACAAGAACGATGTTTTCTAAACCCATGTTGACTGTGTGTCAATAGACTGTTTTCTTCGAAGTAATTCATAATGTTAGAACACAATATATGTTCCAGTATCCTGCTGCATATCGACGTTAACGATATGGGCCTGTAATTAAGTGTATTACTCCTACTACTTTTCTTGAACATTGGTGTGACCTGTGCAACTTCCCAGTCTTTGAGGACGGATCTTTCGTCGAGCGAACGTTTGTATATGATTGTTAAGTATGGGAGCTAACGCATCAGCATACTCTGAAAGGAGCCTAATTGGTATACGGTCTGGACCAGAAGACTTGCTTTTATTAAGTGATTTAAGTTGCTTCACTACTCCGAGGATATTTACTTCTACGTTACTCATGTTGGGAGCTGTTCGTGATTCGAATTCTGGAATATTTACTTCGTCTTCTTTTGTAAAGGCATTTCGAAAGGCTGTTTGGCTACTCTGCTTTGGCAGCACTGCCTTCGACAGTATCTCCATTGCTACGCGCAGAGAAGGCATTGACTGTCTCTTGCCGCTAACATACTTCACATACAACCAGAATTTCTTTGAATTTTCTGCCAGGTTTCGAGACAAAATTTTCTTTGTGGGAACTGTTATAAGTATCTCGCATTGAAGTCCGCGCTAAATTTCGAGCGTCCGTAAAAGATCGCCAATCTTGGATATTTTGCGTCTGTCTAAATTTGGCATGTTTCTGCAACAGTGGTCTGACCCATTTTGTGTACCAAGGAGGATCAGCTTCATCGTTTGTTAATTTATTTGGTATAAATCTCTCAACTGCTGCCGATATTCTTTGAATTCAAGCCACATCTGCTCTACACTTATATTACTAATTTGCAAGGTGTGGAGATTGTCTCTCAGGAGGGTGTCAAGCTAATTTTTATCTGCTTTTTTGAATAGATATATTTTTCGTTTATTTTTGGAGGATTTGGGGCTACACTATTCAATCTCGCTGCGACAACCCTGTGTTCACTAATCCCTGTATCCGTTTTGATGCTCGTTATTAACTCAGGATTATTTGTTGCTAAGAGGTCAAGTATATTTTCACAACCGTTTACTATTCGCGTGGGCTCATGAACTAACTGCTCGAAGTAATTTTCAGAGAATGCGTTTAGCACAATTTTGGATGATGTTTTATGCGTACCTCTGGAATTAAACATGTATTTTCGCCAACATATCGAAGGTAAATTGCAGTCGACAGCAATTATGATCGTATGAGTCGGGTACGTGTTTGAAATCAAACTCAAGTTTTCTTTGAACTTTTCAGCACCTGTATCATCTTAATTGGGAGGTCGGTAAAAGGATCAAATTATTATTTTATTCCGGTTACCAACAATGGCCTCGACATTGAGTCGAAGCTCAGTGCGTTCGAACGTGCGCAAATTGTTGGTGCTTGTATGGTGGGTGCTTCCGTAACGAAGGTTTTGGTGTTTCAAGAGGCATTGTATCGAAGACTTATGCCGCATACCGGGAAAGCGGAAGAAAATCATCCGATGTCAAAACGCGGACGAAAGTGTGCGTCGACTGATCGTGGCGGACAGTCACTGATGAGGATTACGACGAATAATAACATGACGACAGATGTAAGAGTAACGGCACAACTGAACCCTGTCAGCAACAAAACCACCTGAAAGGAACAAAATAAAGGTGTGACATAAAGTCACGTAGCGACCATTCTAGTAAATATGCGTAGATCTGCAGTTGAACTGGCTAGGTCGCATAAAAAGTCATATAGCAGATGGAGAATGGTCAATAAAGTCATTCTTCAACTGGTATATCACTTTTTATGCGATCTAGCCAGCTTAACTTCAGATCTACGCGTATTAACCTGAAAGGAGCTACAGAAGCACAGGAAAAAGAAGCGCCGACGACATAAAAGTTGCACTACGGAGCCATTGAAGAAGGTCACTTGGTTGGGTGAGTCTTGTTTCACACTGTTTCAAATTTCTGGCCAAGTTTACGTCCCAAGAGTGAAGCATGGCGGGAGGTCAGTGATGATTTGGGCGGGCATATCGTGGAATTCCATGGGCACCATGATTACTCTGCAAAGTCACGTTACTGCCAACGATTATGTGACCGTTTTGATAATCAGGTCCATCCCCTGGTACAATGTTTGCTCCACAGTGGTGATGCTGTGTTTCAAGAGGACGGGCACCTGTTCACACGGCTCTCACGGTCCAGGGTTGGTTTTGTGAGAATAGTGATGAATTTTCGCATCTCCCGTGGTCACTACAGTCAACTGATCTTAATATGATTGAGCCTTTGTGATCAGATTTGGAGAGAAGGGTGTATGATCGCTCAAGCGTTGTTATCTGAAGGTGTCACTATTTTACAGATAACGGGCTGTTATAATTAAAGTGCAGCTACTCACAGAAGACCAGTGTGGGCCGTAGTTATCGTATGCCAGCGAAACTTGGTAGATATTCTAATTCGTTAATACGCAATCGATTTATGCTGAAAACAAATTACTTCCAATTTTTAGCCACCAGGTGCAAATCTGGTGCTGTGAATGTAAAAAGGCATATAGAAATGTTTCCATAGGTAATAAATTAGGAACAGGATGTGGGTTGAAAAAGTCGAACAAGTGAGAAAGGTATAATTATGAACCGCCACTTTCAAAGTTTGTTCAATACGAGCACCGGACAGGTCAATGAGATGCTGTACAGCGCCAGACTTGCGCCTGGTCGCGAAAACAGGAACTAAACTTCTTTCCTGCATGTACGCCATACAATAATTAAAGCCCACATCGGGCCTCCGTGAGGAGCTGCACCGTAATTATAACTACCAAATTGAATGGTTTAATATTTCCTCGAGAACCATACAAGACATTTATTTATCTCTTCCGAGACGACTGGAAGCTGCTTTGAATGCCAGCTGTTTTCTTATACTGTACTGGGCATAGTAACGTGTTTGTAGTGGTCCTACATTTTTGTTCCCACCCTGCTAAGGAGTTACTTGACCAAGTAGTGGCAGTTCCAACGTCAAAAAACACATGCCCCTCCATACTGGATCTAATGACGCCATTGGCAGAAGATGACACGGTTGTTGGTCGGGACCCACAGGCACGTCTAGAATCAGGAAGCAAAACTTTACCTTACCTTTAACTGTGTATGCAGCAGTTTTCATCCTGTCCTCTTCTTTACTTCCATTCTTAAAAAGACCACCATAACTCGGCGGTGCAACGTAGTCTTTCATCTGACGAAGAATACATGAATACATCTGTAGGTAATTTTTAAGTATACTGGGTGCGAAATTTAGTACACAGAGCTGAAAAATCAGGCAACAACAATGGCTCTAACCCAGCCAGGCATGGAGCTTTGATGACTGATGCAGTTACTTCATTCGATGCTGCTTCAAATCTGTGCCAAAGTTCATCAGATAACATTATCTTTTGACAGTGGATTAACATTTTCAGTGTCATGTGACCCATCCACAATGTTGAAATTATGATTGGGAATCAAATGCGAGTGGTGCTATGCCAATCTGTAGGCATTCCATGACCAGATGTTTTCAATGCTTGAGACCTGAAGACCGTGTTGCCTTGGGGCAACAGTCAAACACATTCTGTATCAAGATTGGTCTGGACAGTATGGGCAACATGCTTTTCAAAGGAACTGTCTTGAGATTTGCCTTAAAAGTGATTTAGGGAAATGACGTGGGTAACTGGATAGGAATTTGAGGCGTATTTCTCTAAACGGATGGTGGTCCCACAATTCAAACTCTGTATCTTTAATTCTTTTCTGTATTACGAAGATATTCATTGACTTGCTCCGGCTTTCAACGAGAGTACAGACCATGCAGACCAAAGATTTCGAGGAGCTTCGGCATACTAGCCGAGGACCATTCTAAAGCATCTCCTGTGCAAGGGTTTAGATCACTATGCTTCCGTTTTCGATAAATTTAGAACAAAAGTAATTACGCAATACCCGTCCGAGACTAGGTGGAATAGTTAGCACACAGGATATTTAAGGAGAAATTTAAGAATTTGTGATATCGATTCATTGCATGTGTAATTTAGAAGGAATTCTTTGGCTTACTTAGAAGTGGACAGGTGATATATTGTCTCGTTCAGATTACAGTCAACCCCTATGCAAATGGAAGGGAGCACATGTTCTGCCCCTTTTTTATATAAAAAAATCAACAGAATGAACATGTAACGCAGTGTATACATTAGGATTTTCGTTAGAATTTTAAATTAAATAAATGATATTGTTATTTTAAGAGTCAGTTTTTACATTCTCGAACATTTTTCCACTAACGTTTTAAAAATACCATCAGGTATGGATGTAAAATTATCGTGTTACTTCCGAAGTGTCTTTACTTTAACAAATCTCTGTCAGCTTATTCTGTGTGCGAGTGTGTGTTTACGTCAACAGCTAATAAAATAATGTATATGTAATAAGTAAAAATGATATCGATTGTATTAAAATAGCACCTCGTAACTCCTACAAGTTGAACTGGAAGTTCTTTTTCAGCACTGACGCTTAGTGCCTATAAGATTTCCTGTACCAGAAACAGTCGCGAGAGCCAATCGGAAGAGCACATTTCCGCTTAGCGATAGAGCACTTTCCTGCAAAACATCTCGCTCTACCTCCGTGTCGAGGTGGGTAACTATGGTGTGATGACGTGAAACCCAGTTGTAAATGGCTCTGATACTGCTGGTGGAACATATTTGGCCAGAGAGAGGAGGAAAGGTGACGGCGTTTGATTCCCATTCATAATTTCCACATTGTGGATGGGTCACATGACACTGAAAATGTTAATCCACTGTCAAAAGATAACGTTATGGTCTACAGACCCCTTGGTGTAATTCGAAAATACTGCGTCCCACAACGGATTTCGCACAATCCTTTACTCACCTGACAATCATTCTTAATAATACGAACACAGTAATGCGCATGTATTCATCAGAAACACGGAGTGCTGCTGTGTAGCAAAACATTATTTTTTCTTCTCCACATAATTTTAAATTTTAGTTTATCCTCTCGGCTAAAGTGATGTTTTTACCTGAACCTTAATCCATATCCAAGTGAAGTGGACAAAGCACGCTGTAGGAAACAGCATGGCATCCGCTTAACAGAGACAGGAAAACCGCCTGAAACGGAACCTTGCTGGCTCGATTTTCTCTGGACGTTGGGTTCAAAACGAGTCATACCTTCTAACATTCTGCGTGGTGTCTGTTTGTTCTAAGTCGTGTCTCCCTACCACTTTCGCGCAACGACGCTCTGAACGTGTTTTTTAGGGAATTGACTAGTTTGAACCTGGTACCTGTTGCTGGCAAGGAGACGCCAGACCACACATGACATGTAGAGTTCAGTGAGACTCGCGATGATATAATCAAATACTTGATGATTTCAGCGTCAGCTCCACAGCACTCCCTGTAAAAGAATCTTAATACTAACTAAATTTAGTGGAAGCAGTTCAGGTATTTCCTATTTTTAGTTAGTTGGTAAAATAACGTCGAAAAGCAGTTAAGTTTACCATTGGAACTTTTATTCTACT
The DNA here is from genome assembly GCF_023864275.1 of Schistocerca cancellata. Lineage (NCBI taxonomy): Eukaryota > Metazoa > Arthropoda > Insecta > Orthoptera > Acrididae > Schistocerca > Schistocerca cancellata. The sequence goes on along the minus strand of NC_064627.1, from coordinate 360,960,515 downwards.
CACAAAACATTGTTTATAAATTGCACTATTGATAAAAGGAAATATTTTAATACAGGATGATAAAAACCAACTGCGTTCAACAAAAATGTAAACAAATATTCCCTGAATGGTTTTCCAAGTTCTATAATGGATCGAAGGATGACCTATGCCATATCACATCTATAATCTAGGTTTAAATTAACTTTCATAAAAGAGAAAACTATCAAAAATGGTCTACAGTGACCCTCAATTATCTTTAATTACTTATTTAACTTGTCGTAAATTACAGTGGCTGATGTGACTTCTCAATAATTATATAACAGAAAAATCATCGCGTTTCAGATTTTAACTTCAAGTAGCAAATGTGAATACCACCAAGTTTAATTGACGATCGACACTAGTATTACGTAAAAAGGGGATCTAACAGATGAGGCTTCTGCAGTTCTGATTGAAGCCTTATGCGTTCTTATGTGGCATCACATGCGTTCATTACCTTGTCGGTTGTTAGGCAGCATCAGGGGCGGCAGGCGGCGCAGCTCCACACACCTTGTCGTCTTGGTAGCAACTCTCTCTAACTTATCCTTACTATTGTTTACCGAAGTTGGTTTAAGAAAAAGGTATCTGGCTGTGTTTTCAACTGACCAGTCAGCATCTCAATGTTAACCTTAACCTCTGCCTACAAAAATTCTGTCCATCCAATGAGAAACGTTAAACTTTTCGTGGTAGGGCAATGTTTTTAATGTTTACTACGTAACAGAGACGCGTATAATCTCACGCTAAAACTTGCAGCTGGTGCGGTCCTTTTAGTGTTACCATAAGATCTATACTGTTCTTCTGGAGGGCTCTATCTTTTAACATGGGCTGGGGGATGGGCCTCCCGGCAGTCGGCCAGCGATGTGGGTGTCCCATCGTCCCTCTCTTATCGTAGGGCCTCCTAGCCTACACGGCTTTGCTCTCGGCTTCTGTTCTCGCTTCTCCACTCCGAACTGCGTCTGTTTCACGGTGGGAAGATATGACACGCATTTAGGCATTCTTGTGTTAGTCTGTGATATTCCACTTGCTCACTCGTTGATCATATTGCTTTGGTTAATTTAATGTCAGGATTTATTCGGAGCTATATGACATATTGCCGCATTTGCTATCATGTCAGGGTTTTCATGGAAGGTGTCGGATTTGCCTGACACCTTACAACCTCCCTGACTGTACGGTACAAGACTTATCCAGTTTTGTGGACAGCATTACACCATGAAATGTTCAGGTAATGTTTATCAGTGACATTATAAAAGTCTGATGTGGTAAATGTACAAACTCGTTGCTTTACTAGGACCAACCTATACTGCAGATTTTTTTTTTCATAAAATACTGTCAGTTTCAGATTTTTAGACAAACTTCTCAAGCGTATTTTCTAATATTTTCTTCTGGCATAATGTATTGAGAACAAAGCTTTTATGTTTTTTGACAAAGTCTATTATTACATGACCTCTATCATTTCTGATAACACAGCCAAAATTCCCACTGATGAATGTTATAGTGTTACTTAGTTTTTGTCCTTACTTGCATTCAGATGAACGTTGGGTAATTTCTGTATACTGAGGCATCCTCCAAGGATATCGGGGACATACAAACACGTTTTGGAGTGTACTGTTCTGAAATGTTTTCGTCCACATCAGCTACTTCTTCCTTAACAAAGCCCCACCCAAAGCTATGCGTGCATCATTTGAACTACTTCATGTGCGGAAAGGAAAGAAAGACTTGAATGTCATATCATCGGGCTCAGCAGTGACAGAGATCATCATCGATTGGCAATATGTGCGTAAAGGGGAAATTACGGGAAACCTACCCAGCCAGGTGGTGCAGTGGTTAGACCACTGAATATGGATTCATAAGAAACAGGATTCTAATCCCCATCCCATCTCCTCGGTTAAGGTTATCCCTGTTTTTCTTACTCACTTCAAGCAGATACCGATGATGATCCTTATACAAGGTCACGAGGTCACGGCCGATAAACCGCTCCAGTCACGTACATTTCTACCTTCTCCTCCATCTATAATGGTATCATTGCTGACTGTGCATTAAGTCCCAGTGTTTCTTAATTCCTTACGCAAGACCTGAGTTAATATGGACTTCTAGGGATTTGAACTTATTGCCCCAGATGGTGTACTAAATGGCGACCATAGCACGCGCGTGAGGAAACTCAGAAAAAAATTCTAAATCAGGGCGACGCTTTGAAATCAGATCTTCACGTGCTACATCCTAGGGCGCGTTTGATTTTTTGCCTTCTTTGGAGAGGAGAAGAATGCTCTAAAACGGTATGTTCCTTTTTTTTCGCTCTCCCTATACAATGCATGACGTTGTGCCCTTCACCAAATATTTAGTGGGTATACGGTCGGCGTTTTAGCTAAAATAGGCTTTGACTCAATTGTGAGAATTATACTTCTCTGAACCAGGCTGAAACTTCAGGAACGTTACACCCATCAAAGTCAAATCGATACTCAACTCCACAGGACATTTCAAGCCTGTGTTCTTTTAGCGCCACTTAGGCTGCTAGAAGTGTGATGGTAATTCGATTAACAATGTGATGATATGTGGTAGATACGCTAATGTAGTAAAGTATTTCACCTCTAAATCCTAACCCCTTCTCGGGATAAACCTTGAATTCGGAGAACACGTGAAATAACAGCAGGGCAGTTCCTACCATTAGGCAAGACTAGGCGGCCGTCTAGGACGGAAGTGGGGGGAAAAAATTAATTTCAAATCAATGGAATTAAGGACAAAGAATGAAAATTGAGGACTTCACCCAGAAAATAAGGGCGTCTAGTCACCTTAGTTTAATGATTAAAAGTATAATAGGAGCATTGCATTGTTGCGCCATTGGATGTTGGTGGTGGTGATGGAGGGGCAAGGGTACTGGGAAAACCGATGGTAGTAAAATAGAGGGGGCGTCGTTTTATACTTTTCGCCTATGGCGGCAAAACACCTAGCAACGACCGAGAATAGCAATGTAAATGATTTCGAGTAAGGGGAGAATCATCCTCCTAATTCGATAGAAAACGGTAATATTTTCTACAATCTATCGGATGTACTAGTACGACAATGTACCTCACGTAGTACTATAATGATAAAAAAATTAACGAAGACATTAATTTGATTATTGAGCTCTTTTAATTTTTGCCCGCTGCCGCAACTTTGGACAGATCCAACGAGTTCCTGATTAAACATGCCAAACCTAGCGGTATTGCCAGACAACTACGCAAATATTGAAAGCTGAACGCATATACAGGATACCTTCAAGATTCTACTGCAAAGTTTTCGTTAAAATATCGTAATTATCAAAATATTTTTAGAGCCGGAAAAAAGATGTAATAGCAATTACGGTTAATGTTCCCTACAACAGCTCGTCATTATGTGCTCTGACAGCAGAATTGGTAGCAAAACTTATTAGCAATTCATTCACTGTGGAAAACCCTTCTTCCTAATGTGACATTTTTAATTATGTGTCTTACCGTCATTTGCAGTTTCATCATCGCCTAAACAGCTGTTCCAAGAAAACAGAAAGCCCGCAAGACCTTACACACACAAGCAATTCACCGTTCGACAGCGACAGTAAATGTGAAAGACTGGCGCTGTAGGCGAGAACCCGATCGATAGTTCTACTGACTACCCAGAGATGACACTACATGCTAGGAACCTTTACACTCCATCTCATTTGTACAGGCGTGATTAGACTAATGGCGCCTAATACGCAGAAAGATGATGATTATGATGTTTGGTTTGTGGGGCACTCAGCTTCGCGGTTATCAGCGCCCGTACAAATTCCCGACCTTTGCTCAGTCCAAACTCACCACTTTCATGAATGATGATGAAATAATGACATCACAGACACCCAGTCATGTTGAGGCAGGTATTATCCCTGACCCCGCTGTGAATCGAACCCGGGACCCTGTGCTCGGGAAGCGAGAACGCGACCGCGAGACCACGAGCTGAAAACGCAAATAGCTCGATATCCTTTCGTGTTTACGGTGCTGTTATGTCATAGGTGTGTAAAGCCTTTTGTCGTGTTTTTCGTTATTGGTATGCTCTAATGAAAGTGGTTCCCTACGGCACACTTCAGAGCCGGTTCGAGAACATTTTTACGTGCTCTCCTCAAAGAAGGTTCTTGGTTCTTTGTAAATCTAATTCTATACTGTCTTCATCATGAAAATAAACTTGATGTGAGTATTACACCACGTATTTTCCGTGTTTGCTGGAATCTCGGTAGGTTGCGTTTCAGATTGAGCGGAAGCGAAGATGTCTTGAGCACAATCAAGTACTATAAATAATAAGGATACATTTTAAGCTATGCGTTACGCGCAAATCGACTCAGAGATAATACGGACTAACAGTTTTACCGACGCTTTAACTTGTACAGTACTGGGTAGTCGTCTGATGCAACTAACCTACAGTGACGTTAACGGTTGACGCAAACGAGACGAGCAGAGAACCAATATAGCTTCGAATATCATGTAATTTTTAAACACAATGGAATAATGTACGACAAAACGTCAGCAATACGCTTCTTAGGGGACCGAACGGAAACATAACAGGCTCCAATTCTTAACTAACGACAGCATTGTTAATAGAAATGAGAGCCATGAAAATGCCTAAATTAAACGCAGGGTAATTTTCTTTATGAGCTATGTCTGACGTAAAAGTGTATTTCAGGGTTTTCAGCATGTAGGTAAATACTGAAGACAAAGTAGGTTGTTAGTCAGTCTAGTAATCTCTGAACTCCTTCCATATCCGAATCCGAGAAATCCGTTTCAGTATTGGAACTGTTATCCGCCACGTTGATAACAAGTCGATCAACAACACAATCCACGGAGCCACCAAGCAGCGTATTTTCTCTACTTCTTTCATGGCCTGTCGTTCTGTGTCCCGCCAGGGTTCGGCAGTGACGTGTGACGTTGCTTCGACATAAGTTCCAGTATTATGTCTGGCAGCTTAAAGGTGTTATTTCTGTCTCCAGATCAGTTCGGTTCACACATCAGTAGCACGGTGGCAAATGTAAAATTGTAGCATTCGTATGGTATTCTCAATGTTGTGAAACTCATTGTTTTCCATGTTTCTGCAACACTTATTGCACTAGCTCGCGTGAGACTACTTCTGTGGTATGAAGTAATGAATATAGTTCAAATAAAGAGTATTTGATGTTTCATTTTTGTCTTAAAATTTAATTTGTTATGTTTTCTTAATTTAAACAACCTTTATTAAAAAATCTTTCATAAAATATCGACAATTAAAAATTTATATCTGCAATTAAAATTGGAATTTTGCGTGTAATATGTAATTAGAAATTAAGAGATATGTGTTAATGAGCATAAATTTGATGAACGTTATGTTTGAAACATGTAGGTACTCCAGACAGAATGAAAAAACAACGAACATCAAAGTGAGATTTGAACCACTGATCCATAGAATGTTCTGTTGATATTTCTGAAACTATCGGGAATACGACGTACCGATATTTAAAATAATATCATTCTTGGCACTCGCGAAGCTAAAGATATCTCGAGTTACTTTTACTTTTACCATAATAAAAAATAATCAAGTCACATGCAAAGTTTAAGAAAGTTTTATTTAAACTGATTATACACATAGACAAGGCAATGCCCTCTTATGATACAAACAAGTTACAATTGTTGTTCTCTTCCTTAAATGATGTATTCTATGCACCTATTCTTCCTGGCAAATTGGGTAGTTACACCGTCAACAGGACAATCAATGTCAGGGTGAGTGTTCAACAGAGCTATGGCATTAAGTCGATCCCAATATGCGAGACCGAATCGCGTAAAATACGACGATGCGGACGTGCGTGCTACATAGGAAAGTACAACTACTCGATAATTTGATTCAGTCGAGTCGACTCACGAAAGAAACGAACGAGTAGCGTGCGAGCTGACTCGCGCGGGCGGCGTGGGTGGCAATGCAGGCAGCCCCTCATGGAGGGAGGGGATGGAGGGGGGGGGGTCGCCCCACGCATCCTCCAAATACTATCCCCCACTGAACACTCGACATATCGATAAAAGTATCGATATACCGAAGGAAATAATATATGCCTAACGGCCTATAAAAATATGGGCTGCACATTGTAAATATATTGCCAGTTTAAAAGTTGTATATTTAATTATTGATTTATTATTAAATATGCTGCATATCAGCAAGCTATAACCTGCCTGTCCCCCTTAGAGCAATACTTGAAAGAAAACATTTAATTTGAAGATTTGTAAGTTAATAGTGGGGCTTTGAGCAGACAAAAGCTTGTATTTCAATACATTTTTCATCGACTGTTGGTCGTTAATTCACAACTGTGTGCACGGTGCACTGTCATGCAGTATATCGTTCCAGTTACTCTCTCATACCTATACGTTTCTAATTTGTTGTTGGCTAACTGTCGATATAAACCTTTTTTCACGCTGATGTAAAGAAATTGCGTGGTGAAGCTAAAAAGTTCCTGTTTCTGTTCGTAGCACCAAGCGCCGATTACGTCAGTTTTTCCTCTCACACGTCTCCACCCGCCACAAAGACCAATCTTGTGGGTACTTAACGAAAAGATTACATTTCACATACGTTTGTACCAACCAGGGCAACATTTCACATTGAATTCAATGGCGGCTCGTAGCCAGCAAATTAACAATTATATTCCAAGAAGACAGTGCTATCATTACGCTGGCACTATCCAGTAAGGTAAAATAGATTAAGCCACTTACAGAGGCACATCGACAGCCACATCTCCCTCGTTCAATATGCACATAGAACAGGACAGAAAGTTTAAAATATTGATTAATGTTCCCTTTGCCATGCACTGTACAGCGGCTTGCGGAGTTAATACGTAAATGTAGATTCGATCTGTCTGAGTTAGAAATCACAAGTTATCCGAATCCGAGTTCAAAATCAGGGGACTGGAACTAATAAACGCGTGGTAAAGAAACAAACGAACCGTAAAACAATGTGAGAAACTTACATTCCAAGTCAGGTGATTCGTTCACAAATGTTCATGGAATGAAATGATAGCCGTGACGAAGGGCACTAATTTGTGTAGGCATTATTACAGAAATCACGCTGCAAACGGCTTTTTCTTCGAAATTTGACAAATAAGAAGCTCTATTGAGCCGACGCAAGTCGCCACTCAGTCCCTTCGCAGATATTATCAGAGGGTGGCGATAATTTTAATTCAGTAGAATACAAACAACAGAAGTTACCGTGAACCAACTTGTGTTAGTGCACTGTCAACAGTGACAGACAAGGAAAGAGTGGTTCCAAAACAGCGCCGGTTTTTATATATCAAAATAATAAGTTTATTTTTATAAACAACAAACAAAATACGTAAATATGTTCACCTAATCTTGCCATTTCATGTATGAAAAATGTGAGGCATATGACCTCCTCTACTGCGCTGGCATGCAAAAAATCTGTCCGTGAAGCTCACTATGATTACACTACAAGTTTCCACATCCATTTCACTGACAACTCTCCTTCAAATCATGGATGCTTCGGACATTCACTATTGACTTAAGATGACCCCAGAGAAAAAATGAGTTAGGTCACATGACGTTAGTGGCCATTGACGATCAACATTGCGCGAAATGAGGCGCTCCAGGAACCGCTCATGGAGCTGGTAGTATGGCAGGTGACACCATTCTGCTGAAACCACAAATCTTCAATGTCCATTCCATTCAAAGGAGGAAACAAAAACGCCTTTATCATCGTACGGTCGATGACACAGCCCGACCAAAAGCCGCATCAAATTGCCACTCGTTGCGGATGTGTTTCCCTTTCTTGGATCATGCAAGGATTTTCTGACCCCCAGATAAGGCAGTTCTGCTTATACACAAAACCATTTAGGTGGAAATGTGCTTCAACTCTGAAGATGATTTTGTTTTGCAAAGCTGTCGTCACCTAAGAACCCAGTCAATAAACTGTCCTCTCTTCTGGCACATGGAAAATATTTTTTGTCTTATTTTGATGGTGTGAACAGCAGCTGATGTATTTTGTCATTATATTTCGAAAAATTAAGGAGTAAAGTGTACTGGGAACTGCGTCAAAGCTTGACAAATAAAGAGGTACGTTTCTCTACTGATCAATAAATGAACTCCTTCATCAGCTGATCAACGTATTCAGTTTCAATTTATTCTCCAGCTAGGCGCCAATGAATTTAACACGGTTAATTTAGTGTATGAACGTTGCAACATATATGCAACCAATATGCGACGTTCCTACAGCAAATATATGCCTCTGTGCAACTGGAAAAATAAGTCTCGATAAGCAACCTAAGCTATCAGTAAACGGAATCTAATCTGCATAACACTGCGTGCGTGTTGTATGTGTGTCAGTTTCACTGTCATTTAAGCCCTCAACAGATCGATACATGAAAAACTTAAAACTAAAATACAATTGGATAAGCTATCTGTCTGCGTATTTGAATATGAAAAACTACAGAAACAAATGAACTTGTAACAATGAATACCTAAGCTATCTGACTGTGTTTTAGAACAAGAATTTACAAGTGATACAGAGTCTGGATTGTGCAGCGGAATTTTCTGGATTAGAGTACATGACATGTTGTGGTGTGTCAGTGTCTCTCTTTTGACCCTAAGTTTTGCACTCACCTCTTTAGATGACTGCCTTTTTCCATATGGCTTACAGCAATTCGCAGCAGCAATCAGCAGCAGTGCCTAAAACTTATTGTTACTAAGAATGAATTTAATAAAAAGGAGTTTGCTTGGGTCCTTTTAACTACTAAATAACTTGTGAAAAGGGTGTTCATAAATTAAGTCTATTTAAAACTTCTGAATCATCATGGCAATGACATAGGTGTTAATAATGGCTGAGTGACAGATTAACAACAAATTATTTCAATTTCAAAGTTACATTAATATTTAATAACGACAGCATTTATTTATTAATTAGATGTGGATAATAATAAAAATTATTTAGGGGATAAGGAGGCTTCTTTAACTGACATGCAAAACATGGGATTATTGCGAACTCGGACTAACTATCTCGAGCCTAGCCCTGCAATTGCTTTTGTGCTATGCTTGCGAAGTTCGTCTTGAATTCCAACTTCAAGCGTAGTTAAGCCATCTAAATCTCTCCTGGCTATATAAATGAAATCAGGCCTTGAGTGTGGTAAGGTCTGCCATCACCGACGTGAGGGCAGCGTGACACATTTTCTCTCTCCGAGCTCTCGATCGACACTACTACTTACACTCTCGCAGACAGACATCATCTCACAACAATGCTGAGAATCGCGCTCCCATGTTTCACCCTCAGATCAATATCTGAGTGCTTACCTAATGCAAAGAATAGCGTTGCATTGGATATTTTTTTCAATGTAATGGAGAGTTCTGACACACTCCTTACAACGTTCGGGTCCATTCTTCACACATTAAAAAAAAAAGAATTCTCTGTAAGACTGTTTACAGTTAAACAAATGTAAACCTGTTCGGATATCATGGGGACCATTTCTGGTATGGATAGTTCAGTCAGAGTCTTCAGTTAAAAATGATAGTGACATTACCAAATATCACACGATTTAAACAGTCCATCAGTATCATAGGATGGCCATTTTTGTGTGTTAGAAAACGGAGGTATCAAATCTTGTATGGTTTCTCATTTCACGCCTCCCCTTCTGAGTTTAGTTGTGGTAATGTGTCATAAGATTCCAAAGTAGCCATCTGGTTGTTTCTAAGAAGGCAAGACTACATCCATAAAAAACATACCTATTAATGCCATGGTGGTTCATGGTGTGGGTTCCTGTAGTCATGTCCTAGTTCATGAACCACGGGCAACGTATGAGTGGCCAAGTAAGTGGTCCCGACAGTCGGGATACCAGTTACTTTGGAATAAGGCTGGGCATCTCGGACATATTCTGAGTCGTGGTCACCTTTGTGCTCATACGGCAAAGACTACCAAATCCACTGGTTAGTCCCTCAGCCGTTGGGGGTAAGACCCAATGGGACTCGGGGCAAGTAAGGCTAGCAACCTGCTTCCCTGGTACTTTAAATATGATGCTGGCAACAATCAGAGCAAAATGCCTCGGACCTTTGGAGGTGACGGAGTCCCACCTCTAACTGACAAACCAGGGACTCCTAAGATACAACTTGGCAAGCAAATGGTAATGAGATGGGGAGCTATTAATATCAATGGGGGCTACTCTGGGAAGAAGGTAGAGCTGGCAGAGGCTGCAAGTAAGATGGGGCTAGACGTTTTAGCTGTTAGTGACATTCGGGTAAGGGGTGAGAAAGAAGAGGAAGTGGGAGAATACAAGGTCTACCTGTCAGGAGTCAAAGCAGGAATAGCACAATGGGGTGTAGGGCTTTACATCAGGAAAGAAATGGAACCCAGCATAGTTTCAATAAGGTATGTAAACGAACGACTGATGTGGATAGATTTGACAGTGTCTAGCAAGAAAATTAGGATTGTGTCAGTATATTCGCATTGTGAAGGGACAGATCAAGATAAGATGGATAGTTTTTATGAGGCACTCAGTGATGTAGTTGTTAGAGTAAAGGACAAGGACAGTGTTCTGCTCATGGGTGATTTTAACGCCAGGATTGGAAATCGAACAGAAGGGTATGAAAAGGTTATGGGTAAATTTGGAGAGGATATGGAGGCCAACAGGAACGGGAAACAACTCTTGGATTTCTGTGCCAGTATGGGCTTAGTAATCACAAACTCCTTTTTTAAACATAAGAACATTCACCGGTATACTTGGGAAGGCAGGGGAACCAGATCTGTCATTGACTATATAATAACAGATCAGGAATTCAGGAAGGCTGTGAGGGACACACGTGTATTCAGGGGATTCTTTGATGACACTGATCATTATTTAATCTGCAGTGAAATTGGGATTGTGAGGCCGAAAGTGCAGGAGGTCAGGTCCATATGTAGGAGGATAAGAGTGGAGAAACTTCAGGATAAGGAAATCAGGCACAAGTACATAACAGCGATCTCAGAAAGGTACCAGTTAGTTGAATGTAGTCAATTACAGTCATTGGAAAAGGAATGGACAAGGTACAGGGACACAGTACTAGAAGTGGCTAAAGAATGTCTTGGAACAGTAGTGTGTAAAAGTAGGATGAAGCAAACAGCTTGGTGGAATGATACAGTCAAGGCAGCCTGTAAAAGGAAAAAGAAGGCGTATCAAAAATGGCTACATACCAGAACCCAGGTAGACAGAGAAAGTTATGTTGAAGAAAGAAACAAAGCCAAACAGATAATTGCAGCATCCAAGAAGAAATCGTGGGAAGACTTTGGAAATAGGTTGGAGACTATGGGTCAAGCTGCTGGAAAACCATTCTGGAGTGTAATTAGCAGTCTTCGAAAGGGAGGTAAGAAGGAAATGACAAGTATTTTGGACAGGTCAGGAAAACTGCTGGTGAATCCTGTGGATGCCTTGGGCAGATGGAGGGAATATTTTGAAGAGTTGCTCAATGTAGGTGAAAATGCGATCAGTAATGTTTCAGATTTCGAGGTAGAATGGGATAGGAATGATGATGGAAATAGGATCACATTTGAGGAAGTGGAAAAAATGGTCAATAGATTGCAGTGCAATAAAGCGGCTGGGGTGGATGAAACTAAGTCGGAACTCATCAAATACAGTGGAATGTCAGGTCTTACACCGCTACACAGGATAATTGAAATGGCCTGGGAGTCGGGACAGGTTCCATCAGACTGGACAAAAGCAGTAATCACACCAATCTTTAAACATGGAAACAGAAAAGATTGTAACAACTACAGAGGTATCTCTTTAATCAGCGTTGTGGGTAAAATCTTCTCAGGTATTGTTGAAAGGAAAGTGCGAGTATTAGTTGAGGACCAATTGGATGAAAATCGGTGTGGGTTTAGGCCTCTTAGAGGTTGTCAGGACCAGATCTTTAGCTTACGGCAAATAATGGAGAAGTGTTATGAGTGGAACAGAGAATTGTATCTATGCTTTATAGATCTAGAAAAGGCATATGACCGGGTTCCTAGGAGGAAGTTATTGTCTGTTCTACAAGATTATGGAATAGGAGGCAAACTTTTGCAAGCAATTAAAGGTCTTTACATGGATAGTCAGGCAGCAGTTAGAGTTGATGGTAAATTGAGTTCATGGTTCAAAGTAGTTTCAGGGGTAAGACAAGGCTGCAACCTGTCTCCACTGTTGTTCATATTATTTATGGATCATATGTTGAAAACAATAGACTGGCTGGGTGAGATTAAGATATGTGAACACAAAATAATCAGTCTTGCATATGCGGATGACTTAGTTGTGATGGCAGATTCGATTGAAATTTTGCAAAGTAATATTTCAGAGCTAGATCAGAAATGTAAGGACTATGGTATGAAGATTAGCATCTCCAAAACGAAAGTAATGTCAGTGGGAAAGAAATATAAACGGATTGAGTGCCAAATAGGAGGAACAAAGTTAGAACAGGTGGACGGTTTCAAGTACTTAGGATGCATATTCTCACAGGATGGCAACATAGTGAAAGAACTGGAAGCGAGGTGTAGCAAAGCTAATGCACTGAGCGCTCAGCTTCTGCAAGAAGGAAGTCATTACCAAGACTAAGTTATCTGTGCACCGTTCAATCTTTCGACCAACTTTGTTGTATGGGAGCGAAAGCTGGGTGGATTCAGGTTACCTTATCAACAAGGTTGAGGTTACGGATATGAAAGTAGCTAGGATGATTGCAGGTACTAGTAGATGGGAACAATGGCAGGAGGGTGTCCACAATGAGGAAATCAAAGAAAAACTGGGAATGAACTCTATAAATGTAGCAGTCAGGGCGAACAGGCTTAGATGGTGGGGTCATGTTACACGCATGGGAGAAGCAAGGTTACCCAAGAGGCTCATGGATTCAGCAGTACAGGGTAGGAGGAGTCGGGGAGACCGAGGAGAAGGTACCTGGATTCGGTTAAGAATGATTTTGAAGTAATAGGTATAACATCAGAAGAGGCACCAATGTTAGCACTGAATAGGGGATCATGGAGGAACTGTATAAGGGGGGCTATGCTCCAGACTGAACGCTGAAAGGCATAATCAGTCTTAAATGATGATGATGATGATGATGATGATGATGATTAATGCCATGACATATTAGTTTTACAAACAAAATTTTATATTCCACAGAAATACTTTGACATGAATTAAGGACCGCACACCTAGTGAATGGTAGGTATATAGCTGCCGATCTGTACCTGACACCCAGTTGATATGCAACAGATTGAGTTGTGGTGAATGATTCCTCATCCATGCGAGCAAGCTCTGCTTTTTTCTTTCAGTTGATTATGCTCCTAGATCGTTGTCTTGTTCTACCACTTGCCTTGTTCCCTTTATCCATGCAACATGTCTCTTACATAGATACTTGGTGCGATCCATCCTGTAGACGTCTCTGAAGGTTTCATTTGCTTATTCATACACGAAAAGCATGCCTGCTAGTTGCATAACCAGGTACAACGCCACCTCACTAGCGTTGACTGTCAGTAGAGCCTGCGCAAAATGACTTGGCCTTGGCACAGAGTTGCATTCTCGTCGTGAGCGCTGGACGAGTCCTCCAGTTTACTCCGAAGGGGCGGCTGCTTCAGGAGGCTGTCGCCTTCCGACCCACACACAAAGTGTCTTGTTGCTGTCTGTTAAACGAACCGCATGTCACAATAGTCTTCATGCAAGCAGCATGGCAAGCTCTTCATACTCAGGCGTGTGTGATCATATGTAATGGCGTTAAATTGATACTAGAAGAGGCAAACAAGCAAGCAAAAGTCTCATTACAAAGTGTGCTTGAGAGGGCTATGTGATCATATGTAATGTCGTTAAATTGATGCTAGAAGAGGCAAACAAGTAAGCAAAAGTCTCATTACAAGGTGTGCTTGAGAGGGCTGCAGGAACCGCTGGCTGTTCCAGTCGCACAACAAAGAGAATAAAGGAGGAGGGGGATAACGAAGCTGCAACTACTTCCCAAGGCTTCAGCACTTCAGGAACAACATGAAAGAAGGAAAAGAAAATTTTACATTTCGGTAATATTAGAGAGCAGGTTGTCAGGGGACTTACACATTATTTTCTTTGTTTTAGACTAGCGAACCCAGCAATGCTTCATAAATGCTAAATATGCATGGGAATTGGACATACATCCTAATATCCTTCTCCCACTCTCTCTGTCAAACTCCTCCTCCCCCTCTCTTTGTCCATCTCCTTCTCCCCCAATACTCTCTGTCCATCACCTCCTCTCCCTCTATTTATCCAGCTCCTCCTTCCACATCCTCTCTCTATCTATTCCAGTCCCCTGTCTCTATCTAAACTTTCTCCCCTTCCCCATGTCCAATTCCAACCGCCCTCCTCTGTTTTCTCCTCTTCTCCTCTCTCTATAGTCTTTCGCCTTATTTACTGGTATTCCGAATTCAGACACCATAGTAACATTCTAATCAAAAGCCGATAGGCCATAAATACAACTTTCCTGTTTTCTGCGAAAACCGACTGCGAGGAAAAAAAAAAAGAAAACAGCACTCGCTGTTTTTGTTTGAAAACCTATTTAATGAGAAAGAACATATATGCGAGAAACAATTTGTCTAATGATTAAAATGTCGTGCTACAGCAGTTAAAACTGAGTGTGAGAAAGGAAAAAAAACCGAACATTTTCTCAGCAGAGCACAGCACAGCATATTCTTTCTCGCAGTCGGTGTCAATAGAAAACGCGTACATTGTTATTTAATATATATATATATATATATATATATATATATATATATATATATATAGCCTATGTCCGTCTGAATGTGTATAAAAATGCCATATAAAATATTGAAGTAAATCACTCAAAAACTTTTCGAAATTTTTGGTAACGATTTTTTTCTGTTTATATTACACATACTCATATACTGATATATTATACATATTAAAAAGTATATAGCCTATGTCCATTCGAGTATTAATTATAGTATCGTCTAAAAATTTTACACGCACACTCATTATATATTAAAAAGATCTATTGCTTACGTCCATCCGAATGTTCATTAGAGTTTTATGAAGAAATCTGAAGTAAATTGGCCAACAAATTCTCGAGAGTTTTGGTAACAACGTTAGACAACGACTTGTCCCTATATAGTAGTACATGTAGATTGTAGTATATGTAAATTATCAGTATTATAGTAGGTAATATTGTCCCCTACACTACACTTTATACCCCTTTTTTGTTTTATGAGTTTTTTTCTGCTTAGACCTCTTTTGCTTTGGTTAATCCTTTATTTATATAACTGCACTGGTGTCCAAAATTAAAGCAACAAATGAAAAAAGTAGTATAAACAGGTGATAGTAAAGTAGAAGCAGTGTAAAGAATACAAAACGTAACCAACTGCAACAAGCATAAAGGTAGGCAAAAATGTTATTGGTTTTTTTCCAACTTAACGGATTTGTACACACATTCTGACAACTGTTTAATGTGTTCAGTATGAGGTGCGACCACTTTTGGCACCAGTATAGGCCTGACAACGACGGGACATGCTGTGAATGATGTCGTCAATCTCATGTTGTGGCAATAACGTCCATTCTTCCTGCAGAACTGCTCGGAAGTCTTGGAAAGTGGTTGGTGGACGCTGACGTGACTCAACCCGTCTCCCTAGTGCATCCCAGACATGCTCTGTGAGCTTCAAATCAGGAGAGCGAGCAGCCCACGCCATGCGTGCAATATCTTCCGTTTATAAAAAAAACTCAACCACCCATGCTCTATGTGGTCAAGCATTATCATCCATCAGTACGAAGTCTGGGACCACAGGACCTCGCAACAACCGCGCATGAGATCCCAAGATCTCCTCACGATACCTGACAGCAGTTAAAGCTTGCTGATTCACCCGTACAATTGCATGAAGAAGTGTTCAACATAATCGCTGCCCACACCATCAGGGATCCCTCTCGATATCGGTCTCTTTCCACAATGTTTGACTCCCGAAATCGTGTTCCATGTGCCCTCCAGATGCGAATCGGTCGAGAATCACTCTCCAGACCAAATTGAGACTCATCTGTGAAAAGACCATTGGCCCACTGTTTGACCGTCCAGATGGCATGCTGATGGCTCCACTCTAGATGTTCTCTTCTGTGAAGACAGCAGGTCTCCAACAATATAGACCACTCTGCTGAAGCCTTCTGTACACCTTTTGCCTCGATACAACACGTCCAGGGGATGCTGCGAGGTAAGATTCCAGTCGCAGTGCAGTACTAAGGCGGTACCATCGTGCCATTACAGCCAAATAGCGGTCCACTCCTTCTGATGTCACACTTGGTCGGCCCTATCCTGGTCTCGGAATACATTTTCGGACTATATAAACTGTCGCCTCATTCGAGAAACAATAGAGCAGTTCAGATTAAGCCATCGGGTCACGTTAATTTGCGACTCTCCTGCTTCCATTCTTCCTATGACCCCCTACAGCAGAGAGTCTGTAAGCGTCTTCTCTATGACACACTGCACCGTCTGTGACTGTATACACAACGATTGTGGATGTGGGACTACCCTGCAAACACTACCCAGCTTGATAGGTGCCCTGATGTCTTTGCTGGCTTGGTTGTCCATTGATCGGAATGCCGTATTCCGTGCATGACACAATCGTAACAACATCTGCTGGCAGTTTGTATGATTATATCGTGGTTAGACAGGACGGGGAAATAGCAGATTGTTGCTTTAATTTTGGACACCAGTGAACTTTTTCGGAATACGTGTGACTAGTTATTGACTATATTTGTTAATTCATTGTTGCTATTGACATAGCTGGTTAATACGATTGGTTGCAGACTTGTTAGCTATAACTTATAATTGATGCGAGGTATACTCTATACAGTTGGGGTAGGATTCAGGTGCACCTCCTCCCATCCTACCGCACGTTAGCCGTTCACAACAGAGCCCCCACTATCCTCCTGACTCTCCACCCCTTCCCGTATTACGTGATCTGAATCTATACTGGTACAGTCCAAATTATTTTGCGCCCCTTCCACACTTCAATTGCTGCAATCATTACAGAGCATTACTTAAGGGCTGACCATACCATTATACGCAAGCCGCCGTCTGCGATGTGTTAGTGGAGTTTCCTGTGCCCTGCCCCTCATGATGTATGCCTATCTGTTGGTTAGATTTACATCTGCATAAATAATAAATCAGTTTATTCATCGTACAAACAACGGTTCATAGGTTCTCGTATTCCACTGGCAGAGTTGTCTGCAACATGTTTGACTTCATATTCCGTAAAGTTTGTATTACTTGCTTGGAAACACCTTTCATCTCTAAGAACGGCATCGGAAGCAATAACTGAAGACATACAATGTACGACACTGATTCTTGGTCTCTCCACTATGCTTAATTATAAAAATGTACTCTGGAGAGCCGATTGACTTCGTACTACTTGGATCGCAAGTATGTAAATAGAAAATTGTCGCTGTTAAGAACCAAACGTAAATAAGGAATCATACTTTCCAAGACGACGTCTGTATTTCTTGACAATGAATCTTTCACTTTGCAACAGAATGTTGTTTTGAAACTTACCAGCAGATTAAAATTGTGTTTCAGTCTGGGATTCAAACCTGAAACTTTGCCTTTACAACCCGTGCACTTACCAACTAAGCTACCAACGCAAGACATAACGAGCCCTCCCCCACCCCCTCCACCGCACCCTCACAGTTCATTCTAGCTGTACCACTGTCCTTGTGAACTCCCTATTTGCTTATAAACGTTCAATGTCAGAGGTTTCTTATCCTTAATGGTGCGATAGTAAACCTTTTTTTGGCATCTGGACCTCCTTTACCCCATAACCAGACAATCTTCAGTCATCTTCTTCTCCTTCTTCCCTGAGGATGGTAAATAAAGATCTCCTTTGGTCATCTGTCTGTTATTCGCACTGTATATCCGTACTAGGGCAGTTGCTGTCCTATTCTGTCTGTGATGCTTTCTTGAGTCTGTATCATTTACCTAATCGTCGCATTTCCTACAAGGTCTCGCTGAGATACTCTAGGTGATCATCTAAGGTAATCAATTTCTACAAATCTCAGTTTGTTTTCACGTTTTTCAGTAAGCTCCTAACATTGGCATCCATAGGTCGTCATAGGCTCTACGATACTTCTGTATAGCATCTTCTTTACATTCCAACTTATATTCCAGAGAAGGTTTAGCTTCTGCTGTTTTCCTATGGGCTATATATTGTTGTATTTTTCAATTACTTGTTTCGTCTTCTGATAGTATGCTTACATTCCTTGAAGTGCTGACCCTCAGCTATCAAGTTTCCTACATTTTCTGCACTGCATAGGTATTTAGTCTTTTGAAAATGTACTTTCAATCAAAACTTATCATATTCATAATTGTCTTAGCATACAGACGATCTGTCTCTTCCTACATTTTCCCCATTGCATAGGTATTCAGTCTTTTGAATATTTACTTTAAATCCCCACTTATCATTTTATTCTAATAACTGTCTTAGCATAAAGCAGATATCATCCTCTTCACTGGTCACCAGTACCTGATTATCTGCAAAGAACAAGATGTACAAACATTGATCCTTTGCTATGTTGTTAGGTGTCCGAATCGTGACGGACCTTACGTGAACTTTATCCATAACAACAGTACGATACTGTATGAGATCCTCAGAAAATAATAATTACATTATATCAACAAAAGGCAATTGCAGTTAATCTCATGTACCCGAAAACTAACAAAACAATCCCTACCAACATATGAACAGTGGCATGAAACAAACAAATTAAAGTGAAACGCATTTTGGAGATGAACCGAGCAGGTGGATACTGATATC
Organism: Schistocerca cancellata; assembly: GCF_023864275.1. Lineage (NCBI taxonomy): Eukaryota > Metazoa > Arthropoda > Insecta > Orthoptera > Acrididae > Schistocerca > Schistocerca cancellata. Next base: position 360,941,738 of record NC_064627.1, on the reverse strand, counting down.
GTAAAACTCCCATTAGCAAGAGAATGGCGATCTTCAGCGCAGAAAGGGATAAGGCCAGAACAATACATTATTCTTTTTAGCGTAAATAAGGCCGGGACCGAGGGTAGGTGGCTGTAGTTCATTAACAAGGCTAGGCCACGACCCAGAAAGAAAAATAAAAATGTTTATTCACCTCTAGCGAGACAGTGATTGACTGAAGTCATACTTGGCGACGCAGACGTGACACGGTGGGGAGATCCCCGTTATATAAAAGCATTTTGAGACCTAAAATTAAGGCGCTCTCTCTCTCTCTCTCTTGTCTCCTAGCGGACGGCACAAGTGTATGGAAATAAGCGATGGCGTTGGGAGTTTGCTTTCTGCGAAGTGAGAACGATACACTTCATGTACCATGGCGACAGATAACAAATCGGTAGTCAAATATTCCTGCGGGAATTTCTGCGTGCAAAGAAATTGTGCACGTCGCTCCAACTCATAGCGAGTGTGCAATACCTATTATTTCGAGTAGGGAAAGATTAGTTCTACGGAACGCAAGAAAGTTGCAACTGAGTGAATTCAGTCAAGGCCAGAGTAGGGAATTAGCGTTTCAGATCCAGAACGGAGACAACGGCATTGCAGATGCCACTTGGTAAAGTACCTTCGCGAGTTAGGTCACAGTAAATGTTGAGTCTAGATTTTGCTCACTCCAACTTGCATGCGCTTTGACCATTGAATATCAAAAGCTAGGATACTAACCTACCCTCACATTGAGTATATGAGAGTTTTTTCATTGGTTCAAAAAGTAAATTTATGCTCCACCAACTCGGTGCACTGACCAGCTACAACAATGTACGTAGATTTAAATGAGATGATGATGATTTTTAATATTCATTCTTTCCTGTGGTAGAAAATTTTCATGTGTAGAGATAACGATTTTAATAAGCATCATTTCAATATGTCCAAGAATTAAATATTTTGTGACTGAGTATCAAAAGTAATTGAACATGATTGTTGTTTACCATTTGACCCCTGAAAGCAACAGTTGATAAATTATGTGTAGAATAAAAAAGGGAAGAGCTGTTTTCTCTTTCTAGAATAGACCCCAGACTTCCACCTTTATTAATTCATCCATTCTAGGTACTTGACAGCAGCATTTCTAATGATTTTTGTTACGATCCACACCTGATATGAGCTGCCTTACAGGGCCAGGGTCATATTTATTTAGATTGTCTGTTTGACACCCTGGGCTTTAGAAGACAGTTTAGAAGTTTTGTCCATTTGCGTTCTAAGTGGTAAGCTAAGTTTGGACACATTAGTACACTCACTGTGCAGATACAAAGGTCGGATGTACGACAATGTGAATGTCCATTCCTGCACATTTCCTGCTCCACATGTCTAAGCTGCCTGGATGCACATTTTAAACAATGTAGGAGATAAGCAGCATTCCTGTTTTAATCTTTTTGTAATTTTAAAACGCTGTGAAGAAATTTTATTCCTCACGTTGATTTCACACTCTGCCGACTTGTGAAGGCTGTATACACTTCTAACATATGTCTTTTTCAAGTTCACTCCCCCTCAGGATTTCAGTTTCTTTAGCGGCACTGTGTCATACGTGTTCTCGAGATCTATGAACACTAAAATTGCTACTCAGATTCCTTTCCACCTTCTTTGCCATTAGTTGTCTTAAAGTAAAAATGTTATTAAAGGATATTCCCTTCTGGAATCCTCTTGTCTCTTCAACGTCCTTAACGTCCCCTCTATCCTGTCTTTTAGCACTCGACAATGCAACCTTCAAACCTACCTCACTTTCCATGTAATCACCATTCAGTCCAAAGCATTTTTCGTAGAGTTGCTCTGGCTGCTTCAATTCCACTGCATAGAAGTTCTCAGCCTGAGAACTGCACCAATTTATTACTGCGTTTTTGAGTTCTACTTCAAATCGTTGTCCAACACGGCATTGTTTCATAGATCGCGCACACTACTTCCCATTCTCAGGTCACCTCGACGAAAATGATGAAATTCGCCAAATCCTGAAATAGTGGACCCTGTACTAGATGGGATACACACAAAACAAAAGGAAGTTCTGTTTCAAGGTAAACTGAACTTTAGCTGCTGTAGATTTCTTTGTTTACAGAAATATTTTGTTTTATAGTAGGCAAGTCAAACTTCATTAGTTTGTATACACTCTCGTTTACTGTAATTCTGTACATTTTGCTTTCTACACACAATTAGAATACGATAAAAAATAATGAAGTGCTAGTGATGAGAGCCTTAAAAAGAAAGACAAAACGAAGATTTGAAGCTTTGACTGAAATAAAACTAAAGTTTCCTCAACCATTTTTTTATTTCGACAGAGCATTAGTCACTTTCATGTAATAAACTTACAAGGCAAAATAAAATAAACACAACCGTAAACAACAAAGCTGGAACGGTAAGCTGACAGTAATTTACTACGAGCAGTGCATAGTAATGTACAGTGTGGTACATAAGAACAAATACCTATTATAGAATTGCAAGGAAATAAAAAATGTATATATTAAAAACACCCTAGTGAACATTGCTTGACTCTTCATTTGTCACTGTATGCTAATCGCCCCTTTCTTCTCTTGCAGAAGTCACTACTTCGCTTTGTGTCCCAAAACTAGCAAACCGAATTTTCCAAAATATGCTTACTTTAGTTTCTCTTCCAGAATTGAACATTTATCTTCTTTTCTTGTTCGTTTCATCCGATTGTGTCCGCTTGGTCGCTGAGTTCTCGCTTGTCTCTTTCTGTGACTTGTAAATCCTGTAGCCGAGGAACACTGAAACAAAACATTTCGCGTTTTGTTATCCTCCAGTTAGAGATCATCATATCAGAACAGTCATAAAAAGAGAATCTGTATAGCTATTGAGTGTTTATGACAGGGATCTGGGTTCAAATCCCGATTCAGCACACAATATTAACTTGTCGATTGTATCCACTACAGCATTTGTTTTGTGTAGAGCAAGAGAATTCAGAATTAGCAAACAACAGCTTGCTGCACAATTGAACTGTGGTCAGTGTCACACAGAAGTTGGAAGACAGCTTTGGGGTAATGAAAGGCGTATATTTAGAGTAGGTACTTAGACAGTTTATATCTGATTTGAAGGACAGGCGGGTGAAACTCTGCTGTGATACGTTTTAAGTGTTCAACGATGACAATGATTTTTTTTTTCATTCGAGTGACAGGATGTGAAATGGGACATACCTTCACAGTCTGTAATTGAAGAATTATTTGTCGCTGTGGTGTAAGATCAAGAAGATTAAGAGCCAGTGATCAGAGTAGAAAATTATAGCGAGTGTTTTTTTAGCATGATTTATATGAAAAGCAGCCGTTTCATCAACAGGAACTGGTATATTGGCTCACTCTAGAAGCTTAAGCCATTTACGAGGGCGTCCTGTAAAGTGATGCCTCCGAATTCATTACGTGAAAACTCTTACAGCTTTTCCAATTAAACAAACGTTATTAACATTCTACATCTTTATTTTTCTCGTCTACATACTTATTTCCCAACAAAGTTATCTTGGAGATGAACACATTTCTCGCAACGAGAGACCAATTTGTTGATACCGGCACTGTAGAATGTTTTACTTTGTTGGTGGAGCTGCAGCTTCACATCCGCCTGCACCGTTTCGTCACTATCAAAGTGAAGTCATCGAAGGTATTCCTTACGTTTTGGAAACAGATGAAAATCGGATTGGGCCAAGTCGCGACTATATGGAGGATGGTCGATGTCAGTGAGTCCAAGGCGACGGACTGTTGCAGATGTCGTAGCGCTCGTGTGTGATCGGGTATTGTCATTCTGAACAAGAGGGTGCTCCATGTGTGGACGAATTCTTGTAATTCGAGACTCAATTAAAGTATGCTATTTCTCACATACCGATACTGTTAAGTTACACGCCGCCATTTTACACGCTGCAATCCGCAGCCCTCTAGCCGCAGAGGGCATATGTAGACATGAAGAATAAAGACGTAGAATGTTAATATTTCACATAAAAAACTTTAAGAGTTTTCACTTAAAACATTTGGAAGAATTACTTTTTACCAATCCCTTGTAAATGGAAAATACACACCTCAAAAAAAATTAGCGTCACCTCGGTTCCGAGAGTTCCGGAACATGTACAGAAAATTGGAATTGAGAACAACATAAACATCATTTCCGCCCTTTTAATTGCACATGAAAACCACACATTGCATGTTGTACCACCATACAGCGAGACCTTCAGAGGTGGTGTCCACAAGTTCATCAAGGCACTGTTGGTCCAGATAGTCCCACTTTTGAACGGTGGTTCGGTGTAGATCCCTCAGAGTGGTTGGTGGGTCACATCGTCCATAAACAGCCCTTTTAAATCTATCCCAGGCATGTTAGATAGGGTTCATGTCTGGAGAACACGCTGGCCAAGTGTCTAAGGCGTTCAGCCTGAACGGGTTGCCTCCAAACACGTCTCCGACGATTGTTTGGTTGAAGGCATATGTGGCACTCATCGGTGAAAAGAACGTGATGCCAATCCTGAGCTGTCCATTCGGCATGTTGTTGGGCCTATCTGTACTGCATTGCATGATGTCGTGGTTCAAATGGTTCAAATGGCTCTGAGCACTATGGCACTTAACATTTGTGGTCATCAGTCCCCTAGAACTTAGAACTACTTAAACCTAACTAACCTAAGGACATCACACACATCCATGCCCGAGGCAGGATTCGAACCTGTGACCTCAGCGGTCGCGCGGTTCCAGACTGACGCGCCTAGAACCGCACGGCCACAACGGCCGGCAACAAACAATCCTGTTGGCAGAACATCCGCAACTGAGCATTATAGCAGAGGTTGAAAATACCGCTTCAGTTGTAAATTACTTCATTTTCCTCAGCCCAGCTACGACACAAAGCAATGTAGCGCGACTCCGATGATAAGTATGAGTATCAACATGTAGGCAGGCTATTAGTGTTGCGGTCCCGTCTTTCTGGCGTGTTTGCCGTGAATAAGGTTCAAAATGGCTCTAAGCACTATTGGACTTAACATCCGAGGTCATCAGTCTCCTAGACCTAGAACTACTTAAACCTAACTAACCTAAGGACAGCCGGCCGCGGTGGCTGAGCGGTTCTAGGCGCTGCAGTCCGGAACCGCGCGACTGCTACGGTCGCAGGTTCGAATCCTGCCTTGGGCATGGATGTGTGTGATGTCCTTAGGTTAGTTAGGTTTAAGTAGTTCTAAGTTCTAGGGGACTGATGACCTCAGATGTTAAGTCCCATAGTGCTCAGAGCCATTTGAACCATAACCTAAGGACATCACACACATCCATGCCAAGGCAGGATTCGAAACTGCGACCGTAGCAGCAGCGCGGTTCCGGACTGAAGCGCCTAGAACCACTCGGTCACAGCGGCCGGCCGCTAATAAGGAAATGTAAACCTGCTGTGACCTTAGAAAACTTTGATAAATTTTGTTACATGTCAGATCATAACGAGAAAAGTGAGTTAGGTATCATAAGCAAAACGGCCCGCGTGCGTGAAAGAGGCAAGCTGGACAGAATATTGGAGGCAGATAAAGTTTCTGAAAGCAACTGGATACATTTACTTCATTGAGGCTGGTCAAACACGTCAGCTAGTAACACACTTGACATCAAAATGGCTCTGAGCACTATGCGACTTAACTTCTGAGGTCATCAGTCGCCTAGAACTTAGAACTAATTAAACCTAACTAACCTAAGGACATCACACACATCCATGCCCGAGGCAGGATTCGAACCTGCGACCGTAGCGGTCGCCCGGTTCTGGACTGTAGCGCCTAGAACCGCACGGCCACTCCGGCCGGCACACTTGGCATCTCGCCGCCGGCGCTGACAGTCGAGGTCAACAGAATAATAGGAAACTTTCCAGCGTACATAATGGGAGGATCCCAGTACGATTTACAGAGACAACCAGACATTAAGGCAGTGAATAACAGGAACAAGTTACTGCTTGGTACTTGTCCTTGTAAGGTATTCAAAGTAGCCTGTGGGTACTAGTGAAGTAGATCAGTGTTGCTGATTGTGTAGTTGGGCCAAGCGGCCGGTAATTAGCTGACTGAGTGAAAGTCAGGCACTCGCCTCTAATAGAAATCCTGCCCAGTAATTATTAAAAGCATCTGATATTCTGATAAGGGGTTTTGGTCCAACATCTCACTATGTAAATGTTTGTCAGAACAATAAACTGGTTAAAGAAGGAGTAATAACTTGCTGCTTCAACAAACCATTCCTGCCAACTCCACGGGAGTTACCGATCGTCTATAACCTAACTCTCTCCACTCAGAGATTTTCTCCCTCTCATCTCCGCTATAAAGATCGATAACAAAGCAAACTAAACCCACAATGTGGTTAACGTTCAGATTGCGCCATGGAGGGGTAGGGGACCTGTGCCGGGACACAACCAACTATGGCGATGTCATCACTGATGCGTCCAAACAGGACCAACATGCTGTTTTTCTTACTTGGCTGCCGAACGAAAAACACCAGTAGACGTCCACTGGAGAATGGCGAATGTCTATGAGGCAGCATGTCTGTCGAAAACCGCCATTGTGGCATGGTGCGCCAAGTTCCTTACTGATCGCAATTCGACACAAGAAGCCAGTCGATTTGAGACAGAGGTAGAATTTATACCATCTCATGTGCAGACACTCAACCATCCGTTCTATATTCCTCATCTCTCCCCAAGCAATCACCACTCCTCCGCCGGCCGGTGTGGCCGTGCGGTTCTAGGCGCTTCAGTCGGGAACCGCGTGACCACTACGGTCGCAGGTGTGAATCCTGAGCATGGATGTGTGTGATGTCCTAAGGTTACTTAGGTTTAAGTAGTTCTAAGTTCTAGGAGACTGATGACCTCAGATGTTACGTCCCATAGTGCTCAGAGCCATTTGAAACATTTGAACTATACCACTCCTTCAGTCCTTTAAAAATGTTTTGAAGGGTAGCCAATTCCCGCCGACGAAGATGTCCAGCAGGCAGTTATGGACTCCTTCACACAGCAGGGCACAGTGTTTCACCAAGCGGGTATCTGAAACCTTGTGCGTTGATAGGATGATTGCCTGGGCTTACGGTGATTTTGTCTGATTGGCATACTGATACTGAATGGAAACTTTTTGACTGCCACTTATCTTGAACACACAAAATTCGTGGTTATAATGCGACGAGTTAAGGCCTGTGTATGGTGGTACGGTGGCCGTGCGAATGTATTCTCTAAAGACAAAACCCATTTTGGTTTGTTAATGCGCCGTGAGCATGGCTGATTTATATGTTACGCTGCAAGTGTGACTGTGTTGGGTTATGCCATCTACATCTACATGATTACTCTGCAATTCACATTTAAGTGCTTGGCAGAGGGTTCATTGAACCACAATCATACTATCTCTCTACCTTTCCACTCCCGAACAGCGCGCGGGAAAAACGAACACCTAAACCTTTCTGTTCGAGCTCTGATTTCTCTTATTTCATTTTGATGATCATTCCTACCTATGTAGGTTGGGCTCAACAAAATATTTTCGCATTCGGAAGAGAAAGTTGGTGACTGAAATTTCGTAAATATATCTCGCCGTGACGAAAAACGTCATTGCTTTAATGACTTCCATCCCAACTCTCGTGTCATATCTGCCACTCTCTCTCCCCTATTACGTGATAATACAAAACGAGTTGCCCTTTTTTGCACTTGTGCAATGAAACGTTTTGCGTGTTGTATTATCTGAGGCGGAATTACACTCCTGGAAATTGAAATAAGAACACCGTGAATTCATTGTCCCAGGAAGGAGAAACTTTATTGACACATTCCTGGGGTCAGATACATCACATGATCACACTGACAGAACCACAGGCACATAGACACAGGCAACAGAGCATGCACAATGTCGGCACTAGTACAGTGTATATCCACCTTTCGCAGCAATGCAGGCTGCTATTCTCCCATGGAGACGATCGTAGAGATGCTGGATGTAGTCCTGTGGAACGGCTTGCCATGCCATTTCCACCTGGCGCCTCAGTTGGACCAGCGTTCGTGCTGGACGTGCAGACCGCGTGAGACGACGCTTCATCCAGTCCCAAACATGCTCAATGGGGGACAGATCCGGAGATCTTGCTGGCCAGGGTAGTTGACTTACACCTTCTAGAGCACGTTGGGTGGCACGGGATACATGCGGACGTGCATTGGCCTGTTGGAACAGCAAGTTCCCTTGCCGGTCTAGGAATGGTAGAACGATGGGTTCGATGACGGTTTGGATGTACCGTGCACTATTCAGTGTCCCCTCGACGATCACCAGTGGTGTACGGCCAGTGTAGGAGATCGCTCCCCACACCATGATGCCGGGTGTTGGCCCTGTGTGCCTCGGTCGTATGCAGTCCTGATTGTGGCGCTCACCTGCACGGCGCCAAACACGCATACGACCATCATTGGCACCAAGGCAGAAGCGACTCTCATCGCTGAAGACGACACGTCTCCATTCGTCCCTCCATTCACGCCTGTCGCGACACCACTGGAGGCGGGCTGCACGATGTTGGGGCGTGAGCGGAAGACGGCCTAACGGTGTGCGGGACCGTAGCCCAGCTTCATGGAGACGGTTGCGAATGGTCCTCGCCGATACCCCAGGAGCAACAGTGTCCCTAATTTGCTGGGAAGTGGCGGTGCGGTCCCCTACGGCACTGCGTAGGATCCTACGGTCTTGGCGTGCATCCGTGCGTCGCTGCGGTCCGGTCCCAGGTCGACGGGCACGTGCACCTTCCGCCGACCACTGGCGACAACATCGATGTACTGTGGAGACCTCACGCCCCACGTGTTGAGCAATTCGGCGGTACGTCCACCCGGCCTCCCGCATGCCCACTATACGCCCTCGCTCAAAGTCCAAGTCCGTCAACTGCACATACGGTTCACGTCCACGCTGTCGCGGCATGCTACCAGTGTTAAAGACTGCGATGGAGCTCCGTATGCCACGGCAAACTGGCTGACACTGACGGCGGCGGTGCACAAATGCTGCGCAGCTAGCGCCATTCGACGGCCAACTCCGCGGTTCCTGGTGTGTCCGCTGTGCTGTGCGTGTGATCATTGCTTGTACAGCCCTCTCGCAGTGTCCGGAGCAAGTATGGTGGGTCTGACACACCGGTGTCAATGTGTTCTTTTTTTCCATTTCCAGGAGTGTATTTTTATCTGTGAGAGTGATTTATTTATATATTTCATTCTACAGAAGACTGTATTCAGATATATGCATAGGTAATCCTGTAGACAGCTGATAGTAGGTTCTCGTAGTGACCAGCTCGTGATGCGAGTAGCCATAGACCAATGTTCATCTGTATGCATGCGGGTGATCTTAATTAAATCTGAAAGTTGTCTTACTGTCCTATGGTGAATTGCAGGAGCTATATTTATTGTCTTTTTATTTGAGGCCAAGGTCCTTATATTGTAATTATTATTGTTCATCTCCGATCCTGTGTGCAGGAGCAAAGTTGATTTTAATTCTGGATCACTGAATTAGATTTCAATGCGCTGAAGGTGTTTTAAGAGTTGTTCTCTTGTTTGAGCCCTACTTTCAAAAACCATATTCGGCTGTAAATTGAGTTATCTCTTATTGTTATTGTTCTGTTGTCAAGACGATTTTATGGTTAATAAATTAGATGTTAAATTGAGCCACACCTGCACAACCCAAACCCGAACCCCCACATCCCACCCAAATCCTATGCTACAGGTTTGATGACTTAGACGGGATGACACTGTGAACTAGTTGGTATTAAAAGCATATATATTCTTCTTCTTAAGAGCATTAGGAAAGATCCATGCAAAAAGCGCCCAAGAGAACATACCTACAGTGTTACACTTGCAGTGATGAGTGCTTCGTCAGCATTCACAGTACCCACATAACTTTCTACGTCTACATGTACATCTACATCTACATGGATACTCTGCAAATCACATTTAAGTGCCTGGCAGCGGGTTCATCGAACTGCCCTCACAATTCTCTATTATTCCAATCTCATATAGCGTGCGGAAAGAACGAACACCTATATCTTTCCGTACGAGCTCTGATTTCCCTTGCCTTTCTTTTAATGATATCCAGCCCAAATCCTGTATCATTTCTGTGACACTCTCTCCCATATTTATCGACAATACAAAACGTGCTGCCTTTCTTTGAACTTTTTCGATGTACTCCGTCAGTCCCATCTGGTAAGAATTCCACACGGCACAGCAGTATTCTAAAAGCGGACGGACAAGCGTAGTGTAGGCAGTCTCCTTAGTAGATCTGTTACATTTTCTAAGTGTCCTGCCAATAAAACGTAGTCTTTGGTTAGCCTCCCCCCACAACGTTTTCTGTGTGTTCCTTCCAATTTAAGTTGTTCGTAATCGTAATACGTAGATATTTAGTTGAATTTACGGCTTTTAGATTAGACTGATTTGTCGTGCAACCGAAGTTTAACAAATTCTTTTTAGCACTCATTTGGATGACCTTATACTTTTCGTTATTTAGGATCAACTGTCAATTTTCGCACCATTCAGATATCTTTTCTAAATCGTTTTGCAATTTGTTTTGATCTTCTGATGACTTCATTAACCGATAAACGACAGCATCGTCTCCAAACATCCTAAGACGGCTGCTTAGCTCTTGGTATTATGTAGTGGTTGATTATGAAAAGAAAAAGAGATACAATCTGTAAACGTTTTGAAAATCCCTGGCGTGATAGTTTCGATGCTAAATGACGTAGCCTTCCTCAGTACGGCAACCACGAACTGTGCCTCTTCAAACTTCAAAGCTACGTCGGAACTTTCACGAAGAACAGTAAACATCCAGCCAATCAGTACGTCAGTTATATTTTTCTAGTGGAAATTGTGATGCATTATCTCCTTTCTCCCCCTAAAATTCAGCTCCTTTTGCTTGAAATGTAATGACTTAACAGCGCAAAACTGTGCAGTATAATAGGTAAAAACTCGTTCTACATTTTAAAAATATGTTCAGATAAAGCAATACAAAGTAAGTGATCGTGGAGATGGGTGCAACTTCAAACCTTTTTTCTCGCAAAACCTTAAAATATGAAATAAAGGTGCAATATGGTTCAGACACCAACACGGTCAACACACACATCTGTAGACAACAGCTGCTCAAAACAGCTAAATTGAGAACAGAAAAGTCTAGCAAAGAGGAAGGCTCCCATCGTCACATACATTGCGCCCTGATCATCTGATTACTCTGGACGTGTGTTGTACGCGTCTATGCGGCTTGTCCCGGCGAGGGTTCGAGTCCTCCCTCAGGCATGGGTGTGTGTGTGTTTGTCCTTAGGATAATTTGGCTTAAGTGGTGTGTAAGCTTAGGGACTGATGACCTTAGCAGTAAAGTCCCATAAAATTTCACACACATTTGAACATTTTTTTGTTGTACGCGTGTTTGATATACGAATCTGTGTCCGAAGTTGCGAGGATTCCAGTAGCTGGGTGTCAGGCTCCGATCTCCACAAATGCGGCACCCTGATTATTGCATATGAGAGTTGTACAGGACGTTTCATGTACGATCCATTAGCTGCATCCGGCATTGAGCAGATTCTAGTACCAGGGAGGCGCACTCCGATCACTACATACGCTGTGCCATAATCATCAAGCTTTGGCGGTCTGACAGAGCAGTTCTAGCTGAATTACGACGTCTTAGGAGCCAGCATGAAAAGAAGTCTGAAAAATCTTTGGCTCATTTAACATTTCAGTCTAAGTATTAAATGATGCTGATAAAAGATTACTTATTACACTACTGGCCATTAAAATTGCTACACCAAGAAGAGATGCAGATGATAAACGGATATTCATTGGACAAATATATTATACTAGAACTGACATGTGATTACATTTTCACGCAATTTGGGTGCATAGATCCTGAGAAATCAGTACCCAGAACAACCAACTCTGGCCGTAATAACGGCCTTGATACGCCTGGGCATTGAGTCAAACAGAGCTTGGATGGCGTGTACAGGTACAGCTGCCCATGCGGCTTCAACACGGTATCACAGTTCATCAAGAGTAGTGAATGGCGTATTGTGACGAGCCACTTGCTCGGCCACCATTGACCAGACGTTTTCAATTGGTGAGAGATCTGGAGAATGTGCTGGCCAGGGCAGCAGTCGACCATTTCCTGTATCCAGAAAGGCCCGTACAGGACCTGCAATATGCGGTCGTGCATTATCCTGCTGAAATGTAGGGTTTCGCAGGGATCGAATGAAGGGTATAGCCACGGGTCGTAACACATCTGAAATGTAACGTCCACTGGTCAAAGTGCCGTCAATGCGAACAAGAGGTGACCAAGAAGTGTAACCAATGGCACCCCATACCATCACGCCGGGTGATACGCCAGTATGGCGATGACGAACACACGCTTCAAATGTGCGTTCACCGCGATGTCGCTAAACACGGATGCGACCATCATGATGCTGTAAACAGAACCTGGATTCATACGAAAAAATGACATTTTACCATTCGTGCATCCAGGTTCGTCGGTGAGTACACCATCGCAGGCGCTCGTATCTGTGATGCAGCGTCAAGGGTAACCGCAGCCGTGGTCTCTGAGCTGATAGTCCATGCTACTGCAAACGTCATCGAACTGTTGGTGCAGATGGTTGTTGACTTGCAAACGTCCACATCTGTTAACTCAGGGATCGAGACGTGGCTGCACGATGCATGTCATCTCGACTGCTAGTGATACCAGGCCGTTGAGATCCAGCACGGCGTTCCGTATTACCCTCCTGAACCCACCGATTCCATATTCTGCTAACAGTCATTGGATCTAGACCAACGCGAGCAGCAATGTCGCGATACGATAAACCGCAATCGCGATAGGCTACAGTCCGATCTTTATTAATGTCGGAAACGTGATGATACTAATTTTTCCTCCTTACACGAGGCATCACAACAACGTTTCACCAGGCAACGCCGGTCAACTACTGTTTTTGTATGAGAAATCGGTTGGAAACTTTCCTCATGGCAGCACGTTGTAGGTGTCGCCACCGGCGCCAACCTTGTGTGAATGCTCTGAAAAGCTGATCATTTGCATATCACAGCATCTTCTTCCTGTCGGTTAAATTTCGCGTCTGTAGCACGTCATCTTCGTGGTGTAGCAATTTTAATGGCCAGTAGTGAATATAATTCGATCTAAGCTGCATTCAGGTTCACTATAAAGCAACATAAACTGGCATTATCAGCAAAGACAGTAAAAACTTCATACTCGATTATAAGAGTGAGCATTGTAGCGTGGGATTGGGAGCCCGGGTAAGGCTCGAAAGCAAGATGACAGCCCTTCACCAGTTTATACAGTCTAAATTCATTGGGCACGTAGAACGAACTGTGAGAACAAAACCGTTGGAGGACGGGGCAGAGATCAAACTACGACAGTAACATGTTCGAGAACGAACTAGCAGAGCAATGTGGCTGCTCTTGTTTATGTAGAACGAACTACGAGAACAAAGATGGTGGAGCAGTTATTAGAGATCGAACTTTCACGATTTTAGCGCCAAGTGGAGTACAGAGAGCACACTAAAAGGACAAAGATGACAGAATAGGTGTCAGAGATGGTGGCTGTGAGGTACATACTGATTTGCAGTTTCATATTTTAGTGTGGTGAAATACTGGGTTGTGGTTGGAAGAACGAAATTTGTGTCTATGTGTAAATGTGTGGGAATTGCAAGGGTAGGACTGTGGTCTGCAAACTGAAGAGTGAGCAGATGATTCCCCACTAGATAACAAGAAGCAACTAAAGGTTGCTTCACAAAGTTACACTGACCCTCAGCAGCGCGCCTCGATGCAATATGCAGACACGCTTGGAGTGTTCGTATTTTCAACAAATTGCGTTAACACTATCTGCAATAAAGTCGAGTTACTAAAAATACTAGGACAGGAAACATATGGACAGAATCAACGTAAGTTTTTGCATACTGTTCTACACTGGTAGAGGCGAAATTGATTCTAAGTCATCCTGTAAGGCAGCTATAGAGTACTCCTGGGAAAGCCATCTTACACCCACCACGAGCAATACTCCCTTTTCAGCTTAGAGGAAGTCTAACAGTATACATTCCCAGCATTTCCTGTCTGTTCTCTTATGTGAGCAGAAAAATAATTCCTCTTAGCTCTTGTTTATGCAATGGAGTTATTTTCAGTTTATTAAATATGTACTGATTTTCAGTTGTTAAGCGAGCTAATATGTAAAAACATTCTATGACTGAAGCGTTAACTGTCTACCAACGTGTAGATAGTATGTATTCGCCAACGTCGATTTCACTGCCTCCGCTGTCAATGGCTGGAATACTTTTCACAGTTTGGGGAGTATCAAACACATCACCCCAGCCTCAGTTCTTCCAATGTCTGAAAAGGCGCAGAGGCTTCAATTGTTTCCCTCTGCAACAGAAATAGATCACTGAGGTGTTATGGAACTTCAGATATTTCAACACAGCCAGGTGCTGCATTACAGCAGATTACAGCTCTAGACTTTAACATGATAGTCACTCCCATTCCATCACAAATTTCCTTACCTACACTATGTGATTAAAAGTATCCGGACACGCCCAAAAACATACGTTTTTCATATTAGGTGCATTGTGCTGCCACCTACTGGCAGGTACTCCATATCAGCGACCTTAGTACTCTTTAGACATGGTGAGAGAGCAGAATGGGGCGCTCCGCGGAACTCACGGACTTCGAACGTGGACAGATGATTGGGTGTCACTTGTGTCATACGTCTGTAGACGAGATTTCCACACTCCTAAACATCCCTAGGTCCACTGTTTCCGATGTTATAGTGAAGTGGAAACGTGAAGGGACACGTATAGCACAAAAGCGTTGAGGCCGACCTCGTCTGTTGACTGACGGAGACTGCCGATAGTTGAAGAGGCTCGTAGTGTGCAATAGGCAGACATCTATCCATACCATCACACAGGAATTCCAAACTGCATCAGAATCCACTGCAAGTACTATGACAGTTAGGCGGGAGGTGAGAAAACTTGGATTGCCTCGCTTGGTGTAAGAAGCGTAAACATTGGGCGATTGAACAGTGGGAAAACGTTGTGTGGAGTGAAGAATCATGGTATACAATGTGGAGATCCGATGGCAGGGTGTGGGTAAGGCGAATGCCCGGAGAACGTCATCTGCCAGCGTGTATAGTGGCAACAGTAAAATTCGGAGACGGTGGTGCTATGGTGTGGTCGTGTTTTTCATGGAGGGAGGCTTGCACGCCTTGTTGTTTTGCGTGGCACTATCACAGCGCAGGCCTACATTGATGTTTTAAGCACCTTCTTCATTCCCACTTTTGAAGAGCGATTCGGGGATGGCGATTGCATCTTTCAACACGATCGATCGCCTGTTCATAATGCACGGCCTGTGGCGGAATGGTTGCACGACAATAACAACCCTGTTATGGACTGGCACGCACAGAGTCCTGACCTGAATCCTATAGAACACCTTTGGGATGTTTTGGAACACCGACTTCGTGCCAGGCCTCACAGACCGACATCGATACCTCTCCTCAATGCAGCACTCCGTGTAGAATGGGCTGCCGTTCCCCGAGAAACCTTCGAATCCCTGATTGAACTATGCCTGCGAGAGTGCAAGCTGTCACCAAGGCTAAGGATGGGCCAACACCGTATTGAATTCCGGCACGAACTTGTAAGTCATTTTCAGCCAGGTGTCCGGATACTTTTGATCACGTAGTATAGGATGCAAGATACACAATAGACAGCAGCGAGGTGCCACATTTACCAAAACCAATCCATTTCCCACCAACAGGTCACTGACACATCACGCTTCCAAATTATTCTCCACAACCATTATTTATAAAAATGTATTTTATATAAAAGCTCACTTAACAACTGCAAATAAATACTCACTTAACGACTCCACATATAAATATGAGCTTACTGAAGTTATTTTGTCTGTTAACATAAGAGAATTGGACAGGAAGTGCTGGGTAGGTACAACCTTTCTGTAAACCGAAAAGCAAGCACCGCTCATGGTGGGAGAAACTGCCTTTGCTGGAAGAACGCTACAGCTGCTGTACAGTATGACTAAGAATCAATTCGACTAAGAATCAATGTGCTCAGAGATTTACGTATATTTAATAGCTCGTATCCGTGTTCCAGGTAACGTATAGAAAATAAACACCCCCACACCCCAGACATATCTGCTCACTGCCTCACCATTGATTCATAAGGCTCGCAGACCTATGAAAATAAAAAATGCATGGAAATAATCTGGCACCCTACCTTCCCTTGCGTTTATACCCCACCTTCCTCCACCCTGAACACAATTTATTCCTTAATAAAGTTCTGCTACACTTATATATGGTACACACATTTAATATTTGTTCTTAACCCACTTTATTTAACAATAAGCATTAATTTTATTCCGTTAAAATCTGTTTGTAAATCATCTGTGGTTTTTCAGTCCTCTACAACGCGGAAGTTATTAGTCCTAGAGAAAAAATTTGTAGAACTTTTTTTTGTAGGAAATTTAATGTAGTTTAGTACTGGGAAACATCTTTACTAGAAGCTGCGGTTTTCGAATTCTTCGCGAAAGACATGGAAAAGTGACCCTCCACACCCTCACGTTCACACCAAGTCGGGGAGGATTTTTACACTACTGGCCATTAAAATTGCTACACCAAGAAGAAATGCAGATGATAAACGGGTATTCATTGGACAAATATACTAGAACTGACATGTAATTACATTTTCACGCAATTTGGGTGCATAGATCCTGAGAAACCAGTACCCAGAACAACCACCTCTGGGCGTAAAAACGGCCTTGATACGCCTGGGCATTGAGTCAAACAGAGCTTGGATGGCGTGTACAGGTACAGCAGCTTCAAAGTGCCGTCAATGCGAACAAGAGGTGACCGAGGCGTGTAACCAATGGCACTCCATACCACCACGCCGGGTGATACGCCAGTATGACGAATACACGCTTCCAATGTGCATTCACCGCGATGTGGCCAAACACGGATGTCACCATAATGATGCTGTAAACAGAACCTGGATTCATCCGAAAAAATGACGTTTTGCCATTCGTGCACCCAGGTTCGTCGTTGAGTACACCATCGCAGGCGCTCCTGTCTGTGCTGCAGCGTCAAGGGTAACCGAAGCCATGGTCTCCGAGCTGATAGTCCATGCTGCTGCAAACGTCGTCGAACTGTTCGTGCAGATGGTTGTTGTCTTGCAAACGTCCCCATCTGTTGACTCAGGGATCGAGACGTGGCTGCACGATCCGTTACAGCCATGCGGATAGGATGCCTGTCATCTCGACTGCTAGTGGTACGAGGCCGTTGGGATCCAGCACGGTGTTCCGTATTACCCTCCTGAACCCACCGATTTCATATTCTGCTAACAGTAATTGGATCTCGTCCAACGCGAGCAGCAATGTCGCGATACAATAAAACGCAATCGCGATAGGCTACAATCCGACCTTTATTAAAGTCGGAAACGTGATGGTACGCATTTCTCCTTCTTACACGAGGCATCACAATAACGTTTCACCAGGCAACGCCGGTCAACTGCTGTTTGTGTATGAGAAATCGGTTGTAAACTTTCCTCATGTCAGGACGTTGTAGGTGTCGCCACCGGCGCCAACCTTGTGTGAATGATCTGAAAAGCTAATCATTTGCATATTACAGCATCTTCTTCCTGTCGGTTAAATTTCGCGTCTGTAGCACGTCATCTTCGTGGTGTAACAATTTTAATGTCCAGTAGTATAGTATGTTGTTCATGACACTCCCTCCTACCACTGTACAAATATTTGCGGCTAAACGATTTTTTCCCCGAATTTTTCTTCGCTGACTGGACTAGTGCATTTTACGTGGAAGTTATGGATGCATATTGATGAATCTTCTCCAAGAGGGTCTAACATCGTGTATCTAAATTCTACTACGCAAACAATTCTTTGTCGGGAACCTGTGGCTCGATTTTCACAGTTTCGCTTAAGTTTCTGTCCACAGTGAAAAATTTTTTCCACTTCGGGCAACGCCTGTTCCGAAACGTTTCTTCGCACATTCGTTTGGCTCTCTGGGCACTGGGACTGCTGCTCTACGCATCGAATAACTGTCCACATGGTCCTGTAACGAGTAATGTCCCACCTTCGACAACCAGCTACGAACAGAAAACAGTGCTGAACGCTAACGCGGATGCGTCACAGGCGATTGTGAACTGATTGTCAAGGCAGCGCCATCATCATTCTTGCGGCAGGCTGTTGTTTGTTCTGAAGCTTGAGCTGCTTGCAGACACTTGCCTATTGCAAAAAGCTCA
Organism: Schistocerca cancellata; assembly: GCF_023864275.1. Taxonomy (NCBI): domain Eukaryota; kingdom Metazoa; phylum Arthropoda; class Insecta; order Orthoptera; family Acrididae; genus Schistocerca; species Schistocerca cancellata. Next base: position 360,923,484 of record NC_064627.1, on the reverse strand, counting down.
TTCAAGGCTTCGTGCCGTGCGATATATTCATATGCGACCATCAATTTCTGATCTGAAAGTATTATATTTTGGGTCTCCTACTGTCTCTATATTCGGAAGGTTTGGTGGTGGTGGTTAGTGTTTAACGTCCCGTCGACAACGAGGTCATTAGAGACGGAGCGCAAGCTCGGGTTAGGGAAGGATTGGGAAGGAAATCGGCCGTGCCCTTTCAAAGGAACCATCCCGGCATTTGCCTGAAACGATTTAGGGAAATCACGGAAAACCTAAATCAAGATGGCCGGAGACGGGATTGAACCGTCGTCCTCCCGAATGCGAGTCCAGTGTGCTAAACACAGCGCCACCTCGCTAGGTGAGGAAGGTTTGGGATCTCCTATATATTTATTTGATCAATTTTTAGTGGCTAACTGAAGTACTGAAATTGTGCTCCGGAAAACTTGAATCACACTATTTGTCTTTCATACAATAACTAAATAAATAAAGTTTTAGGCCTCCCTAAACTTCTAACACAACAGAAACCGTTATTTTAATTCATCTATGACAGCCTCACCCACATACGAAAGATTAACAAACGAAGATTAGCTACAAATTAAATCACCACAGTCAAATGTCTAATGTAACTTGCAAATGAAAAAAATTTATACCAGCCTCCGTGAATAAAAAGCAAATCACAAGAATCAAGACAACTCAGAAATTCACATTCGACGTGTGACGATAAACAGTGTGCTGAGTACGGAACACGAAACACGTAGTTCATGAATTTAGGTACCGGAAAAAAATTTTAGTCAGAATTTAGAACGTATTTTGAAAAAATGCCAGCACCAGTAGGCCCCAAGGCCATTATGCAATGGTGTATTTCAGGCGTCCTGAGATAACACAAAACGACTCAAATAGGGGCGGCATTTTAATCAAAATAAATACACTACAGGCCATTAAAATTGCTACACCACGAAGATGACGTCCTACAGACGCGAAATTTAGCCGACAGGAAGAAGATGCTATGATATGCAAGTGATTAGCTTTTCAGAGCATTCACACAAGGTTGGCGCCGGTGGCGAAACCTACAACGTGCTGACATGAGGAAAGTTTACAACCGATTTCTCATACACAAACAGCAGTTGACCGGCGTTGCCTGGTGAAACGTTGTCGTGATGCCTCGTAGAAGGAGGAGAAATGCGTACCATCACGTTTACGACTTTAATAAAGGTCGGATTGTAGCCTATCGCGATTGCGGTTTATCGTATCGCGACATTGCTGCTCGCGTTGGTTGAGATCCAATGACTGTTAACAGAATATGGAATCGGTGGGTTCAGGAGGGTAATACGGATCGCCATGCGGGATCACAACGGTCTCGTATCATTAGCAGTCGAGATGACAGGCATCTTATCCGCATGGCTGTAACAGATCGTGCAGCCACGTCTCGATCCCCGAGTCAGCATACGGGGACGTTTGCAAGACAACAACCATCTGCACCAACAGTTCGACGACGTTTGCAGTAGCATGGACTATCAGCTCGGAGACCATGGCTGCAGTTACCCTTGACGCTGCATCACAGACAGGAGCGAATGCGATGGTGTTCTCAACGACGAACCTGGGTGCACGAATGGCAAAACGTCATTTTTTCGGATGAATCCAGGTTCTGTTTACAGCATCATGATGGTCGCATCCGTGTTTGGAGACATCACGGTGAACGCACATTGGAAGCGTGTGTTCGTCATCGCCATACTTGCGTATCACCCAGCGTGATGGTATGGGGTGCCATTGGTTACACGTCTCGGTCACCTCTTGTTCGCATTGACGGCACTTTGACCAGTGGACGTTACATTTCAGATGTGTTACGACCCGTGGCTCTACCCTTCATTCGATCCCTGCGAAACCCTACATTTCAGCAGGATAATGCACGACCGCATATTGCAGGTCCTGTACGGGCCTTTCTGGATACAGGAAATGGTCGACTGCTGCTCTGGCCAGCACATTCTCCAGATCTCTCACCAATTGAAAACGTCTGGTCAATGGTGGCCGAGCAACTGGCTCGTCACAATACGCCAGTCACTACTCTTGATGAACTGTGGTATCGTGTTGAAGCTGCATGGGCAGCTGTACCTGTACACGCCATCCAAGCTCTGTTTGACTCAATGCCCAGGCGTATCAAGGCCGTTATTATGGCCAGAGGTGGTTGTTCTGGGTACTGATTTCTCAGGATCTATGCACCCAAATTGAGTGAAAATGTAATCACATGTCTGTTCTTGTAACATATTTGTCCAATGAATACCCGTTTATCATCTTGGTGTAACAATTTTAATGGCCAGTAGTGTATTACAGTTGCGGAACTTGCACCAACATGTCCCATACGATGGACAATAAATTTAAAACATTCCTGAAGTTCCGGTATTGCAGTTGGATGACGTCGATTCCTTGACACGATAATGCGGTTGATAACCATTCAGCCATCTTCAGGTAAGTCCTTAGCATTGGAGATTGTTTGTTCACGTCGCTACCTTTATTCAAAAAGAATAAAAAAACAAAATATAATATAAAACTAAACTCAAATGGTGCGTTCTCTCCGCGTACTGCTCCACCTATGACCCGCAGGTGCATACGAATTGCACATACGGGCTTTCTGTCGGAATGCGGTCCTGTGGGGTCAAATTTCAGATCCAAAATTAACTGTCATTAACCGCAAAATGTTTCCTTTCTGCAGATATTAAAGAAATCTACCGGTTCCCATGCCTCATCCAGCTGAAAGCCGCTATCATGATTAATAAGGTATTCCTTAATAACTGAATCCCGAAACGATCTCGTCGAAGCCAAGATTTCTGTGGCAGAAATAATCCATGGAACGTCCCGTGGCAAGACAATGCTGGTTTACGGCTGACTCATTCGGCTGCGAAATGCGAGTATCGCGCACCGCTCACGCAATTGCGCGTTGTCTGACCAATGTAGGCTTTGACACACTGGCACGATTTTCCGTAGACTCCAGCCACACTCGCATTTCTCAGCCCAGTAAGTTAGCTTTAGCCGAACATCGTCTCCCCACAGGACGTTCGATGGATTATTACGCTACGGAAATCTTGTCCTCGACGAGATCCTTCTGGGATTCAGTTATTAAAGAATCGATGAAAATATGTTTGGCGGAAGATCTTACTAGTCGTGATAGCGGCTTTCGACTGGATAAAACCTGGAACCCGGCAATTTCTTTAATATCTACAGAAAGAAAATGTTTTATGACTAGTCACTATTAATTCTGACGTTGACTCGGCGAGCCTGCATTCCAGCAGAAAGCGCGCTTGCAGTATGACCATTATGCATGCGTTTGCGCGCCGTAGATGGAACAATATTCGAGGAGGATGTGAACGTCGGCAGAGGTCGCTCATGTAGCGACTGCCTTTGTTCATGCGTATCCGCGCCAATTTTTGTTATAAAGTTAGCACCGTGAATTAGCAATCTTCAGTGCTAAACACTCGCCTGAAGATGGCTGAACGACTGTCAGCCGAAATATCGTGGCAAGAAGTCATCGGCGTCTGGCTGCAATCCCAAAGTCTCATAGAATACTCTTTACGCCTGGAAAATGCAACAGTTTAGAACATACTTAAAATAAAATGTTTGTGGCAGTTAGGTACAGCACAAGTAACACCAGTACAGAGTGCAATTAGATCAAATGTTCAAATGCGTGTGAAATCTTATGGGACTTAACTGCTAAGGTCATCAGTCGCTAAGCTTACACACTACTTAACCTAAATTATCCTAAGGACAAACACACACACCCATGGCCGGGGGAGGGCTAGAACCTCCGCCGGGACCAGCCGAACAGTCCATGGCTGCAGCGCCTTAGACAATTAGTCCAAGCGTAAGTACAACACACTGGGATGCATGATGTTCTCAGTAATAGTGCATATGAAATCTACGAGAAGTGAATACGATTCGCTTTGTGAATTTGCTTTCAGCGCCGCAAAAGTTAGGATAAGAGGACTATAGATGAGCCCTGTGAGTTCGGGAGTTGGCGTTATTTAAGAGAAAATTATCTTCGTTTACAGTGTGGTATCCTTCTGTATAAACCAGACATCTAATTTTTCCTTCGGCTCCCTGTTAGAAAGATGAAACAAAGAGCACAACATCTGTTCACTATCAAAGCAGAACCCCTGTCCATTTTTATCGCTATCTGTGGTCCATTTGGAAATTCTTCTGAGTACATGTGGTACTGAGGACACAACAGTGCGTCAGCTGTACAGTAGCTTTTGTCCTCCGTGACACACTAAGAATTCCTTTCTGGTGAACACAAAACGCTGAAAAGGTTACAAGGCATCGTATATCTACCCAATTCTGTGTCGTATCTTCCGTATCAGACGAAAAAGCTCACCTTTAAGAAAGACATAAGCTCTTCAAAAATATTTATTTTAAGTTATTAAGGAATAAAGTGAAGGTATAGGACAGAAGTCAAAAGCAAGTTAACGGTAGTTCCCTCATTCAACTTTATAATACCCAAGTTACGTTAATACAAAATTTTATGCAACACATCTACACTGACGAAGAAAGAGAGGAAACATTGTGGTTAAGAAGTCCCTGTGAGAAAAAAATAACCTTCGTTTATCTCGTATATTTACCACTGTTAGACGCTAAGTTCTCCGGTGAATATTATGATGTAGTACAGGCATTGACATTAGTATGCCCTGTGAGATTCTTGAACAAATCCGTCGACTGAAGTACATTTCACGCGCTAAAATGAAAGCATGTAGAATCGGGAAACTATTTTGTATGCTCCAAACGAGATGACAGGCACTGGAAAAGCGAACAAACCAAGCATTAACGAATTTTCATACAAACAATGTACATTAACAAACTCCAGGATGTTCAAAAGTTCAGTACCCAGACTGACAGTTATTACGACAGAGCCAACATTAAATGTATTTCGTTAAGCAACCAGGTGTCGGAAATATATATTAATTGAGCACTAAGCAAGCAAAAATACGCCCGTGCCGAAGAAAACAAAAGAAAAAATAACTTCCTCAAATATCGTTACACCAAAACTGATTTATGGCACGTAGTGTTGTGAAGTCATGACGGCTCTTATTGAGCCACCAAACAGCCTGTAGCGCTTAGTGCGAGACATCATACTCGGTGTCAAAACCGGGCAAAAGCAAACTTTTGCTGCAACAGTTTGGATGTTTTATACCCGTAATATCCTTCTATGGTTGCTGTCTCACAGACAAGTTTAAAACTGTAACATTATTTTATTCTTAATCACACCCAGTGACCTATTGGATACTCCGTACTCAGTATGCACTTACGACTGTTGTTAACGAAATGTGTTTGCTGTTTCCTCCGTCATCGTACCTCCCAATTTAGGCATTTGATTTTTGAACACCCTGTCTATTATCACTTGGCAGTAAAGACATTACACTGTAACGAACACGACACTGCACAAACTTGCACGACGCAATTAACAGTTCATGTTCCACAGTAAACAATAAAATGTACATTTCTAAACGTGTAAATTAGTGGTTCTGTGGGCAACACATAGACCATAAATTCATACGTCTCAGCTTAATTTAACTGAAAGCACGTACAATCTGGAAACTGTTTCGCATGCTCTAAACAAGAAGACACGCACTGTAAAAGCGAACACACCAAGTATTAACGAATTTTCATACAAGCACTTTATAACATCAAACAGTATCACTAACTCACAGTCAAGACATTATAATATGACAAACATGGTAGTCTAGAAACTTGTATTTCGTAATTAACAACTCATACACCACAGCATACACCAAAGTAAACAATAAAATGTAGCTTTCTAAAGGTGCAAATCAGTGGTTTTGTTGCTAGGACGAAGACGATAACTCTAGTTGTCTCAGATTAAAACACGGTGCGACTCTTTTTTGGGATTCCAAGCCCCAGTCTTTAAGAAAAAATGGTTCAAATGGCTCTGAGCACTATGGGCCTCAACATCTTAGGTCATAAGTCCCCTAGAACTTAGAACTAATTAAACCTAACTAACCTAAAGACATCACACACACCCATGCCCGAGGCAGGATTCGAACCTGCGACCGCAGCAGTCCCGCGGTTCCGGACTGCAGCGCCAGAACCGCTAGACCACTGCGGCCGGCAGTCTTTAAGAAAGGAACCTTCTGGATCGCTTTATTGTCTGTCTGTCTGTCTGTCTTCCGATTGTTAAGAACCGTTTTTCTCATGAACGAGTGGACGTATCAGGTACAAATTTATGTCACATATTAAGGCCTACGGTCCCTTAGCAGTGTAAAAATTTTAAGCTTCTAAGTCAATTCAGTTAAATGATACGGCCATTTATGTAAAATATTTTGAGAATAAAAATCTCACTCATCGAAACCTATAGAGTACTTTCCGTTGGCCTAGAAACTTGAAGTTTCGCAAGAATAAAGATTTTATTGCAAAAATAAAGGTTAAAAACCGATATTATTACTTTGTAATTTTATCGCACATAAAAAAGTTCATTTTTCATTTCTTATCTGACTTCAAACTTGAAATAAAAACATTCTCGAAAGTACAATGAAATGAATACCCCTAGTGCATACAGGCGCTGATATAAGTCAATGGGGACAGTTGAAAATGTGTGCCCCGACCGGGACTCGAACCCCTGATCTCCTGCTTACATGGCAGACGCTCTGTCCATCTTTTTTTCATTTTTTCATTTTTTTATAGCTGATCACTTTTTTTTCAAATTCAGGATAGTGGAACGGTGGGGGCTCGGGGGGCAAAGTGGGCAGAGGTCGAAACCCGAGACCTGGCCACAGTGTCCCCTTCACGCGCCTCCCGTGAGACCCACATTCGCAACTTATTGTCCCGCACTATAGTCATAGTGCCCCTGCCCATATATTCATTACTCGCGGCTTTTTGCCGATTCCCGTAAGAGTTCGGGTACTGTTTGTGCATCAGCACAGAAGAAGATGGTTAAATGGCCGGTGAGCCTGAAGATGCAGCTCGTTAGAATGAAATTACAATGAAATGAATACCCTTAGCTGCATACAGCCGTTGATATAAGTCAACGGGACAGTTGGAAATGTGTGCCCCGACCGGGGCCCCGACAAGCAGGAAAGTCTTGGAATCCCTGGGACTGATATCTTGCCAGTATCAATGTCAATAACAGCCAAAAATAGTCAGTATGCTCGATTCCCGAAATGGATGAATTGTCTTGTATGCATACTAAGTTTGCACAGGGTGACAATTATTGAACTATAAGAAATAAAATTTTCATAACTTCTGAGCGGTTTGCGTTAGGACGTGCCAACTGCACAGTTGGCCACGGGCATGATGGGAATTCGTATGCGCTTATGGTTTGGCTTAGCGACGATGCCCACTTTCATTTGGTTGGGTTCGTCAATAAGCAAAATTGGTGCATTATGGAGACAGAATCCGCATTTCGCGATCGAGAAGTCTCTTCATCCTCAACGGGTGACTGTGTGCTGTGTAATGTCCAGTCACGGAAAAGTCGGTGCGATATTCCTTGATGGCACAGTGACTACCGAACGGTATGTGAAGTGTTAGAAGATGATCCCCATTATGCAAAGTGACTCTGATTTCGATAAGATGTGGTTCATGCAATACGGAGCTCGACCCCATCGAAGCAGGAGAGTGTTTGATGTCCTGGAGGAGCACTTTGGGGACCGCATTCTGGCTCTAGGGAACACAGAGACCACTGGCGTGAGCCTCGATTGGCCGCCATATTTCCGGATCTGAACACATGCGACTCCTTTTTTTTGGGGGGGGGGGGTTATGTTAACGACAAGGTGTACGGCTATAACCCCAAAACCATTGCTGAAGTGAAAACAGCCATTCGGGAGGTCATCGACAGCATCGATGTTCCGACACTACAGCGGGTCATGCAGAATTTCGTGCTATTCGTTTGCGCCACGTCATCGCCAATGATGTCAGGCATATCGAACATATCATAACCTAAATATGTATATCTGTAGTGATATTTACATGTTGAATAAAGTGTGTGCACGCCGCAGTTTGTAACTAATTTAGGTTTTTTTTCATATAGTTCAATAACTGTCACCCTTTCTGGTTTTTTTTTCTTCTTCTTCCTTTTTCTCGTGACACTGGACACTGCTTTCGACTGTAGCGATGCTGTATGTATGCGAAAGATAACAAGCTACACCGTGGTTTGAATATCGCGTTAAGGTACAACTTCTCCTACAACAGGCCGTGTGAGCCAAGTCACTGGAAGTACAATACCATCATGCTCAGAAAACGACTGCGGTGTTTCAACCAACGACCATTTTCATTACTGCTTCTTTTTTAAGTTGTTCGTCGTTTCTCACTTCCTCTGCTCGAAGTCATTCTATTTGGGTGGTACGAAGTGATACCGTCAGACCTGTTGCAGCTTACTGGGAAATTTTAGAAGAATTTCACTTGGTTGTAGCACTTTATATGTGGACAAAGCACATGCCGTAATAGAAAAATGTGTATCAGTTGCCTAGAAACTAAACAAGTTGAAGGGAACTCGATGAGCACAAATGACAGCTCTAACGCCTAATCATCCACATCAGGGAAACCCACGATGTAGAAGTAATTCGTTACACATCCTCGTCCATCAAAGACCGGCTTGTTGGCACTGGGGAATTTCGTCACATAACCGCTGACGACTATTTTCCTTCTCCTCCTCTATTGCATTTTTTCTTTTTTTGTTGGAAATTTGTGGTAAGTTCCTATGGGGCCAAACTGCTGAGGTTATCGGTCCCTAGGCTTACACACTACTTAATCTAACTTGAACTAACTTACTATCGTGTGAAACCCAGCTCGCGCTATTCGTCCACGAGATTCAGAGGGCCGTAGACACGGGTTCCCAGGTGGATGCCGTGTTTCTTGACTTCCGCAAGGCGTTCGATACAGTTCCCCACAGTCGTTTAATGAACAAAGTAAGAGCTTATGGACTATCAGACCAATTGTGTGATTGAATTGAAGAGTTCCTAGATAACAGAACGCAGCATGTCATTCTCAATGGAGAGAAGTCTTCCGAAGTAAGAGTGATTTCAGGTGTGCCGCAAGGGAATGTCGTAGGACCGTTGCTGTTCACAATATACATAAATGCCCTTGTGGATAACATCGGAAGTTCACTGAGGCTTTTTGCGGATGATGCTGTGGTATATCGACAGGTTATAACAATCGAAAATTGTACTGAAATGCAGGAGGATCTGCAGCGAATTGACGCATGGTGCAGGGAATGGCAACTGAATCTCAATGTAGACAAGTGTAATGTGCTGCGAATACACAGAAAGAAAGATCCCTTATCATTTAGCTATATTATAGCAGGTCAGAAACTGGAAACAGTTAATTCCATAAATTACCTGGGAGTAGGCATTAGGAGTGATTTAAAATGGAATGATCATATAAAGTTGATCGTCGGTAAAGCAGATGCCAGACTGAGATTCATTGGAAGAATCCTAAGGAAATGCTATCCTAAAACAAAGGAAGTAGGTTACAGTACACTTGTTCGCCCACTGCTTGAATATTGCTCACCAGTGTGGGATCCGTACCAGATAGGATCGATAGAAGAGATAGAGAAGATCCAACGGAGAGCAGCGCGCTTCGTTACAGGATCATTTAGTAATCGCGAAAGGTGAAAGATAAACTCCAGTGGAAGACTCTGCAGGAGAGACGCTCAGTAGCTCGGTACGGGCTTTTGTTGAAGTTTCGAGAACATACCTTCACCGAGAAGTCAAGCAGTGTATATTGCTCCCTCCTACGTATATCTCGCGAAGAGACCATGAGGATAAGAGATTAGAGCCCACACAGAGGCATACCGACAATCTTTCTTTCCACGAACAATACGAGACTGGAATAGAAGGGAGAACCGATAGAGGTACTCAAGGTACCCTCCACCACACACCGTCAGGTGGCTTGCGGAGTATGGACGTAGATGTAGATGAACACACACATCCATGCCCGAGGGGTAACTCGAACCTCCGACGGGGGAGAGCCGCGCGCGCGAAATGGGCAAGGCGCCTTAGACCGCGCGGCTACCTCTTGCGGCATTGCATTTTTAATTAAGTTACCGACCTGGTAATTGCTCTGGCTGTGCCTCTATTGTGTTCGAGAAGTTTTTATCCGTTTCATTCTGTGGTTTATCAGAATAACCCCTTTTTTATTTGCAACATTGAGGAGCTTGTCTCGGGTATCCCTGTTCCAGGCTGTCGTGGATGCAGATAGTCGTCACAATGAGCAACGGTTGTAACATGAAACGTGAAGATGGAAGGGAAGTTCCCTCTCATGTGGAAATTAAAACGTGTTTCTCTTCCGCATGTCCTTACAAATGTTTCCATAAATGTTCAATGTCTTATAATCTCTCGTTTTTCATGCTAGCCCTCTCGAGTAGCGAAAGTTTAATTATAATCACCCCATATTATCACCAACGTCCACCGGGAGACTGAAAGCCGTCTGATGACACTGCGGGCACGTGACGTGGTAAGGAAAGTACACAGGGCGTTCGTAAATTCCCTTTACAAACTTTTAGGACCGTTTCCGTGCTACAACCGTTTGAAAACGCGTTTGCTTTGTAGGTATGCAACAGGGTAGTAATGATGGGAGGTGGCTGAAGTCATCTGACGTCTATCCTACCTCTCTGACCTGGTACGCTCGACATTTTCATCAAACGTACGAGGCCGACCAGTACTCTTCCCCTTTGCATATGCATCCAACTATCAAGACATTTTTTGTACCAGTCATAAATCTGCGTGTACAAAGGTGGCTTCTTGCTGAATTGATAGCGGAATGCACGTTGCACTTGAACAATGGATTGACTTCGCGCAAATTCCAACACACAAAACGTAATCTAGCTGCAATGTTGATACAAACAGTCAGCGCGGCTGTGTCAAAACTTCGAATTTTCTTCTGCCCAGTGCCATTCGCAACGTCTTCCTATCTTTTATACACTGAAGCGCCAAATACCCTGGTATAGGCATGTGTATTCAAATACAGAGATATGTAAACAGGCAGAATACGGCGCTGCGGTCGGCAACGACTATAAACGACAACAAATGTCTCGCGCAGTTGTTACACCGGTTACCGCTGCTACAATGGCAGGTTCTCAAGATTTAAGTGAGTTTGAACGTGGTGTTATAGTCGGCGCACGAGCGAAGGGACACAGCATTTCCGAGTTAGTGATGAAGTGAGACCATTTCACGAGTGTACCGTGAATATCAGGAATCCGGTAAAACATCACCTCTCCTACATCGCCGTGGCTGGAAAAAGATCAAGAACGGGACAAACGACGACTGAAGAGAATCGTTAAATGTGACAGAAGTGCAACCCTTCGCAGATTGCTGCTATTTCAATGCTGGGCCATCAACAAGTGTCAGCGTGCGAACCATTCAATAAAACATAATCGATATGGACTTTCGGAGCCTAAGGCCCAGTCCTGTACCCTTGATGACTGATCGACACTCTTCTGAGTTTAAACACTGCCGCTGATCTCCAAACCCCCACGGGATGAACATTATTGGGCATATCTGGGATGCCTCGCAACGTGCTGTTCAGAAGAGAATCTCTGCCCCCTCTTAAACTTAAGGATTTCTTGGCAGCCCTGCAGCATTCATGGTGTCAATTCCCTCCAGCACTACTTCGGACAGTAGTCGATTCCATGTCACGTCATGTTGCAGGCACTTCTGCGTGCTCGCGGGGGCCCTACACGGTATTAAGTAGGTGTACTAGTTTTTTGGCTCTTCAGTGTAGTTTGTCTGTAATAAACAATTGAAACCTATTCTTCCTTTTTGATTTACACTGTACAGTACAATGAGATTTGCTTTTTAGTGTGACCCATAATATTTCATAACAGAATTTGGAGACAGTTTGCACGAGCCAGTGCCAGAAGCAGCAGCAGGCAAGTGTCAGTTTTGTTTTTTGGTAATTCGAGTGACGGTGTAATTCTGGAATGGTTGTTACAGTACTCTCACACTGCAGTGGAAAGAAGAATAAGTTAACATTTCCACTTCACCAGTTTCCGTTTATACTCACCCAGAGCACATAGGGATCCAAAACATATTTCAGTTTTATGATGGAGCGACTTATTATTCATAAGCTAAGTTGTGCTTCCTCCTTGCCGTTTGAATGCAGCTAGTAAGGAATCAACTTAGACGGGCAGTTTTACTTTCGATTAATATTGATTATAATGCTGAGGTAACGGTTCAGAAATAGAGGTGTTGTTGATACTTAAATCAGTGAAATACGATTCTTATTAGTCAGTACGTTCAAGTTTTATATGGAATTGAAATAATACATTTGAAAAAAATTGAGAACATGTTGCTGAATAGGGACTCTGCAGTCCATCGGTGCTACAGGTCGTGTGCCCCACTTGAACTTACACCGACGCTGAAGAACAATAAAACATTATAGCAGCTTTGTTGCGGTTATACATCAAAATATCTTTTACAGTCGCTATGGAGTACAACTTCAAACGCAAAGAAACTCTCGCGTGTTCGAAAACATTTGGGTATCATTGGATACACTTTCACCCATTGATGTAGACATGTCTTCCGTGCGGGGAAATCTGCTGAGACAGGGCGGAGATAGCCCGATTGTATGCAGTATGCGCGGACTCCGCGGACTTTTGTCGTAAAAGAAAAGGAACTTGTAAAACGGCGCTGACCCTCCCTTGGAGTACTCCCAAAGTTACAGGGTATTTCAAAAAAGGCTTCACAACTTTGTAAATTCATATAAATTAATTCATAGTACCTACAGAGGTGATTGCAGTGTCAAACTGTAGGGAGAGCTTCTGTAAAGTTTGGAAGGTAGGAGACGAGATACTGGCAGAAGTAAAGCTGTGAGTACCGGGCGTTAGTCGTGCTTCGGTAGCTCAGATGGTAGAGCACTTGCCCGCGAAAGGCAAAGGTCCCGAGTTCGAATCTCGGTCGGGCACACAGTTTTAATCTGCCAGGAAGTTTCATATCAGCGCACACTCCGCTGCAGAGTGAAAATCTCATTCTGTAGGGAAATACATCAAGTTTTGTCACGCGTAGTTCGCTAGTGGCGAATCGCACCGTTAAGTAACGCTAGCGGCAGTTGCGTTAAAGACGACTGCCTTCACTGGACTAGAGCGTGCTAGCTGTGTGTTTTGGTTTGGAGAAAGGAAGTTGGCGACAACAGGCGAGGATGACCTATAAAGAAATATTTACTTCATGCAAGATGGTGCACTACTCCACTACCTGGTTGACGTCCGGGATTTTCTCAGTGACCGCTTTCCTGGTCAATGGATTGTCCGTGATACGCCAACTGCATGGCCCTCACGTTCCCCGGACCTGACATCACTCGATTCTTTTTATGGGGATTCATCAAGGATATCGTGTTTGTACGTCCTGTGCCGGCTTCTTTACCTGAACTTAGAGCAAGAATTTACGACGCTACTGAGCAAGTTACACCTGCTATGTTACAGCGAGTTAGAGAAGAAATTGACTTCCGATGTGATGTGTGCAGGATAACCAACGGAAGCCACATACAACGTCTTTAGTTTAAGGTAAAAAAAACTTGATGTGTTTCCCTACAAAATAACATTAAACCTGTAGTAACCACAACCAACAGCGGGAACGCCTTGGGCTGCGGATCGGAGCCGCCAGTCGGGGAAGCCGCCGGCGGTGGTGCACGTACCACCGGGTAAACACAGGACGAGTCGGACGACAGACCAACGACAACTGACAACAACCGACCACGACACACTATGAGCGACACAACAAGGAAGAGATAAACAACGGAGGCTTGTGGAAACCACAACACCAAACACCAAACGTAAATCCACTCGAAACCAGAGCCAGGCAAATGTCAACAACGAGCAACGACCAGAACGCAGTACCGCCGAGATAGAAACGAAATCCAGAGCGAGTACCAGACTGGCTAGACTAGGTTTTTTTTTCTTCTTCTTTATTGTATTTCAATTCCCCATCGGGGCGAGCTGGCAGCAGCATATGCGCTGCTCTTCAGCCGAAAGACATAGAACAAACAATAGAAGACAGTTAAAAATAACAAAGGAGAGAATATGGTGAACATAGATATAAAAAAGGGGGAACATCATGGAAGGCAATAGACAAAAAACGGGGTGACTGTAAAATGGAGATAAAAAACTGTTTATAGGTAGCACACACAAAAAGCCACACACTGCGACAATTAAAAGAACACAAGGCACAGTATGACTGGAGCATAAAAGGTATCGACAGATGGCGTAGCACATAACAAACACTGACGGCGAACCTCAAGGCAGTACACAATTATAATCACACCTCTTGATGCACAGGAGAAACAGCACTAAACACAACACTGATGTGGCACACTGACGATGATCAAAATGGAGGATCTGCCAGGTGCAAGGAGATGAGGGAGACCAGAAGAAGGGAGGGAGGGAGGGGAACAGAGGGGGGAGATGGGCGGGGGGTGCGCTGAAGAGGGCCAGGTAGGGAGGGGGTGCAGGGTCTCAGGGGGGAGGAGGAAAATCCGCTCTGGGAGAAGGAGGGGGGAGGAAAAAGGGGGCCCTGGGGAAGGGGGGGGACAAGGCCAGGGTATAGTTGGAAGGAAGGGTAGATGTCACGGCGAAGTTCGTCATCCGGGAGGGGGAGGCGTTGGAAATTGCCCTGATGAAGGAGATGGAGGGTGTGAAGGTGGAGAGAGGGAGGGAGACAGCGATAGAGGTGCGGCAACGAGCGGGGGGTGGAGAGGAAGGAGGAAACCAGAAGGTGGGGGGAATCAAGCCTGCGGACAATGTAAAGGATGCGGAGATGTTGGAGGAACAGGAGGAGGTGGGGGAAGGGCATCAGTTCATACAGGAGCCGTGTGGGGGAAGGAAGGCAGATACAGAAGGCAAGGCGGAGCGCATGGCGTTCAAAGATTTGGAGGGCCTTGTAAAAGCAGGTGGGGGCAGAGATCCAGGCAACGCTGGCGCAACAGAGCATAGGATGGATGAGGGATTTGTAGCTGTGGAGGATGGTAGAAGGATGCAATCCCCATGTCCGGGCAGACAGGAATTTCAGAAAGCGGAGGCGGGAATGGGCTTTTTGCTGGACTGTCTGGAGATGAGGGGTCCAGGTGAGGTGTCAGTCGAGGGTGAGGCCAAGGTATTTCAGGGTGGGGGTGAGCTGGATGGGATGACCATAAAGGGTGAGGTAGAAATCATGGAGGTGAAAGGAGCGAGTGATGCGGCCTATGATGATTGCCTGGGTTTTGGAGGGGTTGAGACAGAGGAACCACTGGTTACACCAAGTGGTGAACTGGTTAAGGTCGGTTTGGAGGGTACATTGGGACCGTTGAAGGGTAGGATAGAGAGCCAGGAAGGCGGTGTCATCAGCATACTGGAGAAGGTGGACTGGTGGGGGTGGCTTGGGCATATCAGCCATATACAAGAGATAAAGGAGAGGGGAGAGGATAGAACCCTGGGGGACGCCAGCCGTGGGATAAAAGATACGGGAGTTGGTGTTGTGGAGGGAGACATAGGAAGGACGGTGTGAGAGGAAGGAAGTGACCAGACGGACAAAACTGATAGGCAGGGCGTAGGTTTGGAGTTTAAAGATGAGACCAGGATGCCATACACAGTCGTAGGCATTTTGGAGGTCAAGGGAAACAAAAATGGCGGAGCGTTGGGAGTTGAGCTAGAGGGACTGAAGGAGAACGAGGTTGAGGAGTTGGTCTTCAGCAGAGAAGGAGGGTCAGAAGCCACACTGGGTAAGGGGGAGGAGGTGGTACTGAGCAAGGTGCTGATGGATATGGTGGGAGAGGATAGATTCAAAGACCTTACTGAAGACGGAGGTGAGTCAGATGGGACGATAGGAAGAGGCGGCAGAAGGGGGTTTGTTGGGTTTGAGGAATAAGAGGACGCGGGAGGTCTTCCACAGGTCAGGGTAAAAGCCAGCAGAGAGGATGACATTATAAAGATGGGCGAGGACAGTCAGGAAGGAATAGGGGCTTTCTCGAAGGTGACGGTAGGTGACACAGTCATGACCAGGGGCCATGTTGCGTTTGGACCGGAGGATAAGTTTAATGTCTTGTGCTGTGATGGGAGTGTTTATGTCGAAGGGGGGCAACTGCCCCAAGTACTGGAGACTAGAAGCAAGTGGGGCAACCGAGGTATCGGCACTTTCCACGACGGTGGGGAAAAGAGAATAATCAAAGTGGGGATCATCAGGGATGGAGAAGACCTCAGAAAGGTGGGAAGCAAAGTGGTTGGCTTTACTGAGGTTGTCAGGAAGGGGGCGATCGTTATGGAGAAGGGGGTAGTGGGGAGCGGAAAGGGAACCAGTAAGACGATGGAAGGCGGACCAGTACTTGGAGGAGTTGATAGGGAGGGTAGCGTTGCGTCGTGTGCAGGTCTGGCGCCAGTCTTGGCGTTTCGTTGCTGTAATAAGGTTCCATACATGTCGCTGTATTTGCCGGTGGCGTTGGAGTGTATCCCTGTCACGAGTGCGCAGGAATTAGCGATAGAGGCAGTGGGATTCATGGAGGAGGACAACCCGTGGAGGGAGAGTGGGACAGTGTGGGTGGATGGTTTTAGTAGGAACATGGGCCTCCACGGCGTCAGTAATTACCTTCTGAAGGAAGGACGAGGTGTGGATGATGTCGTCAGGATGGCGATAGGTAATAGGGTGGCTTTAGACCTGGGTGGAGATGGAGTCCCAGTAGGCATCCCAGTTGGCACGGTGATAGTCGTGGACGACCTTGGGAGGGGGTGCAGGGTGCGAAGCCGGAGGGGGGCGGTGAGCAGACATTATGGTGAGAAAGACAGGGGGGTGATCGCTACCTGTGGGGTCAAGGATGGCGACAGCGATACACCCAAGAAGGTTGGCGGAGGCAATGACAACATCAGGGGGTGGTGTCACTTTCGGGTCAGGTGTGCTGAGGAAGGGGAACAAGGTCACCTTGGATCAGGGAGAGGAACTGATGCCACTGCCGAAGGGCAGCAGGAGTGTGGCTATGGATGTTGAGGTCGGCGGCTATCACATAGGTGGAGAAGGTGTGGTCAATGTGCGAGATGAAGTCATAAGGAAGAGGAGCAGTGGAGCGGACATAGATGGTGGCACAGGTAATGATGAGGGAGGGGAAGAAGACGCTAAGGATAAGGTGTTCAGTGGGGTCATTGAGGAGAGGTTGTGCCCCGACGGGGATATGCTTAAGGTGGCCAATCGCGACTCCACCCTGCGCACGAGGACCAGGAGCGTCAGTGCGGTGGAGGATATAGGGAGAGGTGTGGATAGAATGGTGGGGCTGGAGAAAGGTTTCGTTCAAGAGGAAGGTGTCGACCTGGTGGTGGGAGAGGGTGTGTATGAGGAGGTATTTGTTGGAGCGGAAGGAGCAAATGTTCTGGAAGAGGATGCCATACTTGAACCGCGCCATGGCGGGAAGGAGGGCGGGGAAGAGAGGGAAGAGAAGAGACTTAAACTAGGGTGTCGAGGTGGGTGAAGATGAAGTGGGCTCGGTTGTGGGAGTAAGTGGCGAAGGTGTTCAGGAGGAAAACGGAGCAAGCGGCAAGGGAGATTTGTTGGAAGGTGTGGGGGTGCTGAAAAGGGTGAATGTTTTGGAGTACAACGGTAAGGAACCGGATGATGTCCTCGGCCGTGGGGGGGTGGACGGAGGGAATTGTTGGGATGGACAGGGGGATCAACGGGACGAACTGGGACTGTAAGCTCAGGGGTGGCTGGAGGGGGTTTAGCTTTACACTTGTGGGAGTAGGTGGGATGGGGGCCATTGCAAGTATTACAGGAAGGAGGAGCAGCGAGGTTGGGGCAGTTCTTAAGAAAGTGGGAGGCCTTGCAATGGGGACAGGTGGGGGGGTTTTTGCAGTTGGGAGTCAGGTGGTCATTGTACGTCAGGCACCACTGGCAACGGTAGGATTGGGGAGGGGATTTGGAGGATTTGACAGGGTGGCGACGGTGGTATATCAGGACACCCTGCGTGAGGAGATGGTCAATGGATGGGGCGGACTCAGAGAATACCTACGCGAGGTAGGTGGGACCAGAGGCATTGTGGATACGGCAGGCAGAGCGGATTTCCAAATCCGGGTGGGAGTTCAGTTCCGCCAACACTTCATCCTCCGTGATCACCGGGCTGAGCTCGGTGATCACAGCGGTGTAGGTGGAGGGCGACGGGGAGGCTGGGGCTGACGAGGAGTGGAAGTGGAAAGGAATGGTGTCAGAGAGGCGTGGGGTCCAAACATAACTCGTGGGAGTTTTTGCAGGAGGTCTGTGTGAAAGGATGGGGACGGGGACTCGATAAGGACTGAGTCCCTGTGGGGAATGAGTTTGGAGCACCAGGTAAGTACTTTCGTATCTCCACGGTGAGGGTACGAGCGTCAAGGAACTTGGGATCGGGAGTTGACGGGACAAAGGTATGGAGGGTGGGGGCCGAGGTATGGGTGGCAGGAGGAGGGGTGGTGTCCATGGAGATGGCAGGAGGAGGGGGACGTGGTGACTTTTTGTGGGAAGTGGCGGGAGCAGAGTCGGTAATGACGCGCTTTTGGGGTTTTTTGGAGACCGGAGGCTGGGAGGAGGGGAGAGGGACGGGGGGGAGAGGGAGGTGGCGGGTGGCAGATCTCTGTGGCGTAGTGGAGGCGCTGGGAGAAGCAGCTGGTTCATTGGTGGTGACGGTGGCTCAGCGCGACGCGACGCGAGCGGGAGATGCAGATGACGAAGTGAGAGGGTGGGTGAGAGAGGGGAAGCTGACCACCTGAGGGGCGGCAGCAGAGGCGGCAACACAGGCGTACGTGAGGGCGGAGGTAGTAGTGGGAGCTGTTGAGGGTGTGGAGGCTGGAGGAAGGGTGTGGGGTGTGGGGTGTAAGTATACAGCAGGGGAGGAGATAGAGGGATGGGTAAGTGGGAGAAGGGGAGGGGAGGTGGATAGAGGGAGGCCAGGGGCGGCACTCCAGGAAGTGATTGTGGGAGAGGGGGAGGGGGAGGGGGAGGTGTAGATGACAGTGGAGGTGGGAGGGCTCATAGCAAACGAACGGACGGACGGGCAGCAGGCGGCGGCGGCGGCGGCGAGCAGGCAGGCGGACGGACGAACAGCTACGGCAGCAAGCGGCGGGCGGGCAGACAGACAGACAGACACAATCTTCGAAGACGGAGATTCAACCCTGAGAGTAGCCCAGGCTTTGCAATCTGACGCTTTCGAAGGAGGGGATCCAACCCTCTAGATCCTGGACTAGGGCAAAGCGGGTCCCTATATACGAAACCGGAGGGAGCGGCTATTGGCCGCTGTCTGCACGTGGCTTAGCGGTTGCGCCCTCGCTACGCGATAGCCGCTGCGCGGAATAGCCGCCGCGGAGGCGGAGCCCTCTGTGGGCTGACCACGTCCATTTGTTCTGCCGCGTGTTCGACTTCCGCGGCGAAAGGTACTAGAAAACCCAGATCTGTATCCTCTTTCAGTAACTTTATATGAATTTTTTGAGTTGTAAAGTCCTGTTTGAAACACCCTGTACTTTTACAACACTGATAATGCAGGGTGCAGCAGCATGGACAGTAGGATTTGAGTCACGTAATATGGCGTCGCTGTTTTTCGTGTCCGAAATAAGAATGCGCGCGCTGCATTGAGGAAGGACATCCATTTATAATTACGGCTTTGTAGAGTTTGGAGTACCGAGCATGCGTCGTCGCGGCGGCGTCTTTCAAAAACGAGTCTCCCATCACGGTTCAGCCACTCTTTCACCGCCATTTCTAGTTCAGACGAAATGGTGTGGTCCTGGATCATCGGACGATTGTACACTGGGTGCAACAATTTCAAGACTTCTACATCTTGCGCGAAGAAGAAAAGCCCAGAGCGGCAAAGGACACAACAGATCGTGGGGCGAGTGGAGGAGATGCGTCACTCATTCATCAGAATTTCTCACCGTTCTGCTGCCACGCATGTCTTGGCGCTAACAATGTCAGATCGTTCCCCTGCAGCGCATCATCCGTGATTACCTACACTTCCGCCCATAAAAATCGAAGGTAGTACAGAAAAAAATGAACAAGATCCAGACGAACGTGGGCCTTGCGCTTCCTACAACTTTTAGCAGGTGAGAAAGAGCATAGTTATGTCGGGTAAGGGCCATTTTCATCTAGACAGTGGTGTAAATTAACAGAATTAGCCAATTTAATCTTCGTCAGTTACACGATAAATCCCTGCACTGTGAACATGTGAGTGTGTTGTGCTGCGTGGCTATGTTTGACATCCACAGTCTAAATTTTTTTGAGGATAATCATGGTCATGCAGTAACGGTTACCAGCGATCGGTATGTCCAAATTTTAAATGGCTTCCTTCTCCCAAATTTGGACAACGACGTAATGGTTCCAACGACACGGGGATGTAGATTATGGTGCCTGTTAATCCACGAATTGTCTTGCGGCATTTTCGTGGTCGATTGGTTACCAGGTTGGGAGACATTGATTAACCACGACGGTATCCCGATTTGACTGCCCTTGACTTCCTCTTTTTGGGATACTTGAAGAGTGAAATGTACACTACTGGCCATTAAAATTGCTACACCAAGAAGAAATTCAGATGACGAACGGGTATTCATTGGACAAATATATTATACTAGAACTGACATTTGATTACATTTTCACGCAATTTGGGTGCATACATCCTGAGAAATCAGTATCAGTACCCAGAACAACCACATCTGGCCGTAATAACTGCCTTGATACGCCTGGGCATTGAGTCAAACAGGGCTTGGATGGCATGGACAGGTACAGCTGCCCATGAAGATTCAGCACGATACCACAGTTCATCAAGAGTAGTGACTGGCGTATTGTGACGAGCCACTTGCTCGGCCACCAGACGTTTTCAATTGGTGAGAAATCTGGAGAATGTGCTCGCCAGGGCAGCAGTCAACCATTTCCTGTATCCAGAAAGGACCGCACAGGACCTGCAATATGCGGTCGTGCATTATCCTGCTGAAATGTAGGGTTTCTCAGGGATCGAATGAAGGGTAGAGCCACGGGTCGTAACGCATCTGAAATGTAACGTCCACTGTTCAAAGTGCCGTCAATGCGAACAAGAGGTGACCGCGACGTGTAACCAATGGCACCCCATACCATCACGCCGGGTGATGACGAACACACGCTTCCAATGTGCGTTCACCGCGATGTCGCCAGACACGGATGTCACCATCATGATGCTGTAAACAGAACCTGGATTCATCCGAAAAAATGACATTTTGCCATTCGTGCACCCAGGTTAGTCGTTGAGAACACCATCGCAGGCGTTCCTGTCTGTGATGCAGCGTCAAGGGTAACCGAAGCCATGGTCTCCGAGCTGATAGTCCATGCTGCTGCAAATGTCGTCGAACTGTTCGTGCAGATGGTTGTTGTCTTGCAAACGTCCCCATCTGTCGACTCGGGGATCGAGACGTGGCTGCACGATCCGTTACAGCCATGCGGATAAGATGCCTGTCATCTCGACTGCTAGTGGTACGAGGCCGTTGGGATCCTGCACGGCGTTCCGTATTACCCTCCTGAACCTACCGATTCCATATTCTGCTAACAGTCATTGGATCTCGACCAACGCGAGCAGCAATGTCGCGATACAATAAACCGCAATCGCGATAGGCTACAATCCGACCTTTATCAGAGTCGGAAACGTGATGGTACGCATTTCTCCTCCTTACACGAGGCATCACAACAACGCTTCACGAAGGAACGCCGGTCAACTGCTGTTTGTGTATGAGAAATCGGTTGTAAACTTTCCTCATGTTAGCACGTTGTAGGTGTCGCCACCGGCGCCAACCTTGTGTGAATGCTCTGAAACGCTAATCATTTGCATATCACAGCATCTTCTTCCTGTTGGCTAAATTTCGCGTCAGTAGCACGTCATCTTCGTGGTGTAGCAATTTTAATGGCCAGTAGCGTATGTTATATCTCCTCCTACTGTAGCTGAACTCAAATAAACGATAAGTAGAACTGTGGAGGGGATCGTATGAATGTGCTGAATCGAGTGATGAAAGCTTTTCTTCGCCACCAGGAGGCTGACCATGTGTACGATGTTGTATTCAAAACCAAGTAAAGGGCTTATATGATATATAGGGTGAGTCACCTAAATCTTGCACCGAAAATATCGCGGAAATGGAAAGTGCTACTGATGTGAGGTTTTCTCAGAATGGATTGGTAGTCAGAAGCTCATGTTTTAGCCAATCAATAGATTGTAATAATACTTGGAAAATGTATTTTTGTGCGAACATGCACTTTTTAAAAGGAACAATGGCTATTGACATTAGCAAATAAAAGTAGGGTAAATTAGAATGTCAGAGTTATTTAAGCAACGGCCTGGCCACAGTGGATACGCCGGTTCCCGTAGGATCACGGAAGTTAAGCGCTGTCGGGTGTGGCCGGCATTTGGATGGGTGACCATCCGGGCCGCCATGCGCTGTTGCCATTTTTCGGGGTGCGCTCAGCCTCTTGATGCAAATTGAGCAGCTACTCGATCGAACAGTAGCGGCTCCGGTCAAAGAAAACCATCGTTACGACCGGGAGAGCGGTGTGCTGACGACATGCCCCTCCTATCTGTATCCTCATCTGAGGATGACACGGCGGTCGGATGGTCCCCATGGGCCAATTCGGGCCTGAAGACGGAGTGCAGTGTTATTTGTTGCAGGATTCTAATAAGAGTCGTTTACGAGATATAGTATTTGGAAAAAGTTCACCTGGACACCTGCTAGTTACAATGTTGTTATGTTTGCTTAAATTTTGCTTGTGTGTTCCTTGAGTGCACTGCGACTTGCCAGCCAGTTAGTGAGTGACAGTCCAAGCAATAGGCTGTGAGTGGACGACAGGATCTACCAACATAGAAAATGCGACATCCCCATGGTGTATGAAGAGTGTGGGAAGAATGCAGTTCATACTTGTATAGTGTCTGCAGCAAAATATCCCAACAGACGTCAACCATACTGGCAGTTACTTTGATGTGCTGACCGTCTCCATTGGCTTCATCAGTGGAACGTCAGCGTCAATGGCGTGTAAACATGTGGTGTGGGATAGTGAAACCATCAGCTTACATCCCGATTTCCACAGTACTGAACCCACACAAGAATTGCAGCCTCCTAACAGACCATCTTTCACGGCTGATAGAAGACATTCCTCTGCAGATTAGGGGGAACCTGTGGTACCAACATGATAGCTGTCCACCCTATAGTGCACTACAGCATGTCTTCAGGAATTGTTTGCGAATTTCCGGCCACGGTGGCCGTGCGGTTCTAGGCGCTTCAGTCCGGAACCGCGGGACTTCTACGGTCGCACGTTGGAATCCTGCCTCGGGCATGGATGTGTGTGATGTCCTTAGGTTATTTAGGTTTAAGTAGTTCAAAGTTCTAGGGGACTGATGACCTAAGATGTTAAGTCCCATAGTGCTCAGAGCCATTTGAACCATTTTTTTGTTTCCGAATTGTTGGATTGGATGTAGAGGACCTGTACTTTGGCCTGCCCATTCCCTGAATCTGACGACTGTTGACTTTTTTCTGTGGTGGAAGGCTGAAAGAAGCTGTCTACAAGAACATATCAACTACGCATGCAATGACGTATTACTGCAGCCTTGTTAAAATGGTTCAAATGGTTCTGAGCACTATGGGACTTAACGTCTGAGGTCTTCAGTCCCCTAGAACTTAGAACTACTTAAACCTAACTAACCTAAGGACATCACACACATCCATGACCGAGGCAGGATTCGAACCTGCGACCGTAGTGGTCGAGCAGTTCCAGACTGTAGCGCCTAGAAACGCACGGCCACACCGGCCAGTGCAGCCTTGTTAGACATATCCGTTGAAATATTAGCAAATGTTGTGCAATCATTCCATATCAGACTGGAAGTGTGTATTGCCGCTGAACACAACCTGAGATGGTCAAATGTGTCATTACTGGTCAGAATCCACACAACTAGTGTAAGCACTTGCGTTATTCTTTAGTGTGTGCTGCTACAGGTATTGTCTAAATCTCTGTGTGGAAACTTTTCGAAGTACGATATCTCATAAACAACTCGCTCTACAATCTTGCAACGAACATCACTGACATTTTAATTTGACCTACTTTTAGTTTGTTAATGTCAATAGCATTTTTTCGCTTAAAAAGTGTATGTTTGCACGCAAAATACACTTTCTAAGTATTATTACAATCTGTCGATTGGCTAAGTGTCAGCGCCTAGCTACCAATCAATTCTTTGGAAACCGCCCTTCAGAATCACTTTGCATTTCCGCATTATTTGTGGTGCAAGTTTCAGATGATTCACCCTGTATAATGGGAGATATTTTCCTTTATTGTCAATGTGTTTTTCAATAAGCTTGTTTCGAAGCTCTGTCTTTTTTATGTCCTACTATCTATTCGGCTGAGCCTATACAGTAAAGACTAGCGGTGGAGAGAAAGCAGTGTACAGACGCACGCAGTATGAAGGCGACGGTGACGGCGAGCGCGGTGAGCACCAGGTCGTGCGCCTGCGGCGGGCCGGACGCCAGCGTGCTGGCGCCAGCGGCGGCGGCGGCCGCCAGGCGCTGGCTGGCCTCGTACTGGCGCGCCAGGCTCTCGCGCAGCGCCTCGCGTTCCGACTCCTCCATCGGCATGTTCTCCACCATTGACAGCAGCTGCTCCAGCGTCATCGGGGGTCCGCCGCCCGCCGCGCCGCCCCATTCCGCCATGGCTGTTGAGACCTGCGTGCACGAAGCAGGAATGGGCATGTGTTACAATGACAATCAATTCATTAAGCGGGTTAAGTAGTGGAAATGGGAACCTCGAGGCAAGACCATATGCGTGATGGATTTCGAGGTGTCTGCTATACACATCAACTTGACAATCTATTCTGGACAACTGCTACTGAGAGCTCGATTCGGAATTTCTATGCTGCACACTCCAATGAAGACTTTTGCAATGGACGACCTCAAGCTACTGCAGAACATTCATGCAGTAGAAATGATCCCTACATCTACCGATATGAATAAGTTACGGAAATAATAATTCTTTGAAATAAACTGACAAGAGGCTACCAGCATGCTGCTCTGAAAGAATTCTAGGATACACTTAAATGCAGTTTCATTTTTTCCTGAAATATTGGTAAATATTTTGTACTCGTATGAGGTGCTATCCAAAATTTTCGGGACTGGTGCTGCCATCTGTTGAAAACCTTACCTTTGGACTAATGGTCACCATCACCCTCGAAGTAATTCCCATCTGCACGTGCACACTGATTCCAGCTTTTCTGCACTGGTCAAACGTTTTCTGGAAGTCCTGTTCTTTGAGGGTGTTTATTATGGCCAGCGATGCTTCTTGAATCCTCTCTAGAGTGTCGAACCGACGGCCTTTCAACTTGAGTTTCAGTTTTGGGAATAGCGCGAAGTCGCAAGGCGCCAGATCTGACGAGTACGGTGGGTGGGGTACAACCGCCATGTTGTTTTTTGCCAAAACGTTTCCGGTGAACAAGGACGTGTGACAGGGCACGTTGTCGTGATGCAGCAGCCAGTTCCCTTGACGCCAATGTTCGGGTCGTCGTCTCCGCACTTTTCACGGAGCCGTCGCAAAACGTCACAGTAGTATGCGGAATTCACTGTTTGGTTGGGTGTGACGAATTCCTTGTGCACAATTCCCTTGGTATCAAAGCGAACAATGATCATGCTCTTCACTTTGCTCTTCACCTGTCTCGCTTTTTTGGGCCTTGGAGAGCCTGGGCTCTTCCACTGGGACGATTGTTGCTTTGTCTTTGGGTCATAACCGTAAATCCAGCTCTCGTCGCCAGTGATAACCCGTGACATGAAGGCTGGATCATCAGATGCTATCTGACGAAAGTCCGTGCCTTCTGATCGGCAGTCCTTGGCACAAATTTTGCGGCAACACGATGCATGCCCAGGTCATCAGTCAAGTGTGTGTGTGGTTTGAGGTTTTCGGGCGCTAAACAGCGAGGTCATCAGCGCTCAAACACATAGAAACAGTAACACATGCGGTGAAGGGACGAAGACGGACAGCGGACAAGGAGAACAGCTAAAAGACACAGACCTGACGCAGTTCCAAATACTCACATACAGAGGCAAAACAAGAAAAGAAGAAACGCACTAAAAAAGGAAAGGAAACACAAGGAAAAGAAAACAGAAATCGAAGTGAAACAAGTAGGTAATCGTGACTGGCGGACCTCTTACTTAAAACCTGGGTGAGCCAGTCCCCCGGCAGCACATTAAAATCCTCTCCCTAAAATCCGAGGCAACAAATTGCACAGCACACAAAACAGTAAGACCTTAACCACAGTCGTTCCGTAGTCTTGCAAAATAGAGGGCAAATCCGATGGCAAGGAAACCGTCGCCCTCTGGTCAGAGAATAAAAGATAGTCAAGTAAAATGTGGCGGACAGTAATCTGGACGCCACAAGCATTGCAGATTGGGGGGTCCTCCCGCCGGAGTAAAAAACCATGCGTTAAGGGACTGTGCCCAATGCGGAGGCGAGTGAGGAGAACCTCATCCCACCTGCATGACTGGATGACTGGTAGGACGTACGCCATGGCCGCATGGTGGCCTTGACCAGACGCAGCTGCCAGCCACTCCTCTTCCCATTGACGCATAACACGAAAACGCAAAAGGGAGGTAACAGCATGGAGGGGGACGGCACATTCAACAACGTGAGGGAGGGAACATGCATCTTTGGCAGCCACATACGCCAGTTCGTTTCCCCTAATACCCACGTGCCCGGCACCCAGCAGAAAGAAACCTCCTTCCACTGCCGTTGCAGGTGGAGTAGGGCATCATGGATGTTCTGGACGACCGTATCCGCTGGGTACAAGTGTTGCATGGTCTGAAGGGCACTCAGGGAGTCAGAACAGATGAGAAACTTAAGACTGGGAACACATCTCATCTGCTCCAATACCCGCAAGATCGCAAACAATTCGGCATCAAAGATGGTAAACGCCGCAGGAAGCCGTAACTTGACGACTCGATCAGGGAAAACAACAGCACAACCAACAGAGTCCCCCTGTTTAGAGCCATCCGTAAATACTGGTACATGGTCCGGATGCTGGTTTAAAATAAGGAGGTAGAAACAAACGCAGGAGTGCAGCTTCTCCGGTACTCTGACACGTCTAAAAGGACGCTGTGCCTCTGGAGCAACCATGGAGGCAGGCGGGTAAAACCCTGGAGTTGGGGTGCCACACGCTCCACACCAAGGGACTCAAGCAAATGCTTGGCACGAATCCCAAATGGTCTCGTTGCCCTGGGACGACTGGAAAAGAGACGTCATCAGTCAACATTCGTTGACGTGTCTCATAACCAATACCCACTTCATCCGCAAGATCTCGAATGGTTCGACGTCGATCGACACGAACCAATTGTTGAAATTTGGCAACAATGTCTGGCGTTCTGCGGCTAACGGGCCTTCCAGTGTGAGCATCATCTTCGACGTCTGTTAAGGCCGGTCTTGAACCGAGCAAGCCACTCAAACACACGCGTGCGGCTATGCTCGGTCCCCGAACCACTTGTTGAATCATTGCAAGGATCTCCGTAGTACTTTCCCCGAGATTCGCACAGAATTTGATACATACGCGCTGTTCTGTTCGCGGATCCATCGTAAAATCGCCACGCACCAAACACAGAGTATTACGGAACTCACTGTGGACACACAACACGTCCTCCCAGCTGAATGCTACACCGCACACTGACTCATCAGATATGCAGCTCTCACCACCTAGCTGTGCATAGATATACTACTCCTACTTTCCAGATGGCAGCAACAGTCCCGAAAATTTTGGATTCCACCTCGTAGATGGTGTGTATTGTTAGATTTCATTACTGCAATAACTATGTAAACATCTATTTACTCACGACCAGAGTACAGAGAATAACCTTGCAATGAAATGGTTGCTGAAGTATCTGTATTCCAGTTCTTTGCCACTATGGCCCACGCCTAATTTTTAAAATTATTGTTGCCACGCACATTTTAATTACCTACATCGTAAAGGTGAATCCACCGTACATCACTTGTGACTGAGAGAGGCGTTTAACATATTTTGTAGGGCCGATGTGCTAAACAGAATGCGACTCGCCTGACATTCCAGTTGATTCGTATTTCATCAAGAGGTGTCACGCTGTTATTGATATTGTAACCATCACATACTGGTGGCTGTTCTTCGTGGAGGTGAAAGCTATGCATCAAGGGACAGTCAAATACTTGGCAGTGGATTAGCATTATTTCATTATATCTGCTTGATAGGAAGAAGATACATCACGGTTGGATGATTTGGTTTAACCAACTGGAGGTTATAGTTCCTCATTTCTGTCCATTCTTGGTTCCATATGTGAGACTATCCTCCTCCACAAATGAATTGGTGTACATTACAAGATGGTGTATTCAGTCACAGCAGTCTCCTCCAGTCTCCTCGCATGTCGTATCACCTGCTGCACCTATGTGTCTTATATCTGCAGAATTCAGACTGTTTTGGTCCCAGAAGACTGATGCCTCCCTACCCTACCTCAGATGAAGGAAAGGGAATTCTGGACCTCATGGATAAACTTATCAGTTGGATTCGTTCGTTGGAAAATCGGTAGAGCACCGAGAAAATCGGTGCCTGTGAGACACTTCAGCAACATCAGAAAGCATGAATTCAGTCGGTTTGTTTTTTATCTGAGACACAAAACGAGCAGTTAACTAAATTCTCTTGAGTATAGCCGTTAGTATCATACCAGTTAACAGTCAGAGACAACGCTTAAAACATGACACACTGAATGTTAGTGGATAAAATTGAACGCACGAGATTCATTGTATGCAGATGGATCAAAATTTATTCTGATAGTTTTTGTTTATGACCTGTAATACAGTTATATCTGTACTCTGCAAGCCACCATGGAGTGTGCGGCCAATGACACCAGAATCATTTTCCTCCATTCCTTTTCCATTTGTGGGTAGCGAGTGAAACAAAAGACTTTCAGTGTAGTTGCGTATAAGCCTGAAAACCTCAGATTTTATGTCATGACCATTGTGTGAGTGTCGGTGCAAACATCTTTCTCTTCCAGGAACGTAAGCTTCTCTGAATTTTTCAAAGTAGTCCTTGTTGCACAATGCCTTTCCTAGAGTGTCACCCTCTGGGAATTGCCACATACAACTCTGAAGCACTTGTAACAAATAAAACAAACCCGTACCGCGCGGGATTAACCGAGCGGTCTGAGGCGCTGCAGTCATGGACTGTCGGGCTGGTCCCGGAGGAGGTTCGAGTCCTCCCTCGGGCATGGATGTGTGTGTTTGTCCTTAGGATAATTTAGGTTAAGTAGTGTGTACGCTTAGGGACTGATGACGTTAGCAGTTAAGCCCCATAAGATTTCATACACATTTGAACACACAAACCCGTAATGCATTACATTGACTGTCTTTGAATCTGTTACCTCATCTTCCTTACAGGGTAAGTCATCTCCCTATATTTCTCATACCATCAAAAGAATCAATTTTTTTGTGTGTGGCCCCGTTTGTGAATGATCTGTTTATCCGAGTTAATCTGTCTCAAACATACACTCCTGGCTATTAAAATTGCAACACCACATGCAACAAAAGTCAGTTTGACATGAAATGCACTATTTCTTCGATAAGGGTATGATTTGCATTTCTGCACAACCACAGAAAGCAAGTAGAAGTAACGCCATCTACATACTATGTATAAGGAAAGAGTGGGCAGTTGGTTTCTCATTCAGAAATTGCCTTTAAACGTTGATTGTTTGTAAGAAGATCATGTTTTGACGTGTGCAGACTAACCTAACACAACGTGTCAGAATTCAGCAGCGAGACTGCAGTTTACCGTTATGCAAATACTGCTGTTCGTCTTAGTTGGGGTCCCACAACTGTCATGCAGAAACTGAATTGAAAGGTCCATAAGAGCCATACTCCATGTAGGATATGAATGGCTCATGTGGCTAGCGCCTGAGAAATTGGTGTCCGAGCCTAAAATTTTTAAAGTTTTACCAAGCGAGCTGAGAGCTGAAGAGGCCAGCTTGGGGCAAATTCATTCATCCACCCAGAGCCACCATGCTATAAGCATGGACTCGACTCTAAATAACAGAGCTTCCAGAGCTTGAGGCACATTGTCATGTTGCCAGAACCAGAGAGAATGATGGTCTATAGAGTTTCAGTGAAACCACAAAAAGCCAACTGACAATGGTCGGCCTGCTGCCCACTCACTGGCTTTGACACTGAGATGCAACCAACTTGTTACAAGCCACAGCCGTGTTCAGCCATTGCCATCTACTGGGACATGGCAGCTGAGAAGAACATTGGTGCGCAGCCATCCCTCCTCCCACTGAGGATCATTCACAGGTGACTTGTGAGCTTTCATCTGCACATTGCACATGCTTAGCACATTCACACTATGGCCTGGCCAGCTCGTGAACATCTGCTGCAGTCTTGGTTGACCCATGATGGATGACCAGGGCCTAATTCTCACAACAATCGAAGTCCCGAACCGAAAAGTGGGCTGTCTGCAAGAGCGCTGAGGTGTAGGACTGCACCCTACCACAGAACGCTTTATCTCGGCACGTGTCGAGGTCCGGCTGCTGTAGTACGCATTGTGGTAGCTTTATGACACTGTGTACCCATCATGGTGAATAAATGTTATTACATACACCACTGTGTTTCTAAGGCCTCCTTGCTTTTGTCTGGACCACTCTCCCACACTCCGTGCTCAGCCCTTGTACACAAAGTGACCTGTGTCGCAACATTATAACAGAATTAGCTGTCACCTCAGGACTTAGTTGAACCATGTCTGCACCATTGGCTGTTTCCTGACAGTACTAGCACAATGTGGTACAGCGAATAAACATTTTCTTTGTTTTGGCCTTTTGGTGTATGTGTGTATCTGGCTGGGCCAATCCACAGGAGCCAGCAGACTAGTCGTTATTTAGATAAAATATCAAGGAAACGTATTTAACACCAGTACAGTGTAAGTTTTGCATTCGGTCAGGGCATGAATTGTCGTGGACCATAGCTGTGGCAGCCACATGAAGTACTTGTACACTATTTGGGCATTTGGCACAGGATTGAGTCCCATTGACCAAAGATATGGCGAAAGGACTAGTGCATGATTATCTTCCGTGTATTTTGAGCACAGTTTCCCTATTTGTGCTTGTTTGTTGCTGTAAACTGCAGTTGTAGATTATGCAGAATGGTAGAGACACAAGCTGCCATTATGAGAGAGACTGTTATCTTTTGACAGAGCGAGTACAGCCACTGTTATTTGAATGCTCAGCACCAGCAGAAAAAGTAAAGAGTTATTTAGGCTGGCTGAAGCTTTACAACTGTTGTGTAGCAATTACAGTCGGGATCAGGGGAAGCTAAGGCAGTGTTTAGTGTACAGTGTTAGGTATACCCTCCCCTCCTCTTAATCCACTGGCAGCTACCTTGATAATGCCTTTCTCTGGAAAGCCAACAGATGACGTAACTGTGTTCATTAACGACGTTAGAGCTATCGCCGCAATGAATGGTTGGTTAGGGAAGACTTCTCTCTATGTAGCTAATTTACTATTGACAGACGAAGGTAAAACGTAAGTTCTAAATGAAGTGGAGACATTCAAACAGTTAGCTGACGTCTTACAGAAGCGTTATCATAAAGAAAACAGTACAAGGTCCTTCCAAGAAAAACTGAACATTTTAACGTTAAAATATAATAAACCAATGGAGGCCTTTTTAAGAAAGGATCCTTAACATCAGTGCGCTGACGGAAACTGATAATCTCACTGTGGGAAGCCGAAAACAGAGCTGTACCGTACATGGCATTCTGCCTGGTATCCCCGCCTGAATGTCATGTAGAGTAAGGACTGAAAATCCTGGTGACTTGGCCGTGGCTCTAAAGTTCACTACACAGTTAGAAGAAACTGACATTGCCACAGAAGTAGGTACAGATCAGCAAGGTTTTGCTTTGGAGATAAAGTGCTGTAGATGCGGGCATACAGATCATGTACAAAAGCTATGTCGGAAACCTGAATACTATAGGTACGAACGGGTTGGACATTGAGCTCAGGATTGTGATTAGATGCGGGGAAAACAGTCTTAATGGAACCATGTATTAAATGAAGATTGGAGTGCTTCAACTGTCAAAAAGCATTCCCAATAGGACGTAACATTGCTCAAATAAGTGCACAGGTGAAATGCTGCTTGGCACGCTTGGTGGAGGGCAAGGAACACAAATTTATGGTAGACAACAGTGCGCAGGTGTCAGTCGTCAGTCTGGACCTCATAGGCAGGAGGAGACTTGGGTCTCTGCATTGCAGATTACGTCGAGTTGGTGACAATAATGTAGAGTCGTTAGGTACAATACTGCTCAGTTTTATTACTGGGACTAAGAATTTTCGTGGGCATAAGGAAGTGTTACTGTATGTGAGTGAAGGGTACTTAGCAATTTACTGGGCTAGACTTTCTCGATAAATGTCATGCTAAAATCGATCTTTTACATTTTACAGTAGAACTCAGTTGAACTTTGTTTCCATTGAGGGATACAACTACAAGCGAGGCAATGTCATAAGGCACACCTCTCATGAAGGTGTTCCTGACTAAACAGCGAACACATACACTAAATGAAATTACAGTGAAATCCAGACCTTTAGCTGCTTACAGGCATTGATAAATATCAACGGGGGCAGTTGAAAAACGTGTGCCCCGACCGGGACTCAAACCCGGGATCTCCGCTTACACGGCAGACGCTCTATCCAACTGAGCCACCGAGGACACAGAGGATAGTGCGACTGCAGACACTTATCTCTGGCACGCTCCCCGTGAGACCCACACTTCCAACTTAATGTCCACACACTACATTTCTAGTGCCCCTGCCCACTGCACTCATTACTCGCGACAGTCAATCTACCGATTTCCGTAAGAGTTTGAGCAATGTGAGTGCAGCCCACTGAAGAAGATCGTTGGCCGGTAAGCCTTATCTATATGAAGACGGTATCTGTTCTTTTCAGACATGTCCGAAAGAACAGATGCAATATTCATAGAGATAAGGCTTACCAGCCAATGATCTTCTTCAGTGCGGATGCAATGACATTGCCCGAACTCTTACGGAAATCGGTAGATTGACTGTCGCGAGTAATGAGTGCAGTGGGCAGGGGCACTAGAAATGTAGTGTGTGGACATTAAGTTGGAAGTGTGGGTCTCACGGGGAGCACGCCAGAGATAAGTGCCTGCAGTCGCACTATCCTCTGTGTCCTCGGTGGCTCAGTCGGATAGAGTGCCTACGATTTAAGCAGGAGGTCCCGGGTTCGAGTCCCGATTGGGGTACACATTTTTCAACTGTCCCTGTTGATATTTATCAACGCCTGTAAGCAGCTAACGGTCTGGATTTCATTGTAATTTCATTCTTCGAGAGCTGCAAGATCACCAATGGTATCTGTACAGATACCAGTGTGTATGGTTTGAGGTCTTCGGGCGCTAAACAGCATGGTCATCAGCGCCCAAACGCATAGAAACAGGAACACATGCGGTGAAGGGACGAAGACGGACAGTGAACAACGAGAACGGCTAAAAGACACAGACCTGACGCAGTTCCAAATCCTCACATACAGAGGCAAAACAAGAAAAGAAGAAACACACTAAAAAAGGAAAGGAAACACAAGGAAAAGAGAACAGAAATCGAAGTGAAACAAGTAGGTAATTGTGACTGGCGGACCTCTTACCTAAAACCTGGAAGAGCCAGTCACCCAGCAGCACATTAAAATCCTCTCCCTAAAATCCGAGGCAACAAATTGCACAGGACACAAAACCGTAAGACCTTAACCACAGTCGTAGCGTCGTCTTGCAAAATAGAGGGCAAATCCGGTGGCAAGGAAACCACCGCCCTCTGGTCAGAGAATAAAGGACAGTAAAGTAAAATGTGGCGGACAGTAATCTGGACGCCACAAGCATTGCAGATTGGGGGGTCCTCCCGCCGGAGTAAAAAACCATGCGTTAAGGGACTGTGCCCAATGCGGAGGCGAGTGAGGAGAACCTCATCCCGCCTCCATGACTGGTACGACGTACTCCATGGCCGCGTGGAGGCCTTGACCAGACGCAGCTTATTTACACCGACTGCCAGCCACTCCTCTTCCCATTGACGCATAACACGAAAACGCAAAAGGGAAGTAACAGCATGGAGGGGGACGGCACATTCAACAACGTGAGGGAGGGAACATGCATCTTTGGCAGCCACATCCGCCAGTTCGTTTCCGCTAATACCCACGTGCCCCAGCACCCAGCAGAAAGAAACCTCCTTCCCCTGCCATTGCAGGTGGAGTAGGGCATCATGGATGTTCTGGACGACCGTATCCGCTGGGTACAAGTGTTGCATGGTCTGAAGGGCACTCAGGGAGTCAGAACAGATGAGAAACTTAAGACTGGGAACACATCTCATCTGCTCCAATACCCGCAAGATCGCAAACAATTCGGCATCAAAGATGGTAAACGCCGCAGGAAGCCGTAACTTGATGACTCGATCAGGGAAAATAACAGCACAACCAACAGAGTCCCCCTGTTTAGAGCCATCCGTAAATACTGGTACATGGTCCGGATGCTGGTTTAAAATAAGGAGGTAAAAACAAACGCAGGAGTGCAGCTCCTCCGGTACTTTCACACGTCTAAAAGGACGCTGGGCCTCTGGAGCAACCAGGGAGGCAAGCGAGTAAAACCCTGGAGTTGGGGTGCCACACGCTCCACACCAAGGGACTCAAGCAAATGCTTGGCACGAATCCCAAATGGTCTCGTTCCCCTGGGACAACTGGAAAAGAGACGTTCTATAGGCGATCAGGCAATGGTAGGGTACGCAGGGGAGGTAGGACAGACAAGGAATTGACACACCCGTCGCACCATGAGGAGTTTCCGCTGGATGGCGAGCGGCGGTTCCCCTGTCTCAGCACACAGGCTGGGGATGGGACTGGTACGGAATGCACCAGTGGCCAGCCTGATACCCTCATGGTGTACTGCGTCAAGAATCTTCAGATATGAAGGCCTCGCTGACCCATACACGGTGCATCCATAGTCAAGACGCGACTGGACGAAAGCCCTATAAAACTGCAACAGACGCGCCCGATCTGCTCCCCAGGACCGATGGCTCAGACACTTCAAAATATTCAGTGCCATCAGGGCCCGCACCTTGAGGTCTTTAAGGTGCGGCAACCACGACAACTTGGAATCAAAAGTGAGGCCCAGGAACCTCACAGTGTCTCTAACAGGAAGAATGGTGTCCCTTAGACGCAATTCAGGGGAGGTAAAAGGACGTCGAAACGATTAAAATGAACACACACACATTCGTCTGCAGAAAAGGTAAAACCCGTCTTCGCAGTCCATTCCTCTAATCGCTTTATCGTAAGCTGCAGCTGCCGACTAGCAGTGACAAGACCGGAGGAAGAACAGAAAACGCAAAATCGTCCACAAACAAGGAGCATTGGGCAGGACTCCGGATACTGGACGTGATACTGTTAATGGCGACGGCAAAGAGGGTGACACTTAAAACGCTTCCCTCAGGAACACCATTCTCCTGCACGTACAAATCAGATAGCACATTACCAACCCGATATCGAAAGAGGTGGGGGGAAAGAAAGGACCGAATGAAGATGGGGAGATGGCCACGAAAGCCCCACTAATGGAGTTGATTGACGATAAGGCGGTGCCAAGTAGTGTCATACGCCTTATTAATGTCAAAGAATACACCTAGACAATGCTGGTTACGTAGGAATGCCTGCTGGATGGCCACCTCAAGCAGGGTCAAGTTGTCTATAGTTGAACGACATCTCCGAAAGCCACACTGAGAGTGGCTAAGGAGCTGCTTGGCCTCGAGCAGCCAAACCAGGCGACGGTTGACCATGCGTTCCAATGTCTTACCAACAGAGCTCGTCAAAGCAATAGTCCGATAACTACTGGGATGCATTTGGTCCTTCCCCGGTTTGAGGAGGTGAATCAAAATCGCCTCCCTCCACGAGTCAGGGAACGTGCCAGATGACCATATCATATTAAAACAATTCAGGAGAACTTCCTTGGATGGCAGCAACAAGTGCTGCAGCATGCTGTAAAGGATTTGATCATGACCGGACGCAGTATCATGAGCCACAGACAGCGCCGAATCCAGTTCCCACATTGTGAAGGGGCAGTTGTAGGGTTGAGAATTTGGAGACCGGAAGTCCAAGTGACCCCTCTCGATGGCAGTGCGGTAGCGCCAGAAATCTGGATCACAGTTAATAGTGGCAGTGGATTCCACAAAATGCATGGCCAGTGTTTGGGCAATGTCTCTCGGCGCCGTGAGGAGACATCCCTGATGCAGCAATGCCGTGACAGGTAGTTGGCTGCGTTTCCCGGAAATCCTCCTGATGGCTTCCCATACTTTCGTAGAACTAGTGGAGCGGGAGATGGAGTTCAAGAACGATTGCCATGACCGTCGTTTGTTCTCTTTAATCACTCGCCGCGCCTTGGCCCTTGCCACACGAAAGGCCACAAGATTGTCAGCTGAGGGACGGCACTTGAAGTGGCGCAGAGCTGCACAGTGGGCTCGGATGGCTGAGCGGCACTCAGTGGTCCACCAAGGGACAGGACGCCTCTTGGGATGACCTGAGGACCGTGGGATCGACAATTCAGCAACATGGGAGATCACGGCTGTAACATGGTCGACCTATTCGTGGACACTGGCACGGTGTTCCAAAACAGCCAAATGGCTGAAAAGTGTCCAGTCAGCTCTGCAGAGGTGCCACCTGGGTGGCACTGGTAATGCCACAGCCTCATTTAGGAGGCGAATCCAAAGGGGAAGTGGTCATTAGAATGGAGGTCAGCAGCAACCTCCCACAGAGCAAAGGAAAGGTCAATAGCTGACGACGACCCAGAAGCAGTACAGAAATGAGTGGGAGCACCAGAGTCGAGGATGCACAGTTCTTCGGACATCATGAGGCTTTCCAGAACGCGACCCCTGGGGCAAGTAGTCATAGAGCCCCATAAGACATTATGAGCATTGAAGTCCCCCAGAAGGAGAAATGGGCGGGGGAGTTGGCTAATAAGGTCTGTGAGAGCCTCAGAGTCTATTGCATCCTGAGGTGGTAAGCAAACGGAACAGATTGTGAGCCTCTGCCCCACAAGAAGGTCAACTGCAACTGCTTGCAAGTCCGTAAAGAGAGGGAGCTCAGATGAGTGGTGCATGTCACGGACAAAAACTGCAACACCACCCTTTGCCCTTTCCCCCATCAGATCATTTTTTTGATACACGGTATAGCCCCACAAAGAAGGAGCATCAGTGGCCCGAAAATGTGTCTCTTGGAGACATAAGCACAAGAGGCGCTCTCGTACAAGGAGTTGTAATTCGGTCACATGCATCCTGAACCCATTCAGGTTCCACTGGGGAGCCAGTGATCAGGGTGGCTGAACCTTCACCCTGCCTCTGTGCTTTGGAGGAGAGCCCGTACTGGCCGGAGATTTATTCCTGGGGCGAGAATATTGCCCCCGGTCGACATCAATGTCCATCAGCTCCGATGGCGACCCAAGGGAGATGTTCGACAGTACGATGGCCTCGTCATCGGACCAACCCTGACTAGTCTCCTCAGATGGCAAAACCTTCACCTTCGGCGTCTTTGTCTTGGGGGGCTTCGAATGCAGAACCTTGTCAACAGTTGGAGCTTTACTCGCCTGATCAGAAGGCGCCATATGGGGAGGGGCAGGAAGTACCCCATTGTCAGCAACCACGGCCTTGTCCGACGTCGTGGGGAGAGCAGCAGCACAAGTGCACTGGCAAACGCAGATATTAGTGCTGACACTAGCAACCTCAGTTTGTGTAGCAACAGTGGCCAACTGTACCAGTTTCTGCAGAGCGGAAGCGAAAGATGTTGTAAACACAGGAGGCTGCATGGCCTCACCATAGGGGATGCACTTAGATGTTTTGATCCCCTGTATCTTCCGTTCCTTGAGATAGATGGGGCAGACCCGGCTCCGGACAGGGTGACTCCCAGAGCAATTCACGCACTTCACAGGCGATGAACAATCGGCTCCTTCATGGGCAGGCTGACCACATTTACCACAAGTGGCTATCCCATTGCACCCCAACGTAGTATGCCCAAAGCGCTGACATTTAAAACAGCGCATTGGGTTGGGGAAATGTGGCCGTACTGGCAAACGTAAGAAACCCGCTTTAACATGCTCTGTGAGTCTCGGGCAATTGAACGTGAGAACAGACGAGTCAGATTTGACTAGGTCCCCATCGACTCGTTTCATAATATGCTGGATGTCAACAATACCTTCGTCAGCCCACTCAGATTTCAACTCGTCTTTGGGGATATCCACCAAGTCTCTACATGTCACAACACCATTACTATAGTTCAAAGTGGAGTGGAGCTTGGTCTCGATAGCGTACTCTCCGAGACAGGTTGCTTTCCAAAGAGAAGTGACTTGACGGGGCTAGAAGTCTCAACTAACAGAGTCCCATTGCACAGTCGCTTCACAGATTTCAGTGTTCCTGCAATTCCCTCAAGACCCTTGTGGACGTAAAAGGGAGAAACCCTCTCAAAGCTACCCTCCTTCCGTTTGACAATCAAAAACACATTCTGGTTATCAGCATGTGCTCTGTTACGACACTCTGATAAATCTCTAGTAACACCAGGCGCTGGAGGACTCGCAGCACGAAGTCGCTTTTTCGATGGGGTGTGTTTTCCTACCAGTGGCCCATCCAATCCAGTGGTAGGGGGAAATGTAGAGGTTGAAGGGTCCATTGAGGTTCCACGAGCAGCTAGGGAACTAAAGGTCCGCTCAGACAAAGCCCCGCATGCCTGAGTCAGCCTTATACAACTGGGGTGCGGCAGGTGCCCCAGAGGTTGCCCACTTGCGACTGTTCCACCCCAACAGCCATGCATCTTATAGGCGCGCAGCACACCGTAAGATTGAGGGGTTTTTATAGAGGTTGACCTTCCTCACAATCCAGGCGGTCAAGCCAAGATTATCATTCCCCGCAGCACACAGCCGGCCGCGGTGGTCTAGCGGTTCTGGCGCTGCAGTCCGGAACCGCGGGACTGCCACGGTCGCAGGTTCGAATCCTGCCTCGGGCATGGGTGTGTGTGATGTCCTTAGGTTAGTTAGGTGTAAGTAGTTCTAAGTTCTAGGGGACTTATGACCTAAG
The DNA here is from genome assembly GCF_023864275.1 of Schistocerca cancellata. Taxonomy (NCBI): domain Eukaryota; kingdom Metazoa; phylum Arthropoda; class Insecta; order Orthoptera; family Acrididae; genus Schistocerca; species Schistocerca cancellata. Next base: position 360,884,466 of record NC_064627.1, on the reverse strand, counting down.
ATGTTGAGTCCCATAGTGCTCAGAGACATTTGAACCATTTGAACCCCGCAGCACACAACATTCCACCGCCGCGCCATACGGTGGTCGCTGAAGCATGTCCGGGGGTTATGGTGACAGGAGACTCGCGGTGCTGACCAGTCCCCAGCTCAGGACCCTGGGGTCGCCAAGCCCGTACTCAGCAAATGAATACTGAGCCCCTGGGGGCTACAGCTTCATACATACATTAAAGGTTGGTTCCCATGATAAAATGCCCGCAGGTATTGGAACGTTGATGTGGGTTTTTGCTGAAGCCGATTTACCATGTGGAACCACTGGTGGGTAATCAAGAGTGAAGCGAAATGCATTGTTCTGTGGTCAGAAGAGTAGCGTTGCATAGGAAAGTGGGTCACTTGCAAGGCAGTGATCGGCAGGTAATGGAAGCTTTGCCACCCAGTTCATGAACTTGTTTCATATAGATGGTCCTTTAACAGCAATGCCTGTTACCCAGAAGTGTATACCTATGGGTAGTAATACACCTGTTGACAGAAAACTGTACTAAATAACGAAGCATCTCCAACTCATGAGGGATGTGTTTGTAGATCATAAGTTGGCGGAGGATATCATATAGCTTAGTGATAGCCCAATTTGGGGGGGGGGGGGAAGGGAGGGGACAAATGTCGCCCTTGTTCTGAAAAAGCCACCAGATGGTACTAAGAAGTATAGCTTCTATTGTGATTACCGCTACTTGAATGCCAAAACTGTCACTGATGCATGACTCATACCCATTACCACTAGTTGAATGCAAAAATTGTCACTGATGTCTGTCCCATCCCCAATACCACCAGAACCTAAAACACCTTAGGACAGTATCAATGCCTTACAACAACTGATCCAAGAAGCAACTATCATGAACTAGAGGTAGTCCCACAAGATACAATGAAGACAGCTTGTATAGTTCCATGGGAGACATTAAAAGTATAGTACGATGCCGTTTGGGTTTGGAAACGCCCTAGTTACATTCCAGAGCTTATAGCTGATAAATGCATGTTATATTTGGACGATATCATTGCTTTCTCGAAGGATATGCCAGAGCATCCAAAACATGTGGAAGACATATGCAGCAGGCAACGATCAGCACGTCTGATGCTTGGCATATATAAATGTCATTTTGTGCAGACACAGGTGAACTACCCTGGACACTAACTAGCGGTAAAGGTGTTCAAAGTAATCTTCACTGAACAGAGGCAATCGAGAACTTGGCAACACCACAGATCATGAAAAACCTACAGTCATTCCTGGATTTATAAAATTATTATCAAAAATTCATAATGAATTTAGCACAGATTGCAGAATAGTTACATTGTTTACTAAGAAAGGATGTGAAATTTCAGTGGTCAGCGGAATGTCAACATTGGAGAAAGCCTTAGTTTCCGATCCAGTACTGATCTTTCCTGATTTTGAGAAGGAATATATCCTCTCATGTGACACCATCAATGGGGCAGTTGGTTGTATTCTGAGCCAGAATATTGATGGGCTGGAACATCCAGTAGTGTGTGCTTCAAGGCAGCTGATCAGAACAAAGCGTAACAGCTCCACTAAAGAAAACGAAATGCCAGCGGTTGTATATGGGAGCAATATTTTCGTTGTTATTTATATTACTAGACATTTAAGGTTGTAATAGATCATGCATTGTTGAAATGTCTGTTGGGACTGAAAAACCCTTCGAGCAGATTCATGAGGTGAGTATTCAAACTCAGTGAGTTTGATTATGAGGTGATTCATAAACGGGTCAGGTAACATACAAATTTGGATACAATGAGTGGGAATGTTTTAGTGTTGAACACACTAGGCAAAAGATTAATGGAGTCGGAGAGACAGCTGGTGGCCAACAAAGATTATCAGGGATTCAGGTCACAACTGCAGTTTGTGACACATGAGAGGATACTCTGCAGAAAGATGAAATGCAGTCATACATAGTGGTTTTGATAGCATTGAAAGATGAGGTGTTGTGACAAGCGCATGACCATATGTTCTCAGATCATGGAGGACGTAGAATAATGGGCAGAGAAGCCGTGGAAAGGTTCTGGTGTAGAAAAAGAAAATGGAATGTAGAGTAGTACATAAAGGACCTTCTGCAAAAAAAGCTGATATTGGTCATCAGAAAATCCCTTCGCAAAGACTAACAGAGGCCTCTAAATCTTTCAATAGAACCCCCATTGGAAATAGACCCCCGCCAAGGGATAGCAGGCAACGATCTGCACGTCTGATGCTTAGCACAGATAAGTGCCACTTTGTGCAGACAAAGGAGAACTACCATGGACACTAATTAGCGGTAAAGGTGCTGAAATTAATTCTCACTCAACAGAGCCAATCGAGAACTTTGCTACACCACAGATCATAAAACAACTACAGTCATGGCGATTCCTGGAGATGGTGGCGATTCCAGGGTAGAACAGTAGTTCAGTTAACAGCTGGATACTTGAAACTGGTGTGCCTGATACCTTAGATATGGATCAGCGTACAAAATTTTCTATAAGCCTTGATGAAACAGTTATGTCATGTATTTCATGTCCAGAAGATACGGACAAGCCCCTTCTACTCACAAACTAATGTCAGAACAGAATGAGTTCATAGAACCGTCTCTGAAAAGGTTAACTTATTATGTTAATAGCCAGCACAAGGACTGGGATACGTACCTACCATAAGTGGTTTGCGTGTACAATTCTAATTTACCTATAGGTATAGATCTGTCATCGTTTGAGGTGGTGTATGGAAGGAAAACGCTGTCCCCCTTTGTTGCCATAATTTCTAAATTGGGACCTAACTGTGAATCAATCAAAAAATTTGCAAAAAGGATGCATGAGGTGTGGCAGAATGTGCAGTGGGACAAGACCTTGGAAGAACAAGAACAGTTGGAGCAGTATGTAGGGAAAATACCACAGTATTGAGCGGTTCATTAGGTGCTGGTCACTAATCCTTACAGGTGTAAGGGAAAGACAAGGGAGTTCTTGACTAAGTGTCAGGGTTCTCATCAAATCGTCAAGTGAACATTACAGTGCAGTTACCGACTAAAACGTTATTGTCTATTTCAGTAGAGTTAAACTTCTTAAAGAACAGTGTTTGCAATACCACAAATTCCAGCAACCGGTTCGTGAGCAGGAAAACGAGAAAGAAAGCCGAATGGGATGCACCAGTGAATAAGTGTTATGTACACAGTGTACCCTACGCACTGGTGTCATGCCACAAATAATCATATTTGGGTTTAGTTGTGTTATTTCGCAGAGCTATTTAATGAATGTGCCACTTTTTATTATTTTAGTGTACTTTTCGAAATGTGGTGCTACAGAAGAATGCTGAAGATAAGGTGGGTAGATCACGTAACTAATGAGGAGGTATTGAATATGATTGGGGAGAAGAGAAGTTTGTGGCACAACTTAACTAGAAGAAGGGATCGGTTGGTAGGACATGTTTTGAGGCATCAAGGGATCACAAATTTAGCATTGGAGGGCAGTGTGGAGGGTAAAAATCGTAGAGGGAGACCAAGAGGTGAATACACTAAGCAGATTCAGAAGGATGTAGGTTGCAGTAGATACTGGGAGATGAAGAAGCTTGCACAGGATAGAGTAGCATGGAGAGCTGCATCAAACCAGTCTCAGGACTGAAGACCACAACAACAACAACAACAACAGTGTACTTTGATTTTATGTTTATATTATTTACCAAAGTTCGTTAAAATGTATCGGATACTTATTATTTCATGATTGTTTTATTCTGAATACGCATTTTCGAAGGAGAGACGGAATGATGAAAGTTCCTTTCCTTTGGTATCAGATCACCAGGAACAACCGGACAGGTTATTGTATTCGTGATGTTACTGCATGTCATCGATAGAGGAACAATGCATAAAGTTCACATTCAACAGTTTGAGTAGGGTTTGTTATTTTCCAGGCAAAAGGATGTGCAATTAACCATTCATCAATGGACACTAAGGTTGACTGTTGATGTGTGGGAAATACGGAATGAAGATCGCCGGTTGCAGGCACTCATAGGATTACAGAGAAAAGCGCAAGGAAACAAAATTCTCATTGAAGTGTAGTGTGAATGCCAGGAACTGAGGCTACCATATGGCAAGACGAAGCTCAAATGTCGATAATAACTGCCATTGTACGGCGGACACAAGTTCATAGGAAAAGAGTGTGGCTGGACGAAGGTGGAAAAATATTTGGAGTGGCCGGTAATGAGGATACGCAGAAGCTGAACGACACAACTGGGCTAGTGCAACTGATGTGCGGACATGCAAATGACAACTTTCTCTAGGGAAAGCAGCCAACAGAATTCAGGACTAAATATTGGCCCGACAACCTTATTTTCAGAAGGCAAGAGAAAACTGAATGTACTCAGTTTTTGCACCAGAAACAGTGATCGTGCATTGATATGAGAATGCGAAACCTAAGCGTGTGGAAAAGTTCGAGTTACAGTATAAGTTACATAACCGATATTTTGGTGAGTGGCACAACTATTGACGTAGCCGAGAGAAACTTTACCTACCAGCAGCACTCGCTGGTACGACCGTACTCAAACTAACCCACTCCGTGTTGCCTTGGCCACAGAAACTGTTCGAAATACTGCCAGCAGAAAATATAACCTATCTCAAAAACAGCCTAAATCCTGACATTATGCACTCTTTTTAGATAAATTAATGGAATCTCAGCAAGGGAAAATTTCCATGGAACAAAAATTTAACGCATTCATCGATATCAAGAGAATTATAACTGTTGCAGCTACCAGCCTGGCAGTGTTTCTGGTAGCAATTTGCATGCTTTACTTTTGTCTCAGACACAGAAGTATACATTCTCCAGATCTACTGACACTTCAGATACCTGTCAAGTGGCTCAATACGTAATCCAGAATGTATAAAATAAGGAAAAGCGTGAATTTGTGATAGATAATAAGGATGGATGTAGAGATAGCATGACTTAGATATGAAAAGGGTTCAGTGAACCCAAACTTAGGAATAATGGTATAGAATTAAGAAACAAAAGGAATACCTATGTGGGTCATCTTACATGAGCATGAAGTTGGTGCTATGAGCATAGTATACAATTACATATGTAAATGTATGGGATCGTTGCAGAGGATAATGAGAGGAAAATTCAGGACGAAATTTTTGGAAGAAAGGACGAGTCTTGCGACCCAGAATGAATTCGATGTGGAAGCCTAAAATTTTTAAAGTTTTACCCGGCTAACGCAGATCCCAGAAGGCAAGCTCAGGGCTAGTGTACCAATTCGAAGGTTTCACGACGTACCGCCGATGAAGCGGAAGACGGGACTCCCGGTGAGCACTGCGACACATTCCCTGAGCGAGGGAAGTAAAAGACCAAACGCTGCAATAGAACTTAATAGGGCAGTATGAAGTACACTCCATAACATCCAGCACCAGAGAGCAACTGCAGAATAATTACTGAGCCACAACAGTAAGACAAGAAGCAACGGCGAGACGAATAAACAAGGACAAATTCAGTCATGCACCCACGTCACAGGCGTGGGCTAGGCTTTTTAAATAGAGGGGGGTTTCAGAGCTTGAGGACACTTTGTCATGATGCCATTATGTCCTTGGTACCAGAACCAGAGAGAATGATGATCTATTGAGTTTCAGTGGAACCACAACAAGCCAGTTGATGATAGTTTGCCTTCTACCCGCTCGCTTACTTCAATGCTGAGAGGTAGTTAACCTGATGCAAACGACTACGATGGTCTGCCATTGCCACCTACTGGGACGTTGCAGATGAGGGAAGGCTGGTGTGCAGCCAGACCTGAAGATCATTGACAAATGACCTGCAAGGTGTCATCTCCACACTGCCTAGGCAGACATGGCAAGTTCGCACATCCCTGTACGACTCGTTCATACTTGCTGAAGTCTTGGTCTACCCATGGTGTGTGAACAGGGTCTGACCTTCATGACAAATGACATCCTTGACCACGCAGATGGCTATCATCATGCAAGCATGCTATGGGTTGCCAATGGGAACACTGATGCGTAGAGCCGCACTGCGCCACAATTGGATCGGTCAGCGACTGCCTATTGCCACACTGCCGCCTGCACAAGACACTGGCTATGGTGCACTGACCTATGGCTCCGACGTCACAATTCACTGACGAGGCGTGTCAGCGCTTCTTCATGGCATACCCAGAAGCCCAGGTGCTGTGTCAAGCAACGAGACACTTTTATTCGTATACTCGTCCCGGTGAATAAATGTTATTACAGATACCATTGAGTTTCTAACACCTCCAGACGTTTCTCGAGACCACTCTTCCACCCTCTGTGTTCGACCCCCGGCAAAAAAGGCGACCGCTGCGCGGGATTTGCCGAGCGGTCTGAGGCACTGCAGTCATGGACTGTGCGGCTGATCCCGGCGGACGTTCGAGTTCTCCCTCGGGCATGGGTGTGTGTGTTTATCCTTAGGATAATTTAGGTTACGTAGTGCGTAAGCTTAGGGACTGATGATCTTAGCAGTTAAGTCCCATAAGATTTCACATACATTTCAACATTTTTTTGAAACAAAGCGACCACAACTCCTGGGTCGCAATAGTGCACTAGGCTGTTCAGGATTGTACAGCCACATCAGATACTTTGAGTCAGAAAATGGGTTTGATTTCAGCAAGACAAGTATCCATATAGACAGTGCGATGATATCTGGAGCACCACAGACTGTCAGCATGGTGACCGTTGGTGTGGCCTCCCTTAATGTGGCAGCAGAGAGAGGCCAGCGGACAGTGACGCTCCCAAAGACAAAGGAGTAGCAACACGTCACCTTTTCAGTTGTTGCTCATACAGCATTACAATGGACATATCCATGTGTGGAGTCTCCGAGTAGAATGAACATTGCCAGATTGCATTCGTCATTGCTGAATGGGTCCAACACCTGGTGTGATGCTATGGGGTGCCAGTTTCTACACAACACGATCGTCTCTGGATCGCATAATAGGTAAATTGGACAGCAGGCGTTACATTTCTGACATATTAAGGTCGTTGGCTGTGTCCTATCTTCGAGGTCTCCGTGACGTAATGTTTCAGCAAAATAACGCAACACTGCACATTGCCCGTGCTGTCCATCTATCTGGATATACAGGGTCCTCGATTATTACCCTGTCCAACAAGCTCTCCAGATCTCTGACCCACTGGAAACATCTGGTCATGGGTTGCTGAGATGCAGGCATGACACCAGTCGCCAGACATTGCAGTGGATGGCCTCTGGCACTGAGTTGAATCAGCATGGAATGACATACCCGTGTTTGTCATGCAAGCTCAGTTGGGCTCAGCGCACAACTTAGTTGGAGCCACTGTTGCTCCCAGGTGTTCTACATTTTGCTCGCTATATAGGATGTTTCTTATTACTTGAGACAACTGAATATCTCGAAAACGACGCATCATACGAAAAAATGTTCTTGCTGAAAAATTAGTATCACAAACGGGACATCTGTCTGTGCTACAACTGGCCACCTCCCTATTACTCATCCAGCGTGGGCAGAGTAAACTTTGTGTTTCCAAATGGGAACTCCCAATTTTTATAACATGTTCTGATTCTACCCCCCCAAAAAAAAAAAACACGTACGGTTTACTCCAACCATTGTTTCTTCATACATTATTTTAGCGTTGCAAATTTGATGGTATAATACAAATAATATGGCAAGTCATTAAGATTTCTGGCAAATGAGCTGCTTGTATGGTAACGCGGTTTTCTGTCCCCTACGGGGTTTATCGTGGTGAATCCCCAAATCATCGGAACGATTGATTCCTGTGGCTGCCCTCGAATCCTGCTATCAGGGTGACTGATTTTGAAGTGTGTTTTCTTCCAAGCGCCGTAACTGTCGCGCTGGCCGCTACGCGTTTAACAAGGAATTCCTCTACGCGGAATGTAATACACTGGCGAACCACAATCGCTGTAATAAGATGCCCGTGAAGTGATAATGACAGGCGCACCTGCCACGGATATTCACAGAAATCGAGCACCTCAATGGCGAGAGGCAAGGGGACTCACTGATATCAAGCAACCCTATGGGAACCGAAAACAATTACATCAACATCGTTGCTCTTGGATCACGCTAAACGTAATTTCTAAACCGACACTGTAACGACTAATCATGTTGTGTTGAAGAAACAAATTTACAACACTAAAGTAAATTTCAGAAACAAATATCAGCCATTGGAACACATTGGTTTACATTTACATCGCAAGTAAAGTGTAGACTAAAAAAGAACCGATTCTTAGTTGAAAAAACAGGCACACTTGATACACTCCTGGAAATGGAAAAAAGAACACATTGACACCGGTGTGTCAGACCCACCATACTTGCTCCGGACACTGCGAGAGGGCTGTACAAGCAATGATCACACGCACGGCACAGCGGACACACCAGGAACCGCGGTGTTGGCCGTCGAATGGCGCTAGCTGCGCAGCATTTGTGCACCGCCACCGTCAGTGTCAGCCAGTTTGCCGTGGCATACGGAGCTCCATCGCAGTCTTTAACACTGGTAGCATGCCGCGACAGCGTGGACGTGAACCGTATGTGCAGTTGACGGACTTTGAGCGAGGGCGTATAGTGGGCATGCGGGAGGCCGGGTGGACGTACCGCCGAATTGCTCAACACGTGGGGCGTGAGGTCTCCACAGTACATCGATGTTGTCGCCAGTGGTCGGCGGAAGGTGCACGTGCCCGTCGACCTGGGACTGGACCGCAGCGACGCACGGATGCACGCCAAGACCGTAGGATCCTACGCAGTGCCGTAGGGGACCGCACCGCCACTTCCCAGCAAATTAGGGACACTGTTGCTCCTGGGGTATCGGCGAGGACCATTCGCAACCGTCTCCATGAAGCTGGGCTACGGTCCCGCACACCCTTAGGCCGTCTTCCGCTCACGCCCCAACATCGTGCAGCCCGCCTCCAGTGGTGTCGCGACAGGCGTGAATGGAGGGACGAATGGAGACGTGTCGTCTTCAGCGATGAGAGTCGCTTCTGCCTTGGTGCCAATGATGGTCGTATGCGTGTTTGGCACCGTGCAGGTGAGCGCCACAATCAGGACTGCATACGACCAAGGTACACAGGGCCAACACCCGGCATCATGGTGTGGGGAGCAATCTCCTACACTGCCCGTACACCACTGGTGATCGTCGAGGGGACACTGAATAGTGCACGGTACATCCAAACCGTCATCGAACCCATCGTTCTACCATTCCTAGACCGGCAAGGGAACTTGCTGTTCCAACAGGACAATGCACGTCCGCATGTATCCCGTGCCACCCACCGTGCTCTAGAAGGTGTAAGTCAACTACCCTGGCCAGCAAGATCTCCGGATCTGTCCCCCATTGAGCATGTTTGGGACTGGATGAAGCGTCGTCTCACGCGGTCTGCACGTCCAGCACGAACGCTGGTCCAACTGAGGCGCCAGGTGGAAATGGCATGGCAAGCCGTTCCACAGGACTACATCCAGCATCTCTACGATCGTCTCCATGGGAGAATAGCAGCCTGCATTGCTGCGAAAGGTGGATATACACTGTACTAGTGCCGACATTGTGCATGCTCTGTTGCCTGTGTCTATGTGCCTGTGGTTCTGTCAGTGTGATCATGTGATGTATCTGACCCCAGGAATGTGTCAATAAAGTTTCCCCTTCCTGGGACAATGAATTCGCGGTGTTCTTATTTCAATTTCCAGAGTGTATTTGCCGATTACAGACTCATCTATCACGAATGGAAAATAATTGTTTGAGTAAAGTGAACGTATTGTTTGGCGTAGAATCCGAATATGCAATAAAAATGGGGGTCACCATTTCCAAATATGAAGCTGACACTGCGCATCGCAGGAGGAGTGCGTAGGAGGTTGCCAGTTGTAGCACAGACTGGTGCCTCTTTTATTAAAACAAACTTGTTTTCTGGAACACATTTTTTCGTATGGTCCGTCGTTTTCGAGATATTTAATTGTCTCAAGTGAAAACAAACACCCTTTTTATCTTTGAATCACCTACAAATTGAATAATATATTCCTCCTATTACAGCTACAATAAGTGGCATTTCGTAATGTTATATCGTTCTTGTTGCTACAGTTGTAGTGGGCAGTAGTTTATCTTTTCATCATCTACAAACCCTTCCACATTGAACCCTCTGCATTGCTGGTTACTCTTCAGACTGTTTATTTATTTTGTAATCAAAGAGTGCCGGGTACTTTAACCTACTTACACGCATATGATTACATTTGTACAAGTTGAAAGTTAATTGCCAGTTTATGCAATAAGCTTTGATTTTCTGCATATTGCAACAATTTTTATGGTGATGCTACTTCTCCGTATACGGCCCGTCTACTTACAGCTTCAGGGTGGGTATACCGACACAGTTAGAAACATCTTGTTCTCAAATAAAAATAGACTGTAGACATTCAGGTAGAAAATTCAAAATTCAAAATAGAAAGTAAAGACTCATTTAACAGAATTTATTGCACCAGTCTGTTCTATAAATCCAGTTTCTTATAACAAATGCTGCTTCAGACGCAGTATCGTTGCGTACAGTTGGTAAGTCTATATGACGGTGGTTACAATGCGAAAGCAGTAACCTCTCAGGTTTTTTCTCGGCGTTATTGATTGATGCTGTGCTTTCAAGCGTTCAGTCGACTTGTTGACCGAATTTCTCTGCTCGATACTTCGACGACAGAACCTGTCGTCTTCCGCAGCTGCTGCAAACTGTATGCTATTAAGCGCATTCGCTGTGCGCTCGCCAGGCAGGCTGTGAAGCGTGTTGGCGTTGCCCTTGCATTTATAGACGAGTTTCTTCGCTCTCTGATGCTCATTTTTACTCATTTCTTCTTTCTCGATATCCACACAGTTATTCCGTGAAAGGCACATTTCCGGCGCTTTCCAGCTTTGCTGGATGAGATGGCTGGCGAATTCTTAATAGATGCGGTGGTGCCGGCTCGTGAACCTTGCTTAAATTTTAATTTAAGTTTACTAAGTTTCCCGACATCCTTATAAACTTGTTTTTATTAGGAACATCACTGACGTATCCGACTAAAGCAACCAATCAAATCAGATTTCGATGAGTATTGCATCGAAATATAATCGTGAAATGAAACACTTTTACACAGAGACCAGTATCACGGTGCAGACGCCGAGTTTCTGGGACAGTGGACAGGAGTCTATCGAAATAACGATACTGGAAAGTAGACCAGAGCTTAATTTCTGCTGGAACGGTGTTTCTACACCTCCAGACACATATTGTTTATTGGATTGGTTACATTTCACAAGGGGGGTAAAAATCGTAGAGGGGGATCAAGAGATGAATACAGCAAGCAGATTAAAAAAGACGTAGATTACAGTAGTTATTCAGAAATGGAGAGGCTTCTCTTCTGGAAGTCGGAATTGTACGTGACCCCGACTAACTGGAAATATCTTCATCGTCATTCATCCCTAAATGTGGTATTCATAAATACTGGACACACGTCCACCGAACAGCTACGTGCAACTGTTTAAGCACTGCGGCTGACAGCAGTTAAAACATGACGTCATAGTTACGAAGACTACCGCCATGCGCCGATATTTACATCTACATTTACGACATACTCCACAAGCCACCTAATGGTTTGTGGCGGAGGGAACTTTTCGTACCATAACTGAGCCCTCCAACCCTGTTCCCCTCGCAAACAGCGCGTGGGAAGAATGATTGTCGGTAAGCTTCTGTATTGGCTCTAATTTCTCGAATTTTCTCCTCGTGGGCATTAGGCGAGTAGTATGTGAGGGGAAGTAATACGTTGTCCGACTCTTCCCGGAAAGTGTTCTTTCGAAAATTCAATAGCAAATCTCTCAGAGATGCACAACACCCCTCTAGTAACGTCGGCCAACGTCTCCGTAACGCTATCACGGCGGCTACATGATCCCGTGACGAATCGCGCCGCTCTGCTTTGGATCTTCTCTATCTCTTCTATCAGTCCTACCTGCTAAAGATCCCAGATAGACGAACAATACTCAAGAATCGGTGGAACAAGCGCCTTATAAGCCATTTCCATCGTGGATGAATTACATTTCCTTAAGATTCTTCCTATAAATCTCTATCATCTGCTTTCCCTATTACTTGTTGTATGTGGTTATTCCACTTAAGGCCGCTCTGGATAGTTAATCGTAGATATTTTACGGTAAATTCTGTTTCCAATGTTTGTCATTAATAGTGTAGCTGTCCAGTAGTGGATTTCCTTTCCTACGTGTGCGCAATATGTTACATTTATTTACGTTATGAGAAGAACTAGGGGGTAAGGTGATACTGCTATGGGGACAGACGGTAACACCTGTTGTTTGTATTAAATCCGGTGGTTTTACTCGTTTTATTACAAGAGATTATGTTGAAAGAACCTGGATTTCAGACAGTAGTTGGTAAAAAATAATTGCTCATAGTATGTTTTTTCACGTTTTCAGAAATCGAAACTTTTGATTTTGTGTGGAGATACAACATCGTTGTTACAGATAGTCTGCGAACACCAGTTCATAGATGTTGGCCACTGATGAACCGTTTGTATGCGACTGGAATTAACCCCCTCAGTGTCAGTTAAGGCCAGAAGACGGCGCATTGAAGCGCCGAAACCGGTAGCCACGTAATAAATGAAATCGTAAGGACAGCTGTAGCTGTTCCATTTTAATACGCAAGTGAACGACTGAAGTCCCTCAAACTTCCAATCAGACGGATGGACACTCAAAAGCTTGATAGTAAAAAAAAATGGTTCAAATGGCTCTGAGCACTATGGAACTTAACATCTGTGGTCATCAGTCCCCTAGAACTTAGAACTACACTCCTGGAAATTGAAATAAGAACACCGTGAATTCATTGTCCCAGGAAGGGGAAACTTTATTGACACATTCCTGGGGTCAGATACATCATATGATCACACTGACAGAACCACAGGCACATAGACACAGACAACAGAGCATGCACAATGTCGGCACTAGTACAGTGTATATCCACCTTTCGCAGCAATGCAGGCTGCTATTCTCCCATGGACGCGATCGTAGAGATGCTGGATGTAGTCCTGTGGAACGGCTTGCCATGCCATTTCCACCTGGCGCCTCAGTTGGACCAGCGTTCGTGCTGGACGTGCAGACCGCGTGAGACGACGCTTCATCCAGTCCCAAACATGCTCAATGGGGGACAGATCCGGAGATCTTGCTGGCTAGGGTAGTTGACTTACACCTTCTAGTGCACGTTGGGTGGCACGGGATACATGCGGACGTGCATTGTCCTGTTGGAACAGCAAGTTCCCTTGCCGGTCTAGGAATGGTAGAACGATGGGTTCGATGACGGTTTGGATGTACTGTGCACTATTCAGTGCCCCCTCGACGATCACCAGTGGTGTACGGCCAGTGTAGGTGATCGCTCCCCACACCATGATGCCGGGTGTTGGCCCTGTGTGCCTCGGTCGTATGCAGTCCTGATTGTGGCGCTCACCTGCACGGCGCCAAACACGCATACGACCATCATTGGCACCAAGGCAGAAGCGACTCTCATCGCTGAAGACGACACGTCTCCATTCGTCCCTCCATTCACGCCTGTCGCGACACCACTGGAGGCGGGCTGCACGATGTTGGGGCGTGAGCGGAAGACGGCCTAACGGTGTGCGGGACCGTAGCCCAGCTTCATGGAGACGGTTGCGAATGGTCCTCGCCGATACCCCAGGAGCAACAGTGTCCCTAATTTGCTGGGAAGTGGCAGTGCGGTCCCCTACGGCACTGCGTAGGATCCTACGGTCTTGGCGTGCATCCGTGCGTCGCTGCGGTCCGGTCCCAGGTCGACGGGCACGTGCACCTTCCGCCGACCACTGGCGACAACATCGATGTACTGTGGAGACCTCACGCCCCACGTGTTGATTAATTCGGCGGTACGTCCACCCGGCCTCCCGCATGTCCACTATACGCCCTCGCTCAAAGTCCGTCAACTGCACATACGGTTCACGTCCACGCTGTCGCGGCATGCTACCAGTGTTAAAGACTGCGATGGAGCTCCGTATGCCACGGCAAACTGGCTGACACTGACGGCGGCGGTGCACAAATGCTGCGCAGCTAGCGCCATTCGACGGCCAACACCGCGGTTCCTGGTGTGTCCGCTGTGCCATGCGTGTGATCATTGCTTGTACAGCCCTCTCGCAGTGTCCGGAGCAAGTATGGTGGGTCTGACACACCGGTGTCAATGTGTTCTTTTTTCCATTTCCAGGAGTGTACTTAAACTTAACTAACCTAAGGGCATCACACACAGCCATGCCCGAGGCAGGATTCGAAATTGCGACCGTAGCACTCGCGCAGTTGCGGACTGAGCGGTTTGATAGTCCACCATTGTCGGAGTATATGACAACAAACTTACGCCAAATGAAACTCACAGATCATAATAAAGGGCTTCCAAATAGTCGTAACGATACACTGTGTTTCCATTTCCGACGGCAACGGAGGCGTGTATTATCACATGCAGACCATCATACGGGTGCCGGATGGCATCCAGCGACAGGCAGTCACAAGCATATTGCACCTTTTGTTGCAAATCGGAGGTGGTTCTTGGAGACTCTCGAAAACGAAGAGGTTACAGTTTGACCATATCCCATACAAGTTCAATTGGCGAGAGATCTGGAGATCTTGCTGGCCAGGGCAGTTGTACATCTCGCAGCAGCCTTATTTGCATTGTAAAAGTTGACGTAATGTCCTTGGAGACCAAATCTGCAATCACTCGTTTTCAAATAGATTTATTATCCGTCTTTCCTGCATATATTTTTAATTAACAGGCTTCGGCACAACATAACCCGTCCGTATATCTCATTGTATCAGTTACAAGAGTAACCTGCCCAACTGTCAGCAAATTTACACTACGGGCCACTAAAATTGCTACACCAAGAAGAAATACAGATGATAAACGGCTATTCATTGGACAAATATATTACACTAGAACAGACATGTGATTACATTTTCACGCAATTTGGGTGCATACATCCTGAGAAATCAGTACCCAGAACAACCACCTCTCGCCGTAAAAACGGCCTTGATACGCCTGGGCATTGAGTCAAACAGAGCTTGGATGGCGTGTACGGGTACAGCTGCCCATACAGCTTCAACACGATACCACAGTTCATCAAGAGTAGTGCCTGGCGTATTGTGAGGAGCCAGTTGCTCGGCCACCATTGACCAAACGTTTTCAGTTGGTAAGAGATCGGGAGAATGTGATCGCCAGGGCAGCAGTCGAACATTTTCTGTATCCAGAAAGGCCCGTAGAGGACCTGCAACATGCGGTCGTGCATTATCCTGCTGAAATGTAGGGTTTCGCAGGGATCAAATGAAGGGTAGAGCCACTGGTCGTAACACATCTGAAATGTAACGTCCACTGTTCAAAGTGCCGTCAATGCGAACAAGAGGTGACCGAGACGTGTAACCAATGGCACCCCATACCATCAAGCTAGGTGATGCGCCAGTATGGCGATGACGAATACGCGCTTCCAATGTCCGTTCACCGCGATGTCGCCAAACACGGATGCGACCATCATGATGCTGTAAACAGAACCTGGATTCATCCGAAAAAATGACGTTTTGCTATTCGTGCACCCAGGTTCGTCGTTGAGTACACCATCGTAGGCGCTCCTGTCTGTGATGCAGCGTCAAGGGTAACCGCAGCCATGGTCTCCGAGCTGATAGTCCATGCTGCTGCAAACGTCGTCGAACTGTTCGTGCAGATGCTTGTTGTCTTGCAAACGTCTCCATCTGTCGACTCAGGGATCGAGACGTGGCTGTACGGTCCGTTACAGCCATGCGGATAAGATGCCTGTCATCTCGACTACTAGTGATACAAGGCCGTTGGGATCCAGCACGGCGTTCCGTATTACCCTCCTGAACCCACCGATTCCATATTCTGCTAACAGTGATTGCATCTCGACCAACGCGAGCAGCAATGTCGCGATACGATAAACCGCAATCGCGACAGGCTACAATCCGACCTTTATCAAAGTTGGAAACGTGATGGTACGCATTTCTCCTCCTTACACGAGGCATCACAACAACGTTTCACCAGGCAACGCCGGTCAACTGCTGTTAGTGTATGAGAAATTGGTTGGAAACTTTCCTCATGTCAGCACGTTGTAGGTGTCGCCAACGGCGCCAACCTTGTGTGAATGCTCTGAAAAGCTAATCATTTGCATATCACAGCAGCTTCTTCCTGTTGGTTAAATTTCGCGTCTGTAGCATGTCATCTTCGTGGTGTAGCAATTTTAATGGCCAGTAGTGTACTTGCTACGTCACATCAATGTGACGTAGAATGTAGATTTGCTAATTGGAATTTTCAACAGGATAATGCTCGTCTACACACAGCACCTGTGTCTATGAACTGTCTGCGTGCTGTCGAGCTAGATCCGCAGGTCTGCACCCGGTAGAACATACATTGAACCTGCTCTGACGTCAAACTCGTCCCAGTGCCAGTATCCAGCCTGCAGGCTCGTCAACTTACAACAGTTGCTGGCCAGCCTGCCTCAGGAGAGAGTGTAACGGCTTTGTGATAACCTCCCAGACTAATCAGTGCGGAGGTGGCGCAATGGCATGCTGAAAAGTGCGCTCGTACTGCAAAATTCTTTGTAAATTTGACTCTTTGTTGTAATCACTAAAATGCGAGTAACATCACTTACCCTCTCAACGCATGAAACCATTCCCTTTCCTCCTCCCCTCCTGGTTGCTTCAGTTTCTTGTCAGACAACGTATGTCCAACGTTGGCTCTAAAACACCGTGCTTTTTGCCCACCTTGTTATAATTCATTACATATAACCGTGAGCTCTAGGTTATAAATGTAGGTCCACACAAAGGGAATATGTGCTGAACATAACTAACCTGATAAGACGATTAATTTTACAACACGCCGCACCCAAGTGGCGACGTGAAGTTCATTACGAGCAGGTGTACTCTGAGTCGCCACGAATTGGGTTGCCTCGCTGCCAGACTTCGGAATCATGAGCTGAGCTACTGAGTGGAGTACAGTTGTACTAGTGGAGAAAGCGACACCATTCCGCAGCACACAGGTGCCACTGTCATTCCTCTCTGTTTGTCACGCAAGGCATACCACCAGCATCAGACGCTAGCCGTCACAAAGAAGACAGTCTGCTTGTGCCCGTTGTGCCTGCCGTAGCTGTTCGGCCTTGAACATCTTCGGTCGGGAAGAGGATATACAGTGGGAAATAGCCTGCAGGCTCGTAAACCTAGCGTATTTTAGGGCGTTTGCTACATTCATATGAGACAGGTAATATACGGGGTGTCTCAGGGCAATATTAAATAACTTATGGGGTGATTTAAACTTGGTGTTCTGCCTTACGGCAGCTCTGCTCATGGGGGAAGCCTCGTCAGAAAGATCCACCGCATGAGTGTCTAGGGAAGTGATTCCAGTGGTGATTTCATGGGGTGACAGTATAGAGTAATTCGAATAAAACATGTCATACGACGTTTGTCCATTTTTTTAATGATCACAGAGGCACAGCTAGCTACAGAGATAAGTTTTCATTTCACGTGTTCGTAATCCATTTACTATGGGTTTATTGATCAACTGTCATTTTTGTTTTGACGTTCAAATTGTGAAGTTGTGCTTGAGTTTACATAACTTAATTTTTCAATTATGATTGTGATTTGTTAGCCAATTATACTCTATTGTAAGTGTCTTATTATAGAGCCCCGTCTTCCAGACTCTTTAAAACGAACTACTTACATGACTGGAAGAGGTTCCTTTGATTACAAGGATGGGTATGTTATTTGACAATGACGGCGGCTCTCCTCTTCTAGTCGTCAGGTGACACATCATCTAAGCCTCAGAGTCCCCAGAAGATCGATCGGGAGAAATAAAAACTAAACACAACAAACAAATTGAACTTCTCATAAAGTAATGCCTACGCAACTTTAGATGAGCTTCACGTAGTACTGCTAACAGAATTCGAAAATGAATGGACGTTGAAGGTGGGATTTATGAAAATGAAATTTTAAGTTTGCTTATGCATATTTGTTTGGATTACTTTCTAACAGCTGTTTCTCTGAAACAGTATATATCTGATAGAAGTTGGATCTATGTTATGCGGAATGTTTTATTCGAATTAGCCTACACTAGTTCCTCCTAATTTGTCTGCCATTCTTGTCGAGACACCACGAATAAGGCGTCCCAAAGCTTTAGTGTAAATATTATACAGGTGGTAGAGGATTCTAAACAGACTTCATTGAAATAAGGAAATAACTGTAGGAAAATAATGTTTAATTTTTATTCACACTTGCTAAAATATTCCGGGCTATTACGCCGTGCTCGGGAGAGTTTCTTGCTGAAACATCTGTGCAGTGAGTCTTCAAGGGTGGGGGGGAGGGAGAGGGGGGGTTGCAACTTTCTCGAAGGTCCGATACACACCCTGGCTCGCTCCGTTTTCGTGCGCTCCCACGCAGAGCTTTGACGTCACATGTTTGGAAAATTCGTATGCAATTGGCCATTGCCGTTTGCTGTCGTTGTCACCCCATGGTAGGAGGTTCGCTGACATCTTCCTCAGCACCTCAATCAAAATATAATTCAATTTCACACCCTCCGATTAAAATTATTTGGTTGTTTAATAATCTGTGGCCTCTCTGTATATCCTCTCATAGTATCTGCTCGTCGCGGCCAATACCCAAGTCTTGTTGTTGTTGTTGTGGTCTTCAGTCCAGAGACTGGTTTGATGCAGCTCTCCATGCTACTCTATGCTGTGCAAGCTTCTTCATCTCCCAGTACCTACTGCAATCTACACCCTTCTGAATCTGTTTAGTGTATTCATCTCTTGGTCTCCCTCTACGATTTTTACCCTCCACGCTGCCCTCCAATACTAAATTGGTGATCCCTTGATGCCTCACAATATGTCCTACCAAGCGATCGCTTCTCCTAGTCAAGTTGTGCCACAAATTTCTCTTCTCCCCAATTCTGTTCAATACCTCCTCATTAGTCTACATCTACATCTACATGTACATCCATACATTTTATAGCACCTCGCTTTTTTGTGGGTGATTATTTGAGCCCCAGTGGAAGTAATGGGCCATGTGCGTGACTTTCGCGTATACTGGGTGGCCCAAGCTACTACCCTGTTTCCTGAAGACTAGCAATCAAGGAACTCTACCTCCTCTTCTATAGTGAACTAAATCTTTGGAATAATTTCATTTAGATGTTCATTAAAACAACCTAGTTCCTCTCTGCCATGTCTTCATGGTACAAATGTATCATCTAGGCAACGGAACCATATATTCGGTTTTTTATTGGCAGTACCTGATGCCTGTTCTTCAAATTTGTCCACGAAGAAATTTGATGTCAGTGGGCTTAAAGGGTTCCCCATAGCCACGCCACCCATCTGTTCGTAGAGCTCATCATTCCATTTCAACTAAGCGGTTGTGAGACAATATTTAAAAAGTTTTGTAATATCGACAGGAAAAATCAGATTCAGCTGTTCCAACACCTCATTAAGCAGAAGCATAGTAAACAGTGATACCATATCAGAACTGGCTAATACGTCCTCTGGCTGGACCACTGTGCCATTTAGTTTAGCGATAAAGAGCTGAATTGTTAACAGCGAGATCGGCCCACATACAGTTGTAATAGTGTTGTCAAGAATTTGGGAATTGAATAGGTGGGTGAACCAATGGCACTTTAACTATATGTCTGAGCACAACATTTTCTTTATGAATTTTCAGTAACTCATAAAGTCTTGGTGGCACCGCAACTGAACTCAACGGATCTTTCTGGGCACTGTGTTCGATTGTGGACTTTCAACGGTGTAAAAGTTCTAAGAACTTTGTCACAGGGATCCTTACTCAGCTTCCTGTATGTTTGTGGAACTAATAAGCCAGTAATCTTACTATGACACGTCGATAATTACTGCTGTAATTCCCTCATGGCATGTGGCATCACGCCTCTATGCAGAAGCAATTTGAAATCGAATTTTACTTCAGTCATGAGTCAGCTGTGCAGTGGACCTTCGAAAAGCTACAACACCCCTTGAAGACGTCCTCTGCAGGGGAACGAAAAGCTGGGTTTCTACAAGAAATTCGTCCGGCCATAGCTTAATAGGCTAGAACATTTTAATAAGTCAATTGATTTCTTGCAATATGGGTCCACAGCTTCTACACATTTTTTTAAAAATGAAGTCATCTTGCTTTGAGCTGTTAGAACTTCATTTTACGATTGCAATTTCAGCATTATGTCATTTTCACGCACAAGAGTTCGACATACCGGTTTACGTTAGTGAGAGATAACAACGTAATACTGCGCCGTTTCACGATAGGCAAAGATAACAATATAATATAAGATGACTTCATTAAAAAAAATTTAATAAACGTAGCGGCGAAAGTTTACATTTTACAATAACTTTTTATTTATGTAAACAACTTAAAAATTTTACCGAAAACTACAGTCAATCTCAATGCCATAGCGTATAAAATTTGCTTTGTTCTATATGAAACCCCTGTTGTTTCTCATACAGTGAGACAGGCAAATGGTTCAAATGGCTCTGAGCACTATGGGACTTAACTTCTGAGGTTTTCAGTCCCTTAGAACTTAGAACTACTTAAACCTAACTAACCTAAGGACGTCACACACATCCATGACCGAGGCAAGATTCGAACCTGCGACCGTAGCGGTCGCGCGGTTCCAGACTGTAGCGCCTAGAACCGCTCGGCCACCCAGGCCGGCGTGAGACAGGTAGCTGGCACTTACCAATCAGTTCCTCTCCAGTTTCTATTGCAGTTTCAAACATCAACGAGTTAATTTAAATGCATAAGAAAATAATACATAGGTGGGAAATCTGGTGATCCTTCTGACAATAGGACAGGACTATATATTTCAGTCCAGAGACGTCTATAACTCAGGTACTCATGGACATTAATACTGAAGTGAGATGATGCATTATCGTGTTGAAACCACATTCTCTCACACAAAACAAGAAGTTCAGTTTCAACAACTATGACAGCACGTCACAAGAATACCAGGTAACAATAGAACCGGTCCTATCTGTTTATTTTATACAATTGTAGCCTACAAGCTAACAGAGAAATCGTTGCTAATGATCTGAGATGACCGCGGTTTATGGATTCTCAACACTCCAGACATGATTATTGCCGTAATTTAAGGCACGGTCACCGCTGAAAGAAGCCTCCTCTGTAAACAAAACAGATTGCAGTTCAGGAGTAATGAATTGCAGTAGTGTGCTGGATATTTGGCAGGACTGAATTCAGAATCATTTAGCTTCATTGCTTGCACATGATTGCGATAGGGGTGCAATTGCTGCTCCAACGGTACTCCCCACACTGCTATCTTCGAAGTATATATTTCAAGAGCAAGTTGGCTGATGATTTTTGATTAATATTATCCCACACGATGCAGCACCATCGCCTCTGGTTCCAATTTGTGAACAATTATTTGCTGACGACCTTAAGGGGACCACACCGTGGTTCAGGTCGAAAAAAATCGATTTTCGGTTTTCATCATATTTCGATACGTTAAGGTTTTATTTAAGTACCCTGAAAAGGATTATGCTGAAAAAAAAATTTTTTTTGGAGCCTTTAAAGAGCATTTTCCTACCACGTGTTTTTATGTGCCACGCCCACTTTTCTGTCACCCACTTTTCTGAAATATTTTAGATCTTTATATCCCCTACACTACACGTTAGTGGTTTTGTTTTACTCCCGAGTGTGTTGGCTATCCTTGGAATGCAACGGTCGGTATTCTTTTGTTTCTGCTGTTTGTAAACAACACACTTTCAAACACGTGGTTAGTTTTGTTCAAGTGAGATTACGAGTAGTTGTTATACTTACGTTTGCAGTGCTTGTTTACGTGTGTTTTGTTGTGTTTATTGAAGATGACGAAACGTAAAGGTATTTTCAAAAAACGACAATTTAAAGGAAACAAGTTTAGAAAGCTTTCTGTACAAGAGGTTATGTCGCCTGGCAACGATGTTTCTAATTGTAATTCTTCAACAAGTGCATCATCAAAGAAGATCTCACCATTTCAAGAGAGTTACAACGAATTTATTGTAAGTGACAAGGGGTGCAGGAACATTATTATAAATTTGAGAATATTATCAGATTTAATTTCTAAATTTGTACAATGTACACAATGTGGTGAGTCACATAGCGTGAAAATTTGTGAGAGTCGCAGTGGGAGAAAAGGCCTAGCAATTGCTTTGGATTTAATTTGCGCTAAATGCTCAACTGTGATTTCATTTATGAGTTCTTCAAAACCAGATGCAAATGGCCCTTATGAAATCAATACTAGATTAGTTTATGCCTTACGATCCATTGGCAAGGACATGGCTGCATGGAGAACATTTTGTTCAGTGATGAACTTACATCAACCACCAAATAAATTTGAAAAACTGACTGCAATATTGGAGAAAGTTGTATGTGAGTTCAGTGAGGAAAGCATGAAACTGGTTGCTAGGGAAGCAGTGGAAGAAAATGATGGTGTTGGGATATTGCGGTTGCACTTGATGGTAGTTGGCAGAAAAGAGGACATACTTCTCTGAATGGAGTGTAGACACCGGTAAAGTGTTAGATGTGGAGATAATGTCTAAATATTGCAAATGTTGTAAAGTCAATGAACTTAAAGAACACAACTGTGTGGCTAATTTTAGAGGAACATGTACTAGTATGGAATTTTATGGAGTACAACAAATATTTCATCGCTCCGTAGATAAGAGACGTACTGTACACCAAATATTTGGGCGATGGTGACCGTAAGCCATACAACAATGTGGTGAACTCTGAGCCAAATGGAGATGCCATTATTAGCAAAATTGAATGTGTAGGCCATATTCAAAAACGTATGGAAACACGGCTGAGAAAACTAACTGTTGATATGAGAGGAAAAAAATTAGAAGATGGAAAATTGTTGACCGGGCGGGGTCGATTAACTAAAACTGAAATAGAAAACTTTCAGGTATACTATGGGCAGGCAATTAGGAGAAATAAAGAAAATCTGGAAAATCTGGAGGCAATGAAGAGAGATATTTGGGCCATATTCTTCTGTAAGTCCTCTACTGATGATAAGCCATGTCATGGATTGTGTCCATCAGGAGAAAATTCGTGGTGCAAATACAATAGGGTGCAAATACAATCCTCAGGCAACTGGAGGATCTTATTCTCACCAGCATTCTCTTCCTGCTGCTGTTATTACAGCAATTAAACCTATTTTCAGAGACTTGGCTAATCCTGATCTTATAAGGAAATGTCTGCATGGGCAGACAGAGAACCCAAATGAATGTTTCAAAAGCATAAATTGGAACCGCCTTCCTAAAACTGTATTTTTAGGCATGCATAGCATGAAACTAGGAGTCCATGATGCTGTTATTACATTCAATTGTGGTAATATTGTAAAGTGTTGGGTACTGAAAAAGCTGGGAATTAATCCTGGTGAAAATATGATCACTGGGCTGCAACATTGCGATAAAATGAGGATAGCCGGTGCAGACAGGTCTGCATCTAATATGGCCAAGAAAGCAAGACAAACATCCAGGAAGGTGAAAAAGAAGCTGGAAGACCTGTTAGAGGCCAAAGAAGGGCCATCATATGCAGCAGGACAGTTTTAATTAACCGTAACTAACGAATTTCAAAAGTTTTTTCTTTGAAGTCAATTACCCGAAAACTAAACTTTTCAGTACATATGCCCCATTATAGCAGAAACTATCATAGATTAATTAATGAAATTTTCAAAGACTCTGCATAACATTAAAAGCCACCTCTGGTACTACATTCATTAATATTCCCCCATTAGGAAGTTCACAAAAAATATTTTCCGCAGAAAAAACGTAATATTTTTTGTTAATAAATTTAAAAAAGTATTTTTTAAAAGCTCTAAAATGGATAAAGTAGATTTTCGTACAGTTGACTCTATTAGTATCATGTAACAGTAAAAATATTAAGGTTATGCATCAAATAATTTTTTTTCAGAAATGGGCCAAATACTTGCCTAATTAACATGGGTTAGATATGCAGGGTGTGGTCCCCTTAACCAGACAGCTCCCTGTGGTCTGAATGACAAAGTGCCTCCCAAATTTTTGCCTACGGACAAAAATTTCTTCCAATTACGATGACATCCGTTGTGAAACATTTCTCTATACATTCATTCGACTTCCCGTACACTTCATCTTATTACAACATACATTACAGCTCAAACTCCTCTGAGTTTTGGAACGAATCTACCTTCCTTCGGATTTTATCTTACCTCCAGAACCGTGACGTATCGTGGTTTGACTGGCTACACTCTGTGAAACATGCTAGGATGATCAATAAGTATACGTTTGAGGGCGTTGCAGCAGCGTATATTCAACGTAACGCGGCTCCGATGCAGATATGTAAGCACAGACATGTAGGCGAGGGACTAGTGAGACATTCGTGTCTTCCCACCTGCAGGCGATAAATGCAACAACTAAGGCGACGTTATTCTTTTCTTGGTTGCCGAAGGACAAACACCGGCAGACATCCAACGAAGAATGAAGAATGTGTGTGGGGCAGCATGCCCGTCGAAAACCGCCATTGTGGAATGGTGCGCCAAGGGGTCCTGCTGCTTCATGATAACGCACGTCCCCATACCGCAAATGTCGTAACACAGAAGTTACGCCAGCTCAAGTGGGAGTCACTCGAGCACCTGCCCTATAGTCCTGATCTCTCCCCGTGCGATTACCACACCTTCAGTTCCTTTTGAAGGATCGACAAATCCTGTCGAACGAAGATGTGCAACAGGCAGTTACGGATTTCTTCGCACAGCTGGACACGGTGCTTTACCAAAGGGGTATCTTCAGCCTGGTGCGTCGGTCAGCACGATTACTTCAATGCTCACGGCGATTTTGCCCCATTGGCATACCGATTCTGGACTGCACGGCCTTTCGAACAGGAACTTTTTGATCGCTCCGTATAAATGAAATAGTCAAACACCACTCTGCGGAACATTATCTACTACACTACCGTTATTGTCACAAATTAAAAAAAAAAGTAAATTCGTGACAGCTTAAAACTGCGTGTTCACCAGGAGTCAAACCCGGACGTTTTCCCCTCCCGAGAAACGCTCATTCAACTGAGCCATCCAGTTACGTGTTGTACCCCCAGCACAAAGACTGAATCCCTTATACCTCTCTCCTATAATTCTGAAATCCACAGAAACTCCGTTCAGACGTCCATTATATGGAGGGAAGTAATTCAGCTATTGGAAAGTGATATGTATGATGGAAAAAGAAAATCGTGTCTTTATTGACATCTTTTCGCCGTAAACGACAAACAGAAATAAACAAAACTGGGAGTGATATATAACTCTCGGCTGCAGGTACAGCTCTCCTAAAGGAGGTGTCAAATTTTTTGGAAATTTATGGTAAGCACTATGGGACCAAACTGCCGAGGCCATCGGTCCCTAGGCCTACGCAATACTTAATCTAACTTAAACTAACTTAAGCTAAGGACAACATACATACCCATGCCCGAGGGAGGACTCGAACCTCCGACGGGGAAGGAGATGTTATCTTTGGAAATTTTAGGGCCTATACAATTCAATAACGATTCAGAATCTGTACCTTTCATTAAAAAAAAATAAAAAATTATGAAATAGCCCATACTCCAATACAGCTTTAAGATAGACATTAATTTTGTCCAATCAGACTGCTCCGTTTTTAAAAGAGAGGTCATTCGCTAGCAAAATATCTTCTTTCTTTCCTGATGATTAGTTTCTTGCAGTAAAATAAATGCGGCACATGCGACGTCTGTTAAATCCTCCTCTTCTCTCAAAATACCGGCTGGTGAAGCTGTTATTAAAACGCTTCCTTATAGCGATAACAAAACGAGAGCAACGTCGGCAAGTTATCACAGGAAATTGCGATTCCACATGGCCGAATTCCTTGGCCTCAATCCCTTCACTTAGTGTGGATGAAAAGCCGAATGCCAATGCATCGGTGACCTGCAGCCGGCCGAATCTAGTCTCTGTCGTTCGCTGGCCTTCACTCGCCTTGTGTGTACACATTTTTAGACTAAGGATGATATTTCTTGCCTTTACGTGGAAGTATTGTTAATATAAACCAAAATTTGATTTCTGTAAGTCGGTACACCTTCAGCCAAGTGTGAACGTGATTCATCGAATGCCTTAGTTTATACTGTTTTTCAAAACATCGTTGTGTCTTTATCTCAGATGGATAAACTGCAATACTAAGCTGTACAGAATTCTTTAGTTTAGGAATGTAATCGCCAATGGAAATTCCTCCAAAGGTATAAGGCGTTCATAAGTTTTGTATTCCCTCCTTCGCCCCCCCCCCCCCCATCCCTCCCCCGCTAACGGTGACCCACAAGGAATCCTTTGAGTACGAGGTCGCATGTTCAATCCTTAGTAAGGATCATTTGAAAGGGTTGTGTTAACAATAGTGACTGGAAAAAAATTAGCTGCTAATGACCCACCCCGTGCATCTCGAGGGCGACAGGAAATGAGTGTCTGCGATCTCATATTTATATGAGATGTATGTATTACACTTCACAAAATGGACATCTTCGACTCTCAACAAATTGTCAAAACAAACCTTTAACTTGCGCCATAAACACCGAATGAAAAATGACGCCCAACAGTGATCACAAAGGTATGCACCATCAAAATCGAAAGCGAACTCCTTAGGAGTTCACCTAGGTATCCAGGTGTCCACTCTAAAGCTTCCATATAGAATCACATTGTTGTAAGGGTGTGATGAGAACTGATGGAATGTGATGGCATGGGAAACAGCCTATCGCGGAGCTTATCGTGATAGGGGCTATCTTTTAAGGAGTAGCTGCAGTGGTGCGATAATGTGTTGTATAGGCACAAACACGAGGAGGCTGAATTTGTCCCGTGGTACCATATGGTATAAACTGCCATGTCACACACTTTTCAGGAGGAATATTTTGCTCTAAATTTTTCTTCGCAAATCAGGAGTAAAGCAAAAGCAAGTTATTTTGATCAGCTATTGGCCAAAAGAAGTGCTCATACCATAGATGTAGTTCTCTTCAGCCCTTTTCCCACCTTTGCTTGCTGTGACATAAATATTCCCTACTGCCCTTGCAAGATCACGCACACAAGAAAGAATCGTAGCGGGCAAAGCACCTCCAATTTCTCGCAACACAATAAATAACTTTCCTGCCAATTTACCACCCAGATTAAGAGCCGGCATAATTCTATACGCATGCATTCAGGCATTGATGTTAGTTGATCTTAATACAATTCTCTCGGTACCTCTAATTTCCAGGGTTCCTTTCATGTATGTTCTCTTCAAATCCCGATTGTTCGGAGTTGAAAACAAATTCCTTACTGAACGAAAAGATAAGTTTGTTTATCCATCTACAAATTTTCGAGCCGATTTCACAGTTTACGGTGCATCGTCAAGCTGACGTTTTGCTTGAAATTTCGTTATCTTACGCACTGCTTGAAGTTATTCAACCATCCACTGCTTCCCTTGAAATCACTGTAATCTATGTCGCGCGCAAATTGATATGCATAGCGTAGTAGGTCACTATCACCCACATCCTGTAAATTGTGTCGATCATGCTTGAAACGCGCAAACACCACTTTTTCTAACAAGTGCGCCTTGTTCTTCCTTGAATATTCGTAGATTTTCTTATGCTCTACACTGTCATACTTCGGACTTATTCGAAATCTGTTCCTAATTGTTCTTTTACTAAACTGCGGATTATCTTCCATGTACGCGATCATGTTTAGTACCTGCTCCTTAGACAACTATTGTCCTTTACTAGATTCGCTGGAGATGGGATTTGTGGCTCCCTCTCCGACAAGGATAATGAAGTAAATGGTTCGACACTTGTTTCAGTATCACTTTCTCTTGTTTAGCATTCATCATCGTCATTGTACGCCTCACGTGGATTGTCCACACAGTCGAGGGAATACGACACCACACATTCCGCTACAGAAACCGTAATATTTCACCTGCTACATCTTTCTCTCTCTGCGAAATTCCTTGAGTTCCTTTCTGACGAAATGTCAACTTCGGCAACTAATGTTGTAGATATAATGCAATGTTTGCTTTGTTTACCGTTGCCATTGCTCTGCTACGTATCAACACCACTTGCACTGTAGAAGTGTTGTCAGTAGCTCGTCGACTAAGCAGTTCATCTAAGCTCCGTATCTCACGCTGTGCTCACCATTGGATACCTCCAGTCCCACCCCCTGTTGCCATTAGCAGCCAATATTGTGGTTGCATGGGTGGCAATATGTGGGGACGTCGAATGCCGTAAACATCGTGAACCTTTTGCTAACTCGCATTCACGGTGTTCCTTGTCAGGTTCCGCCTCCGACAACAACAGTGACACATCACCATTGCTGACGTACAACGCAACCCGTACTAGAAGTCACGCGCAAGACGCCACAGCCGGTGCTAGGAGCAAGTTGCAAAACATCGAATTGTAACCACAAATGCGGTTCGTCGCTAACATGTAGGGACCAGCGCATGCTGTACAAGAGCACTTCAGATCGTCAAGCACCTACAGCCTTTGCTTGAACTCTTCGAGAAAACCTGCTGTAACCTGTGGATTTGGATATGTACCAGATTAATACACTGAAGGAGTTTGCTTCTGCGTACAGTGACTTGGCTTTGGAACCCATTGACATTCTGCATATTTATCTTGTTCTCTTGTGGGAGCCAGTGGACTTGGACCCAGCACGAACAAGTCATAAACTATTTCACTCATACTGGGACTGTGTCGAATAAATCAGTGTATTCGTCAATTTTAGTGTGAAAAACTTCAGTAAGAAGTCTGTTCCTTTATTTTCAGGGGTGGAGTTGAACTGAAACGTGGCTGCACTTTTCTTGATGAAGATCTAGGCATATGATGTCCTAAAACGCGAACCAAAGACAAAAACGATGCGAATGTCCACAATATATTAATGGACACCGGCTGTTAAAAGCGTATTATGCCTCTAAGAAGAAAGATAATGTTGCTTTCTACAAGGGGAAAAAACTATGCAGAGATTTGCATATGATGACTCCCACAGTTCTGGGATGTTGACTAAAGAAAATATTGAAACTAATTTCTCACCAAGCGATTGGCTATTTCAAAAGATTCTGGTTAAATCTGAGCGCCGATTTCTTACTGAGGATGAGACTTGGGTATACCACTTCACACTAGAAACGAAGCAGATATGAATGGGTAATAAGCCTATGATTCGGCACCATAAAGGCTGAGTCGTGTTCATGTGCAATGCAGGTTATGTAAAAACTGACATACACTCTTATTTGGAGAAAATCCGCAATCAATGCTTACATAACAAATTGTATTGTCCGTCTAGACTGCGAATTTTTCTTATATCTATAGATCCGAAAGAGGCCGTAACTTTAGAATTATATACAATGTAAAAGGATAATAAGATTAGTCGTAAGGGCGATGGTCAGTACTTTCTTGTACACTAAAGAGACTCTTCTTGCTGTTAAGCCTAGTTAAGGCTAAAAAAAAAAGAACTTGACATGTGAAAATTGCTCACGTCTGCTAGGCTAACTGAATGAAGACCGAGCGAGGTGGCGCAGCGGTTAGCTCACCGGACTCACATATGGGAGGACGATGGTTCAAACCCGCCTCCGGCCATCAGGATTTAGGTTTTCTGTGATTTCCCTAAATCGCTCCAGACATATGCTGGGATCGTTCCTTTCAAAGGGCGCAGCCGATTTCCTTCCCATCCTTGACACAATCCGAGCTTGTGCTCAGTTTCTAATGACCTCGATGTCGACGGGACTTAAATCCAATCTTCCTTTTATAAGGTCCAACCGAATGAAAGGATATGTGACAAGTCTGAACTGAAAAAGAAAAAACAGGAACATCCTTCATCAGGACAATACACCTTGCTACAAGGTGTTTTGTAACGGGAAAACTGAAGAATTTGATGAACTGATGTAACACTCGTCATTTTCATTACATCTGTCCATTCTTGACATATTTCCAAATCTAGCTATTTTTGCTTTACTCGATGTTACTGGAGAAGATTATGGCAACCTATGTATTTTTTCACTGTTTTCAGAATCGCACTTCAGAGAGGGGATTCACTCATTGAAAAACGATGGGGGAAAGCCACTGAGCTACAAGGGGACTACATCGAAAAGAAATACATTTTGGCCTGCAAACCACAGGCGCTTAAATATTATCCTCGCCCATGTAATATAAATATGCATTCGATAATAAACTCGCTTGAAACAAGAACCGCATTGATACTAATGTTAAATATATAAGCACAGAATCGACGAGTTTAAGCTGTGGTTTTACCGAAGGATGCCGAAAATTACGTGGACTGATAAGATAAGAAATGAGGAGATTCTTACCAGACTCTGTGAGGAAAGAAATGTGTAGCAAACATTAATTACAACACTGGTCTCCAATCTGCGGGCTAAAACTTTTCTGAGGAGTAAAACGAAAAAATACTCGTTTGTGACTGTCACAACCCTAATGTATTTTTAAATAATTATCTCTATTCTCATTAGTTCGTTTGGCTCTAATACTGTTAGACCATCATTATCACCCATTTAACATCCACTGTTGGGATAAAGGTCTCGTCCAGACTTTTCGATGCACTGTAGTTTTTAATGATACGCAAACTCGCTACTCCTGCTTGTCTCCTAATATCGCCCACCCATTTTCTTTGGAATCCACTAAAGAACTTCCTTTATTCATATACGATCATTCGCCTGGTTACAAATCCCGACCGTCGACATATAGTTTCAGCTCAGTCTTGTCTGTCTTCCATCAAAGTCTGTTGTCTGATCCATATATTTATTTTCCTGTTTCCTGTAATAGTTCTCAACATATACATATCCACTGCATGGTGAGCAGTTCGAATGTTGTACGTTAAAAGTCCATGTATCACTATTATAGGTTAAAAAACACACTGGAAATTTTCAGTTCCAGACACGTAGGTAGTTTCGTTTTGAAAAATCTGTTTACACAGAATACAGCAAGCCATCTTCACCCTTCTGTTTGTTTCAGTTTCTATGCATCTGGCTGCAGTAGATATCAGTAATTAATTCTTTTAACACATATTTTCCCAATTTTGACTATCGCCAAACAAATGCCTGGGTTCTACGACCGATTTCAGTGCATGATGGAATTTCAGACGGTGAAATTAAAGTCAACGTGCAATTTATTGGACTCTGCGGCAATAACATTGAAAGTAGAGTTTGATAAAACGGAAACGGCAACGTTTTGGTGAAAGTTTTGTGGCGAGTATCCATTATTTTCGGATAAAGGCAAAAGTGAAGGTGGATTATCGACTATGGCACCAATTACAGCAAAGTCTAAACATCGAATTAAGACATACGGAGCAGTTGGTTGAAACAAAACCGAATCTGGAAGAGATTGTTGAAAATAGACTGTGCCCTTCGTCTCACAGACCGGTTTAATAAGACACGTAAAAAGCACCATAGTTCTATTTAAATAGGAAACACTTTCCTGGTGTGACCAAATAAATAATATTTTGCAGCGTAACATCGGAACCAATATTTCATTTTTAATATAGTTGTCATGTCCTGTCAATTACTGGCGGAAAATAGAATCAATGAGTTTCATTTGTTCGAACGTTAGCTAAGTATTATTAATATTTCAAGGAATTAAAAACAGATTTTAAATCTTAGGTTCAGTTAGATGCTTAACTTTGTTGGCTGCTCGTTCAGGGTCAATAGCCTTTGAAATATTGAGAAACACTGAACTAGAAGAAGGAATAGGATGATAGGACATGTGTTAAGACATCAGAAAATTACTTTCAGGGCACCACAGGCTACCGTAAAGGGTAAATATTATAGGGGAAGACAGAGACACAAATAACTGAGGCCGTTGTTTGTAATTGGTACTCTGAGATTGGTACAGCATAGGATATCGCGGCGGACCGCTTCACACAATTCAGTAGATTGAAGATATGCGGATACCGTACTCCCTGAGTACCACTAACTTAGCAGGGGAAACAGCCAGCATCGAAACCACAGAAACTGTCATAACCAGGCAGAATGAACGCTAGAAATACGGCTTACGAACGTACTTGTAGATACGCATAAGAGCGACTTCCTAGGATTGTGATTATGTTATAATCGTTCAAAAATTGCAGCATTGGTGTAACGCCATTAGCAGCCATTATATTTTAGTCATCTAATTACTACCGCATCGACGACGACTACATATGCAAAAAGAAGTCACCTGCCTCACATCAAGAATATGCTGTCTCAGCAAAATGTTATCACATCATAACAGTTTCATGTTTTTGGTCATAACCTCGTTTCATACCAGTTCTCCTTCACCCTCGACTCTTGGCATCGACAAAAAGTATCAAAAAAAGCCATATCTGAGATTATCTTCTGAGACATATACAAACTAAAGTTTCGAATCGCATGAATTGCGCCTAATACTGCCCGGCAGAAGATTCTGGTGAAGCTGATGATGGTGCAATTTAAACTAAAACGCTCGTTTTACTCGTACAGAAGAAACAGCTCTGATTCTTGGTACATACCGTGAATGGCAAGTGCGAAGCTTCCAACACTGGACACGTCTGCACTCACAGTACCTGACTCGAGTGCGACGTCACACCTGTGAAATCTTATCGGACGTTAACGAGAGTTGCCGCTGATACGGAGCTGTGTATCTGACACGTTTAGGGGGCATCGCAGCAGCAATGACATCTTCGACTCGGCGAGTTCACGCTCCAGTGAAATGAACGAGATCCAGAAGCAAATCGCGCGGCTTTTGTTTGAAGCTTCTCTTCGTTTTCCGTTACTAGAAGTCAATTAGGTTCTCAGACCAACGAACAACACTCAGACACTGGTCTTAGGGGAGTTATGTAAGTGGCCTACTTCGTGGGCGATTCATAGAGCCCAAGGATCCTTCCGATGCTTCAGGTTAATGCCTGTCTTCCCCACGTTTTCATACATTAAACCGTTCCGGACATACGCCGATGATGCAAAACATTATCTCCTCCTGCTTAATAGCAAGCTGGTCCACGTTTGGAAAAAAACAGACGCGATTTTAGGCGGCATGGATTCGACAAGATCTAGGTAGGCTTCCGGGTGTACGTGCCACCAGATATTTACGTATAAGTCACACAGTTTCCGTAGATTGTGGGCCCGTGGTTAGTGTTCACCGGTAGCGTCCCAAATATGTTCCATCCGTTTCAGATTGAGCGACTTTGGCGGCTGAGCCATCAACGTGAGTTCAACATCGTGCTCCCCAAAACACTGTCATGATTCTAGCCATGCGACACGGGCAGTTATTCTGCTGAAGGTGCTGTAGTACATTCCTTTCCAATCACTTTTTTGTCATTTAGTACAAATGTTTATGTATAACCGAGCAAGTAATTTATATGGCTCAAAGACTCCTTACGATTGCGAGGGACAGATTATCTTTGACTCGTGATATAAAGACTCCGTGGATATAATGAGCAACATTACGTGTACAGTGCACTGACTACGAGGGGCGTTTGAAAAGTCCGTGCAAAAATAAAGACTAATGACGTGTTTAGGGTAAAACTTTTTTATTTTTCGACATAGTGTCCTTTTAGACTTATACACTTCGTCCAATGCTGTTCTAATTTGTTGATGCCTTCCGAATAATAGGAATTGTCCAAGTTTGCAAAATAGCTATTAGTTGCTGCAGTAACCTCCTCATTTGAATAAAATCTTTGTCCCGCCAGCCATTTCTTCAAATTCCAAACAAATAGTAGTCCGAGGGAGCCTAGTCTGGAGAATATGGGGGATGTGAAACGATTTGGAATCCTATTTCCATTAATTTTGCGACCACAGCTGCTGAAGTGTGTGCTGGTGCATTGTCGTGATGGAAAGGGACTTTTTTTGCGGTCCAATCGCCGGCGTTTTTCTTGCAGCTCGGTTTTCAAACGGTCCAATAACGATGAATAATATTCACCTGTAATAGTTTTACCCTTTTCCGGACAGTTGATGAGGATTATCCCTTGCGAATCCCAAAAGACAGTCGCCATAAGTTTCCGGCCGAAGGAATGGTCTTCGCCTTTTTTGGTGCATATTGTCCCTTGGTAACCCATTGTTTAGATTCTTGTTTGCTCTCAGGAGTATAGTAATGTATTCATGTTTCATCCACAGTGACGAAACGACGCTTAAAGTCCTACGGATTCTTCCTGAACAGCTGCAAACCATCCTTGCAACACGGAATCGTGTGGATTCCGTTTTTGGTCAAGCGTGAGCAATCGCGGAACCCATCTTACGGATACCTTTCTCATGTCCAACTGTTTATGCAAAATATTACGTACCCGTTCATTCGAGATGCCCATAGCACTAGCAATCTCACGCACCTTAACTCTTCTGTCATCCATCACCATATCATGGATTTTATCAATGATTTCTGGAGTCGTAACCTCCACAGGGCGTCCAGAACGTTCAGCGTCATTTGTGCCCATATGGCCACTCCGAAAATTTTGAGACCACTTATAAACTGTTCTAATCGAAGGTACAGAGTCACCGTAATGTTTATCAAGCTTCTGTTTAATCTCCTGAGGCGTTTTGGCTTTCATAGAGTAATGTTTAATCACCACACGAAGTTCTTTTTCGTCCATTTTTTGACAATACTGGAATGTAGCTAGGAAATCATTTATGAAAAATTATAATTTCACGAATGGAAAAGGTACGTTCAATTCTTTGGTTATTTTAACTTCGCCCTTGTTTGTGGCTCGGGACGTTATTTGTTGTGTCGCGACTCGCGGGGACCTTTGTACCCTGGGAAAACAGTGGAGCCTGCGCCAGGGTCGTTTATGCTTTATTTTAAGATTTTAAATTCTGGACTTCGTCGAAATTGGTACGCAACTTGGGCACTGATTCCCATGCGGCAGAGTGAATACGTTTAGCACCCAAGACGGCTTCCCCATGGCGTACGATTGGACCTCTGATTATTTTAAGAATTTTCAGAGTCGACGATCGCTGAAATTCTGCAGAGTCACAGAGATTTTGTTCCAGGTACTAACTTCAACATCGACAGTCAGACAGAGTATGATTATGAACTGTATCATCTAATAATTTTGTTTTATACGTTTCAGACTTCAACTAATAATTAATTTTATACCTGGAAGTGTGGGAAATTGGGGAAGCGACATCTCTCGCCCAAAAATTTCCAATCAAGTAACTACATATTATTCAGCCATAATAACTTCAAATTTCAGAGGGATACAAATTAAAATGCCATCGCCATCGGGGAAGATATCAAGCATGAAGGGACAAGATGATCCGTAAAAATATCTACGCAGTCCACAGGCCGTAAAAAAATCACGTAATCCACAGCTGTCACGGTGTCTTCGATTACTATCACAGATCGCACGGAAACCCAGGTGAATATCCACTATAGCATAATAATGCTGTCCCCATTGCGCTGCATCCGTGATGCACTGCATGTTTACAGAAACCGTTCGACTGAATGACGGAGTACTAGACACGGCCGTAGACCTAGAATAATAAGAAACGTAAGTTATCTGGCAAGACGACACGTCTCCACTGATCCACGGCCCAATCTCGATGATCCCGTGCCCAGTGCGGCAGTAACTGACATGGTAGTTCAGTCAGTTTGGGAACACGGTGGGGTCGCCTGCTGCAGAGCTCCATGTTCTACATTGTGCGCTGAACCGTGTACAGTGTACACTGAAACCCTTGTGCCAGCACCAGCAGATCGCCACCTGTCCTGTTTTACAGAGCAGGCAAACCACCATCCTTCAACACACCTTGCCACCTACTCGTTGTTTCACTGTCCTTCAATCATTTTCCGTAGACGCTAACAACAGTAGCACCCGAACAGCCGACCAGCTCCATAGCTCATCCCAAGGCACCGAGCCGTAACAATCTGCCTTGTGTCGAAGTCGCTTACATCAGTCGATTTTCCCATTTACGGCTCGTATCGCCGCTATAACGATTCTTTATTGTCTTTGCTTCCCTTCCATAGT
Organism: Schistocerca cancellata; assembly: GCF_023864275.1. Taxonomy (NCBI): domain Eukaryota; kingdom Metazoa; phylum Arthropoda; class Insecta; order Orthoptera; family Acrididae; genus Schistocerca; species Schistocerca cancellata. The sequence goes on along the minus strand of NC_064627.1, from coordinate 360,848,527 downwards.
TTTTTTTATCGCGTCACGTGCCCGCTACGCCACCAGGAGTCATTCAGTCTGGCGGCTCGCAGTGGTCATAATGGTTTGGCTAATGAGTGTATACACCAACATAACGGCTGATAGCCGATCGCGTAATATTATAGTCAATCGGCATCGAATCGTTCCGTCTCTTTATGAGCATAACGTTGGACTGGTTTATTTTTACATGGATCTGTCAGTGTTTCCAACAGGCGCAGATAAGCTGCAAGTCACTCTGCAGCTTTTATCAGCTTCCTAACGACCTCAGTTTCTTGTGAACAATTTCCTCATCTGCGAACATTTTTTCATTTTAGTATTTTATCCATCCTCAGCAACTGCACTTGTGTATAACGAAATAGTAAGCAACAAGTTGCATTACAGAAATTTCTTTAGCGGTTTCAAGCACTTAATGCCCTTCTTCAGAAGGTAATACCTATCGCATTATTTGCGAATGTCAGCAATAAGATGGATGCAGCAAAATGCCGTGGTAATATGGTTCATAAAGTCTGTACACTGTACCTGAAGAAGGGCACTAATTTCCCCAAACCGGTCATCATCATCATCTTGGACAGTTTCCAGCCTCTGGCCTGGTCTGTTTGGAACATAAGCCTCTCCATCGTTTTCTGTCTTGCCACCATCTCTCCATCTTCACTTTGGTCCGGTCTTCTCCTTTCTTCTGAACGCATTCCTCCACTCCTTTCAGCCATCTGTCTCTCGGTCGTCCTCTTGGTCTCTTTCCTTCCGGTTTCATCTCGTGTATCTTCCTGGGTATCCTCTTCTCCTCCTTAACATGCCCATACCATCTCAGCCTTGATTTCTCTATCTCATCCTGTAATGGTTCCACCTTCATTAACTCTCTGATCCTCTCATTTCTTAACCTGTCTATCTTTGTCACTCCAATACAGTTCAAAAATGGCTCTGAGCACTATGGGACTCAACATCTTAGGTCATAAGTCCCCTAGAACTTAGAACTACTTAAACCTAACTAACCTAAGGACATCACACACACCCATGCCCGAGGCAGGATTCGAACCTGCGACCGTAGCAGTTCCGCGGTTCCGGACTGCAGCGCCAGAACCGCGAGACCACCGCGGCCGGCTCCAATACAGTTCCTCAAGAATTTCATCTCACTAGCTTGTACTTATATTTTCTCTCTTCCCTTCATAAGCGAGGTTTTAGATGCATATGTCAGGATCGGGAAATAGTATGACCGGTATATAACATTTTTACTGACTTGGGGTACATCCTTATTCCATATCAGACTTCTGACACTCTTCCGAAATGCTTCTGATTTTCTCCCCCGCTCGTTTATTTCTCTGTCGTTTTTTCCATCTTCCTGTATCAGGCTTCCTAGCTATTTGAAACTCTCCACACTCCTCAATCGTTTCCCACCAAATGTTATTCCAGTTGTTCCTTTCTCCTTCGTTCTTGTTGTGATAATCATTTCACTCTTACTTATACTAAATTTCATCCCATATTCTTGTACTGTTTGTTCCCATACGTCCAACTGCTCTTGTACTTCCTCCTCCTTATTCCCCCAAATCATCAGATCATCTGCAAACACCATAGCTTTCATCTGTCCTTCGCCAATTACTTGTGCTACTGTACTCATTATATCATTCATCACTACAGTGAAGAGTAATGGTGAAAGGGCACTTCCCTGCTTCAAGCCATTCTTCTGTTCAGTCCAAGCTGATCTCTCTCTCCTCCCACTTTCACACAGCTGACAGTTCCATGGTACATTTCCCTTATCCTCTAAATAATCTGTTTTGCTACTCCTCTGTTCTCCATGGCTTTCCACACTTTGCTTCTATGTACACTATCATACGATTTTCAATGTCCAGGAAGGTCATTAGTAGATCTATTCCATATTCATAATGCTGGCCCTGCAGTTGTCTTACAGCAAAAATTAGATCCACCGTGGACCTTCCTGTCCTGAAGCCATGTTGCTCTTCTCTCGTCCCTCCTTCTAATTTTGCTCAAATTCGTGCTTCCAAAATTTTCTCAAAAATCTTTGCACAGTGACTCATCAATGTTATCCCCCGACAGTTCTTGCACTCTTTTCTATTTCCCTTCTTAAAGATCGGAATAATTATTCCCTCCTTCCAGTCTTCTAGGATCATCTTCTGTCTCCACACAATTTTCATTACTCGATGTAACCATTGTATCCCCACCTCTCCTGCTGCTCTCACCATCTCTACACTTAACTCATCCAGACCTGATGACTTCCATCCATTCATGTTGCCCAATGCCTCTTCCACTTCTCTCCACCTAATATTTGCGTTCCTCCTCGTTTTTATCCTCGGCTTGTTCCTCCTCATCCAGGTCTCCATTCGGGTTCAGAATTTCTTCAAAATACTCCTTCCGAAACCGGTAAAAAAATTAAATTTCTTTTGAGCAACTAGTTGTTTATTATTTCGTTATATCTATTATTTATTTGATACTCAAACCTGTTACCTAAATTCGCAAACAGACCGTTTGTTGCAGATATACCAGTTAATAAGGCCAAAAGTTTGGCAGCTGACGCTTATGTTAGTAAAATGTAAACTACATAATGATAGAAAAGGAATAACGACCACACTTAAATCACAGTTTCACATATACAGTCAGGACACTCATTACTGCGAAAATTGTTAGTCTGACAGTTGGAACATCACTAGCGCTCCTAGCGCCGAAAAAGCTAACAGTAAGATTAATGTTTGTTTCTAATTATTTTACTGCTTAGTTAACGATATAGTTATTACATTTTTTCGTTCCAAGCATTAATAAATTATCAAGAGACGTGAATGATCGTGAAATAAATGTAAAAACAGCCGGTTCTCTTTGATTCAGTGACACAAGCTACAACTTATTCATAAATAAAACTATTCGAATATGTGTACAACCCCGCTGAAAATAAGAGAATATAAACTCATGTTTCATGCATGTGAAGCACATATTTCTGTTGTTGTCTGTTCTTATTACACACACCAAAAAAAGTTTTGCATCATCTTTGTTCCGAGAGTTCCTGAACCTGTACAAAAAAATTGGAATAGAGATCAACATAAACATCATTCCTGCCCTTTTTATTACTCATGAAAACCACACATTGCGTGTTGTACCACCATAGAGCGAGGCCTTCAGAGGTGGTGGTCCAGATTGCTTTACACACCGGTACCTCTAATATCCAGTAACACGTCCTCTTGCATCGATGCATGCCTGTATTCGTCGTGGCATACTATCCACAAGTTCATCAAGGCACTGTTGGTCCAGATTGTCCCACTCCTCAACGGCGATTCGGCGTAAATCCCTAGAAGTGGTTGGTGGGTCACGTCGTCCATAATCAGCCCTTTTCAATGCATCTCAGACAGAACATACCTGAGAAAGGGTTCATGTCTGGAGCACATGCTGGCCACTCTAGTCGAGCGATGTCGTTATCCTGAAGGAAGTCATTCACAAGATGTGCACGATGGGGGCACTAATTGACCTCCATGAAGACGAATGCCTCGCCAATATGCTGCCGATATGGTTGCATTATCGGTCGGAGGATGGCATTGCGGCGCCTTCCATGACCACCAGCGGCGTACGTCGACCCCACATAACACCACCACAACAGCAGGGAACCTCCACCTCGCTGCACTCGCTGGACAGTGTGTCTAAGGCGTCCAGTCTGACCGGGTCGCCTCCAAACACGTCTCCGACGATTGCCTGGTTAAAGACATATGCATCACTCACCGGTGAAGAGAACATGATGCCAATCCTGAGCGGTCCATTCAGCATGTGGTTGGCCTCATCTGTAACGCGCTGCTTGGTGCCTTGGTTGCAAAGATGGACCTCGCCATGGACGTCGGGAGTGAAGTTGCGCATCATGCAGCCTATTGCACACAGTTTGAGTCGTAAAATGACGTCCTATAACTGCACGACAAGCATTATTCAACATGGTGGCGTTGCTGTCAGGGTTCCTCAGAGCCATAATCCGTAGGTAGCGGTCATCCACTGCAGTAGTAGCTCTTGGGCGGCCTGAGCGAGGCATGTCATCGACAGTTCCTGTCTCTCTGTATCTCCTCCATGTCCGAACAACATCGCTTTGGTTCACTCCGAGACGCCTGGACACTTCCCTTGTTGAGAGCTCTTCCTGGCACAAAGTAACATTGCGGACGCGATCGAACCGCGGTATTGACCGCATGGTTGAACTACAGACAACACGAGCCGTGTACCTCCTTCCTGGTGGAATGACTAGAACTGATCGGCTGTCGGACCCCTCCGTCTAATAGGCGCTGCTCAAGCATGGTTGTTTACATCTTTGGGCGGGTTTAGTGACATGGCATTTTCATTGACGGGTAACTATTTTCTATGTAGTCTAATGGTTTGCACTTTCTTACTCTTCACTCGACCTTCTAATCCACAAGTGTTTTTGTAAATATAATTAATTTGCTTCAGAAGCGAATCTGTTGAAGATTCTTGCCATGTAACAGATGTAGCAACAAAACGTGGAATTGGTTGCTTCTGAAGTAGCATAAGTTGAATTGCTCTTGACATTTTATATCACGGCTGTGTATTTTCGCTCCAGCTACGGTTATGGTGGGTTATTTAGTACGTCAAAAACGTCCACTTCCTTTCTTTCTTTCTTTCTTTCGCTTACGCCATAGTCCCGCAGCGATCGCAGGGTCGGCGTGGTTACGACGGATTTGGCAGTGTTAGTGTTAGGGATGGCCGGATGCCCTTCCTGCCGCCACCCCGTACCCCCCAGGACGGAATCAGTGTATCCCAACAGTCTGCGTCTAGTGCAAATCGTGAAATAGTGCGGACGTGTTTCAAATGTCTGCGACGCGTGTAACTGAGGCGGAACTTCGGGACCAGCCCGGTATTTACCTACCGGGATGTGGAAAACCGCCTAAAAACCACATCCAGGCTGGCCGGCACACCGGCCCTCGTCGTTAATCCGCTGGGCGGATTCGATCCGGGGCCAGCGCGCCTACCCGAGTCCAGGAAGCAGCGCGTTAGTGCGCTCGGCTACCCTGGCAGGTACGTTAAAAAGTCCACTCATGTTCAGAAAAAACAAGAAGACCATGTACGAGGAGAGATAGGACTTTCATATTCGCAGACATATACATTAGTACGTTCTGCGGAAATGATTGGCATTTCAGTTGCGCCGGTCACATATGTCCTGTTGCCTAGTAGCCACAGAGTCCGCCGTGGGTCCTGGCAACTTGTTCCATGCGTTACTGCATCGACGCTTATGAGGCGACGAATGGCGTCCTGTTGTATAGCCATCCATGCTGTCCATGCTGCATTCACCTGATTCCAGAGTTCATGTGTGGTGGTTGGCATTGGGTCACAGCGCTGCTCCCATCGTTCCACCATATTCCACATGTTTTCGATTGATGGCAAGTCTGGTGATCTGGCGGGTCATGACAAAAGGCTGGAATCCTGTGACACCAAGAAGGCACATGCAGCAATGTGTAGTTGTGCATTGTCTTGCAGAAAAATGGCATCTGGATGCTGTGCAGAAAGGGTATGGCCGCGGGTCGCAGGATGTCATTCACGTAGGTCGCAGTGGTCACAGCGCCCTCGAGACGCATCAGTTGTGATTGTGGTTGTACCCAATAGTACCCCACACAATAATGCCTTGAGTTGGGGCTTTATGTCTTGTGCGAATGCAGTCACTGCTTTGGCGCTCCTCCTATCTGCGGCGAACCAAATTGCGGCCATCATTTTCAAACAAAAAGAACCTGGATTCGTTCGAAAACACTATCTGGTTCCATTCCTGTCCCCAGTGACGTCGTTCCATACACCATTGCTGTCTATTATGTTTCTGCACAGTCGTCAAAGGTAAGCGGAGAAATGGACGAAGCGTACGTAAGACGAGGCATAATAAAAGGCGACGGACTATCACTCCTGATAGTGTACGATGTGTTACGCAGTTCCATTGTTGCAGCCGAGCCGATGAGGACGCAGATCTGTCCCGGAATGCCATCTTCTCGGTGAGTGGTCTGGGTCGTGCGACCTGACCCATGTCCTCGTGTTCTACAGAGTTCCGTGAACCATTCAACACACACCCGTTGCACTGCCAAAACACCTCGTCACACACGACAGAAATTTCCCGGATGGATGCACCACATTCTCTCACGCTCACAACACGTCCTCTTTCAAGCTCGCTTATTTGTCTGTACGGCTCGCGCATACGTCTGCGAAGCATTCTGCACGTCTGCTCAATCACACGGATCCATTAGGTTTGGTTTATGGCGACAACGAGATCCGCAGGCACATTTTACCGGTAGGTTGTGTCGCGCAGTGATATCGATGACGACCTTGAACCCGTGGACCGACATGGTTCAAATGCTACTCATTTCTGCACAACATACATGTCCTGTAAATATGAACGTCCTGTCTCTCGTCTTTCAAGTTGTTCTGGTTTTTTTCTGAACATGAGTGTAGGTATCTTATTCCATACAGGTGCCCTACGATTCACATTCACTGATTTGGGTGGAAGTATAGCGAAGAAAATTTCACATTGTTGTTTAGATACACGACGGCTTTCTGTAAAAGGTCAGCTGTTCTACTGGTTACTAGACATTTTTTTGTTATTTAAAAAGACGACATTCTTTAACAAATTGCATGTTAGAAGAGAATCTTAAAATAAACTGTCTTGCAGTATACCGTTCCATACCTCTCAGCGTCCTTGGGAAACCAAATGAAGATTAATGTGGTGTGTTTTCTTTTGTTATTGCTACTATTTATTACACTTCAAATGCTCTAATTTGTACAAATTATGTCATACATTAATATAAAGAACACTATTCGCAGTCATCCTCTATCGTATCCAAAAGGGCAGCTTCCTGCGCGCTTGGAGCTCTACTGTCGTTATGTAGAAGAAAGATGAGCAGAAGTGTCTTGACTGTATGTGTTGGAACGTTGCTAAACAAAACAAAAACAAAAAAAAACGATAAAGTTAATTCCTTGACGCTTCAGGATATATCCTATTAACTGATCACTGCTTTTAGTGAAGTTGTTCTCTCCAGTTAAATACAGCACCTCCTCGTTAGTTATTCAATCTACCCATCTAATCTTCATCATTCTTCTGTGGAACCACAATTCCAAAGCTTCAGTTTGTTTTTCGTCTGAACTGCTTATCATCCACGTTTAGTTTCCGTATAAGGCTACACTCCAGGCAAATTCCATCGCAAAATACTTCCTCACACTTAAATTTATATGCAATTTTTAAAAAAATTCTGTTTAGAAAGTCTTTTCTTGCTATTGCCACTCTAAGTTTTCTATTCTCTTCGGCCACCATTAGTTATCTTTCTGCTGAAACAGCGAAATTGGCTATTTTCAGTGTCACATTTCCTAACCCTCTTCTCTCAGGATTGTCTGACTTAATTCTACTGTATTCAATTACCCCCTTCTTTTTTACTTTTCTTGATGTTTATCTTATATCCTCTTTTCAAGAGGCTACCTGTTTCATTGAACTGCTCTGTTAAGATCTTTACCACCTCTAACAGAATTATGTCATCGGGAAACCTCAAAGCTCGCTGAACTATAGCCCCCTTTCCAAATTAAAAACATCTCACCTCCTTCGCAACTACTGCTTCTCTTTCACGTCCATCAACTCTTACAACTGCAACTGGCTACTGTATACGTTACAAATAACGTGTCCTTCCCTGCATTTTGTCCCTCATAGCTCCAGAATTTCAAAGAGTGTATTCCAGTAATATTGCCAAAAATATTCTCTAAATTTACAAATGCTTTGCTTTTCTTCAGTCTGTCTTCTGAGGCAAGCTGCAATTCAGTATTGTTCAGTGAGTTCTTACATTTCTCTGGAACTCCTCCTGAGGCTGGTGTCTACCGGTCTCTCCATGCTTCCGTAAACAATTTTGGTCAATGTTTTGCAAACGTGACTTATAAAACGTGGGATTCAGTAATACCTTCACCTGTCACCACTTGTCTTAATTGGAATTGCTGCTACCAAATACTAAAATCAAAGGAAACTCATTTCTGTATTTCAAAGACTTGTGGCTTGATTTATTAATTTCGGAGCATGTGGATTTCTAGAGGGAAGGCCAATCTTCCACAGGAGACAGAAATAATTTCCTATAGAGCACAATTCATGCTCCTTTTTGCAGTAGAGGTGCATGCTTCCTACGTTGGCTGTCTATCCTTTTCACTCCGAACGTGTGTCATCTCAATAGTTTCGCTGCCATTCAACTAAGCCGTTGAAGAAGAAGAGTGGTTCGCCTTGATGGCCAGACGTGAATTTAAACATCTGTCCGCGACTTTTTAATTCGCAGTGGACAGTGTGCTGCAACTGTGTGAATATGAGCAATTGCGATTGCATTTGACAAAACACAAGTAACTTTTCCATAAAACCCATTGACTCTCAAAATACTGCACATTCCAGAAAGCTTGTACCCATTTCACCTACAGTTGTGAAACAAATTCGCAATAGCTACAGTGCTGTGCGACTTGAATGGTGTCACTGGTTAAACACTAATGACGATGTATTTCCGTTAATACTACGCTACTAGTAAAGCTGCGTTTACGCTGGATGCAGTCGGTAAAACACTTAATAACTATCGACGCTCAGGGAAAAACCCACGTGGTATAGCGAAATCCGACTTCCCAGTACGTTTCTACATCTTTGTATGGAGTCACTGAGTGGTTGAATTTAGTTACCTGGCTTTTTATTTTTCAGAAAATAAAGTTTTAACATTAGAGAACATTCCGTTGACAACATGGAATACAATTAATTTTCAGCATGATGGACGTCCTCCACATTTTACTATACAAATGAGGCAATATCACAGCCGAATCACTATGCGTCGAGAGCATTGCAGCAGTTCCCTGCGCCTCAAAGCATTCGAAGAAGACACTAGCAGTTTCAAGACATTTGTTGTTTATGTTAGATATGTGATGGCACTTGCTAGACATTCCGAAAGAGGTATAAGAGCACTGTTCAAAAAATTCCCGAACATTCGTAATTTCGCGCCAATGTTGTGTTGGAGAGAAATGTGGTTGGCATCCCTGCCCAAGCCTGTGCTTAATGTGTAACTGTTGGAAGTTTCATTGTTGTATGTTTGTTAGTTATTGTTCAGTGCCAGTGTTGCCAATTTAGCGACTTTGTCGCTAGAAATGGTGACTTTTGCCTTCGTCTTAGCGACAAAAAATAACTTTTTAGCGACAAAAATTATTTAGCGACCTATCTGACGACTTTTGGACTACTGACGACTTTTGAACTACAAATCAAAACTATTTTGGGCCAGTATTTTCATCAACAAAACTAAGTTTTTAACTATAGAATGGGTACTACACTGACTTTGTTCTAGATTTACTATGTTAAATTAAGTTCTTAGCAGATCATGCAGCATTGTTCAGCATTTAGTAAACCTGAATGTGGGAAGTGCCTACAGAGTAAGAAAACCTTGACTATAGAACATTTCATTACTCAATAGCCTGTTATCGTCGATAGCGTATCGATCTATAATTCATTAACTTTTGAACTCCCTTTATTTTTCGAATTGACAAAAAACATACGTAATATTAAGTTTAATAAAATACATTTCCGTCCAGCAACCTCTAATTTTTCGAAATGTTAACTCGCAGTCAAATTATTACCACATGCACAGTGGCAACTCAAGAACAATTCGGTGGGGG